>NC_083367.1:66799500-67122500 GCF_030254825.1 Meriones unguiculatus
TTGTGGACGCTTTTGATGATGGTCTAAGACATGCTATTTTTAATGCTATGTAAAGCAGGGAACTAGAGGATAAGCCCACACAGGAAGGAGCTGAGGCAGTGCCTCTGGAAATAGAAGTGTACTTACAGCAAAAATCTTGGTTTTGTTTCTGGTCAAAATGTTCAGTGTCTTAATTACTGTTCTAGTGCTGTGAAGAGACACTATGACCGAGGCAACTCTTAGAACATTTATTTAGATCTTATACTTCTAGAGAGTCAGTCCATGATCATCATAGTGAGGAGCAGAGACACATGACCCTGGAGCAGTAGCTGAGAGTTTTATATCTTAATCTGCAGGCAACAGGCAGAGAGTGAAAGAGATATATATGTAGAGAGAGAGAAAAAGAGACACCCTCATGTGGGCTTTTGAAACCTCAAAGCCCACCCCCAATGACACACCTCCTCAACAAGGGCAAATCTCCTAATCCTTCCCAAACAGTTCCACTAACAAAGGACCAAGCATCAAGCATTCAAACATATGAGCCTATGGTTGTAGGGGAAGTTTTGATATTTTTGGGAACTCAGTTATGTTATGTAAATATGTTTTTGTCTTAATCCCAAGTGTGGGATTTTAGTTGAGCTATAGTTTGTCCATACTTGTTAATTGTCTTGTGTGGGGCATGGTCTGCTTTGCCAGCTGGAAATGGCTTTCCATGTGCTTCACAGAGATGGGTGATGTCTAGGACTCTGGAGAATATAAATATGGGAGCCTGGAGAGAGGCATTGGTGTGTGGTGTTGAGTGTGGCATGTAGCAGTTTGGAGAGACCTGAGAGATGGACACTGTGGTGGTTTGGAGCAGACAGATGGAGAGAAATTCTTCAGAGCACAGTAGCTTGGAGAAGGCTGCTCGCTGTGTCCGCTGTTGATGGAGATGGTATGGTCCTAAAATAACCCATCGGCCCTAAACAGCTGGGAGAAGTAAAGGGGCCTCTCTTCCCACAAACCTTCTCTCTCCTATTTAGGGGTGAAAAGTTAGAAGGGAGGTTGAAGCATAAATACCCCCAATAAAGTAGACTTTAAAAACGAGCACTGCATATGGGGCCTTCTTATTTAAAGCCCACACTCAGTGTCACCTTTTCTTCTTCACTACGCAGATTTGATTTACTTTTTAGCTTTGTCTCAGCCTTTTTTTTTTTTCTGCTGTAACAAAATACCCCAGGCTAGTGGAATATCTGTTTCTTACAGTTCCAGAGACCAGGAAGTTCCAGAGGAAGGTACTGGCTGGCTTGGAGTCGGTTGAGGGCCTGTTTCCTGTTTCACAGAACAGAACAGAGGGTGTTCTTCTTGCTGTGCTCTCTCCTGGTCAAGGGGAGGACAACACTCTCAGTCTTCTCTGTGAGAACAAGAGTCTCACTGATGTGGGCTCTACCCCATGGTCTATTCACTTTTTGCAAGTCCACCTCCAAATATCATCACAGTGAGATTAGATTTCTACAGATGGATTTGGGTGATGTATTCAAACCATGTGATGTTCTTGTGCAATCAATCTACCAAAGTAGATTTTCAAGTTATTACTGACCCTCCAGGGTTTTTACCAATGGCTTCAGAAAAATATGTTTCTTTTATCTCTGTTTCTTTAAAACATTATTTTTGACACAATTTTTATTGACATTTTGATCATGAGGTATGGAGCATATTGGCTTGTAGGCTATGTTTGATCTGTATATTTAAAACCTCTGGAAAAACAGTCAAAAGAAGATTTTGAGTTTCCTCTTGAAAGATTTGCTTTTAACCAGGACACTTCCAAATTAAAATCCAACTGGAACTCATCTGAATTGTTTACTTCCAACCTAAATGACCCTTTTCTCTTTGCCCTAGGTTTCTGTAGGTCAGAAAAGTAGAGCTTCTGTATGTTCTGGTCCAAAGGAAAATGGAAGCAGTGATGTGCTTTTGTGACACGTGGGCTTGTTAGGGACCACAGGCAATGAACCCCTGTCCAGTTATTTAAAGGAAGGAGCTCATTCATTGAGTTCTGTAAGTGGGGAGGCTGGGAGACTCTGACCCTGATTGGATGGATGTTCACGGTGGTTGTGGGAACCTGCTGGAAAACAGTAGCATACTTCCTGCTCACATTTGTTGTTGTGATTAGGTGGGGAATTATTCTTCTTACTGAAATTGCAAGACCACAGAGCCACTCTTCAGCGAGCATGCAGGCTTGTTTCTCAGCGATGAAGTGGTGAGGATTGTCAAGTTTCCAGGTCATGATCAGACAACACAGGTTTGTGGTGTTTGCTTCATGATGCTGATGAAAGGCTCAGATTTCTTTCCACAGTGTGGGTGTGTATATGACATCTGGAAGAGCAGTACCCAATGTGTTCTTACCTGCTGAGCCATCTCTTCAGCCCTTAACCCAACATGGCAAGAGAAGCTTTGCCCATACTCTCACCCTTGTGACCACAGATTGCCTCCCAATCAGGAAGGTAAGAAAGCAAGGGGAGTTTTCATTCATGGGTCATGGAAAAGAGCACATTAGGTAGTCTTCTGTGAATAAAAGAAATCAGACATATGGGGCTGCCAGCTTTGATATGCTGTGTCCAGGAAGATTCAGCAAGAACAAGAGGAAGGCAATAGAATTGAGGAAGTAGAGATGACACTTCCCCTTCTTTTGAAATAGCTTTATTTTCTAGTTAGCTTCTAACTAGAAGTCTTGTGTGGGTTGAGCCTCCGAGGCTGTGGATGCTTGGAGTGGAATCTTTGGCCTTGGCCTTAGGCTGTTATGAGCTTTCTGAATTCAGGGATCCGGAGGCAGTGCTCGGATTGGCTCTCCTTCTTTTGCATGTAAGTAGCACCACTCTCTGACCAACTAGACACAATTGCTGGGCGATGATATGAAGAAGCTCTCCAACTGACTTTAGAACAGCCAGGTCTGAAGGGGTCTATTGGGATGTGAAGCTGGCTCAGCTTTCCCTAAAAGCCTGACTCTGAAGCACCATGCTGAAGGCCTCTGATTCTGCCAGGGCTGTGAAGCTGAGAGTGTGCATCTGCTCTGTCTGTTCTCTTCGTGCTACCTGACGGTTGCACTGAGAGTTGCTTGGACTGCAGCCCATGGTTTGATTTAGAAACATTCACTCCGGCATTTGTTTGAGCCCTGAAAGGGCCATTTGTGGGGCGTGGGGACGGCCTGTAACCCTCACATTAGAGAAAGCGTTCTTGGTGGGGAATTCCCCTTCGTGAGCAGGCAGCTGGAGGGAATTTTGGTTTTGGATTCAGGTCACAGGCTAGAAAGGAAATCTCTCTTGTGAAAGCAAGGCTAGGTGTTGCTGGTTCAGGAGCTTTCACAGAAGGCGAGTGCAGTGTTCAGCTTTCCTTCTTTGGGTGTATTTAAAAAATTAAAATTTAATTATAAGAGGCAGGTACATAACCCACTAATGCATCTTTGACTGCAGTAGTAGACTTTATTAGACTTCAGGGGTTCACAAGTTCCTAGTCCAAGCCTACACACAGAGTCGTAATAAATAGAACCCGGTTCCTCTGTGCTGTCACACGGGAACAGAACTAACTTTCTCTCTCTCTCTCATATTACACAGTGGGGAAGTACCCTTTTGCTGGTGTGCGTGGTGTTGTCTAGTCTACCCTTGTATCTACTGTACTGTACACATCAGGTGTCTTTTCTGTAGGTCATGTGTGACCATTTCAGGCAAATTGTATTCAGCCAATGCATATCGCTAGGACATGGAAATGGGAAGTTCTTTCCTGCGGTAGTTTGCTGTGGCAACAAGAGATAAGAAATTACTTCATGGCTATTGCCTGAGACTTTCCTTTTGACTTGTGTATCCTTCTTGAGCAGATCACTTCTGCTTTCCATCTAGCGTCTAGTGGGGCAGTGTGAACTGGTAGCTGAAGCACAGGCTGACAATTTGTTAGTAGGTGAGATATTTAAATAAAGGGTGTGTACGTGTGAAGAAGATTCTGAAAAAATAAGTTTTGAGTGTGTGTGTGTGTGTGTGTGTGTGTGTGTGTGAAAATGAGGATTGCTAAACCTTTAGGGCTAAGAAGAGTGGCCTCCATAGCATATGCCCTTAGTGAAACTTTTTGGATGAATAAATGAGTAACATTGTTCATAAAGGTCATGGAAAGGTAACCATTCTTCTGTTACCCAGGCAAAAAGTAAAATTTAGAGAAGGTTATATTGAGACAGCTGAGGATCTGAAAGTATAGGAGAAGAGAGGATGTATAGAAAAGGGAATATACAAATGTCAGAAAAGTAGGACTGATAATATGGAGTTGGAAATGGAGATGAAAAAAGTAAAAATACAGACAGTGGAGGAGACAGCTGATGTGGTGGAGAGGTGGTAGAAGAGACAGTAGAGATGATTGTAGTGAGAATCTTGGTTTCTTAAAAAAACAACACAGAATTTTTACGGGAATATATTTTCATTTTAATCCCAGGTGTGGGAATATGAGGCTGCTTCACAGCAGGTGACTACGATTTGCCTCGTGCTCTAGCAGCGGCATGCTTTTGCCAGCCGCAGATAGTTCCTGCGAGTATGTGATGTTGGAAATTCTGGGAACTTTCCAGAGGATATAGAAATGCTAGAGCCTCTGGTAAGTGTGGCTGGCTGGTGGTTGGATGCTGTTGGATGCTTTTGCTTGTGGTTTGTCAAGTAGTCATGTGCACAGAAATGAGAAGAAGAAATTATATATCCTGATGGAGAAGATCAAACTTACCCCAAGAAATCCAATGCTCCTAATCAGCAGGAAGTAGTCTAATGATAAGGATAACCTATTTCCTCTTTCCTTTTTTTCCCTCCTATCTAGTATTAGGGAGTTGAAAGGGAAGAAGAAAGGTGGAAGAAAAAGGAAACAAAAAGTAGCAAACACCACCTACAGATGATGAGAGGTTATGGATGATAGGAGAGCTTACACCTAGATAATTATTACCTAGATTACACTTCTAGGTAATGAAGGTGATAGTAGAGATGGTGGGGGTAAGTGGAAGGCCATGGAGGGGGTGATTAGAGAAATGGTAGAGATGACAGCAGATAACAGAGCAGGCAAAGTGGAGATGGTGAAAGTAACAGTAGAGGTTTTGGTAGTGACAGTGGAAGTAATGGAGGCTCGATGGTAGAGGTGGCAGCGGAGATAATGGAGGTGACGTGGAGATAGTAGGGTGCTAATGGTGATGACAGAGGAGGTCACTGATAGCAGTGATGGTGATGGAGATGATAGTGGTGGTGGTGGTAGTGGTATTGGCGGAAATTGTGGGCATGTCGTTGGAAGTGACAGTAGTGAAGGCAATGACATCTTGATGTCATTAGATAAGGTGATATCATGATGTCACCAGTCGACATCAGGAAGACAGTTTGGAGTCAGGTAGATCTGCTCAAAATCTACATGTACTGCTGACTATCTCTATGAACAATGAACCACCAATCTTTTTGAGTTGTGTTAGAATTAGAAATAATAAAGTGTCTACTCATGCCATTGGGCATTTTCTTCAGTTTTCAAGCCACTATACTCATACCTAGAAATTTCACCACCTTTTCTCTTTTATGTTTTATCCTGTTTTCTAAGTTTTCTGACATGGATTTGGGTTTTTTAAAGAGTCATTGCAGTGTTCTGAATGTGTGCCTATCCATGTGGGACCTCTTGGAAGGTGATGAGGAGGTGGGAGTGAGGGCTGAGGGATAAGCCCTTGTTCCTTTCCCTCACATGGCCCTATCTATAGGTGCTCAGCCCTCATCAGATCTAAACCTGATGGATAATGTCTTGATCTTGAACATCTCAGCTACTATGACCACGAAAAGTCAATTTTTGTTGCTTATAAGCCACTTAGTCTATGCATTTCTCTGTTAAGGGGAGCAGAACAAGACTGACATTCATTAAACACAAAGATTATAGCCAAAGGCCAGCTGGTGTGTCCAAATGAAGAAATACCACCAGTTAACTGACATTTTGGTAATATCCTCATGATATGATGCTATCAACAAATAAAAACAAAATCAGGAGCAGGACTTTTTAAATTACATAAAAACCCTACTGAGAAGAAAGATTGAGGGGAAATTTGCTAAAGTATATGAGGAGTGTGCTTATAGCTGATGATTATTTTGTTTTTGTGGATTTTATTTTCAAAACTATTTATTAGTGAAATACACTTGCTGTAATAACCTAAAAACAGAAAGATAGGTGTCGCATGAAAATAAATGACCAAAATCTTTGCCCTCTTCCCCCCCTTTTTTGAGTCCTCTGCTAAAGATAAAAAACAAACAAACAAACAAAAAAACAAAACAAAACAAAACAAAAAACAGCCTTCAGGGACGCTGTGTTCATGGGTCACTGTGATCTCAGGAGAGACGCTGAGTTATGGTGTTCGGCCTTTGTGGGGGATCCCCTTAGAGATTAGGGCTGGGGCGGAATCATGTGTCTACTCTCATAACAACCCAGTCATACTCCACCTGGGGCTGTCTGGGTTGATTAATTCCTAGACTCACATGAAAATAGGTTATTTTCTCTGAATGACTGCAGGGAACGGCTTTCTAGCAAGTTTAATAGTTAGTTAAATGGTTTCTAGCTCTAAGGTTAGGTTTAAAATTTCAAACACAAAGAATGGCTCATTTTCACAGGGAATATTGACAAGTGTCTATCATCTTAGGATAACTGGGGCGAAGGCACACAAAAAAAAAACCATTTTTGAATAGTTAATACATTTTTGCTGGTAAGATCTTGTCAGGCTGGGGAGGAGGATCAGTGGGTAAAGTGCTTGCTGTGTTCAAATCACCAGAACCCGTGCAAGGGAGTGTGAGCCTGTAGGTTCTGTGCTGGGTAGCAGAGTTACACGGGTCCCGGGGCCTCACTGTTCAGCCAGGCTAGCTTCAGGTTCAGGGAGAGACCTTGCCTCAAAAATAAGGTGGAGAGTGACAGAGGAAGACACCTGACATCAACCTCTGGCCTCCACGTGTATCTGCTTCCACAGGTGAGTGCACTGCACACTCATGAGCACACAGAATTATGCATGCGCACACACACAAGTAAAATAAAATACATTTTTGTTTCTGTCATCTCACTGTGCCATGTGCCACCATAGAGTCTGTTATTAGAGACTTAACCAAAATGAAGAATTTTAATTTATTGATATTGATAGGAATCTTTTGTACTTATCTTAGAGACTGGTGGATGAGACAGTTGGCAGAGTAAGATATGAATGGCTAAACAAGCCTTGTGGACTCATTTCCTGAATTGACCTGGGCATAGAACTGGAAGTCATGAAAAGGCAAAATATTAGCCAAATAAACTCAACCTTAAATAGCTAGAACACAAATGAAGGTTCTAAAAAAATAAAAATAAAAAAAAGCTAGACAAAACTAATCATCTTTACTGAAAACCTAATTAAGGTATAGTAAAGTATATTTGGTTAGCTGTAAATGATATAGTATAATGGTATCGCTATAATTTGTCAACTTGACACATCCTAAAAGACTAGGAAGGAGCCTCAGTGAGGGCTCTACACTGGGTTGGCCTGTGAGCATGTCTGTGAGACAGTGTCGTAAGTTATTTGGTGTTGGATGACTCGGTCCACTGTGGGTGGACCCATTCCCTACAAAGGGAATTCTGAAGTGTAATGAGAGTGAGGAGCTCTAGCAGAGCACGGACAAGTAAGTGAGCATGTGTGTGTACATCCTTTTCTTTCTGCTCTTGAACGTGGATGTGATGTGACTAAGTTCTCTCAAGCTCTTGCTTCTGTGATTTCCCTGAAGCGATGGACTGTAACCTGGATGTGAGCTCTAGGAAACCTTTTTCTCCCGTAACTTGTAGCTCTGGGCTACAAATGAGGCACTGGACTCCACTCAAGTTTTTTCATCTATAAGACCTGAGATAAACAAAGTTAGCCAATTTGATTTATTGTGTGGATAAAATGAACAAAGGTAGTAAACATTGAAGAAATATACCTGGAAAGAAGAAAAATGTACTAAAACCTTTCCATTTTAATTCATTTTTAAAAAATAATATAGAAGCTCAACTGGGTTACAAGAATTCTGTTAGGAAAAAAGATTAGAGGTGTGTGTGTGTGTGTGTGTGTGTGTGTGTGTGTGTGTGGTGTACATGCAATGAACTTGAGTGGTGCTGTTCTCTCAGAAGTCCCTTAGAATGTGCTCTGACTTGGATGTATGATAGTTGTGGATGTAATTAGCTAAATGAAGATGATGCCGTGCTGCAGTGGCGTGAGCCTCAACCCAACAAGTAGCATCCTTGTGAGATGGTGACCGTGTGGAAGCAGATTTGCAAGAAGAATGCCCCATGACGATGAGGCTCTGAGGTGGTGTGATCCCGCTGCAAACCATGGAATGCCAGCCACCCTCAAAGCTGGGAAGAGGTGAGAAAGGGTCCCCTCATGGATCTCAGAGGATGGACAGCTCTGCTGCCGCCTTTACTCAAGGCTCCTGGCGTCTAGAACTGCAAGGGAGTAAGTTTTGGCTGTTTTAGTTTTAAGTTTTGTCATTTTATTCTAACAGCCCAGGGAAACCCATAGAGAATGGAGTAAAACATACTAATAATTTCAAGTGCGTAGTCATCAGCCCATTTGTATTGCTGGCAAAAACTTCCCGGGACTGAATCCAAAATGACTCATTTCTCTGACTTTAACCTGTGGCATTGGGCCTTGAACCGTAGATTCAGTTCACCACTGAATGGGGCTGTTAAAGAGAAAACAGTGAAACACATTTACAAAATGAAAATTGGTCTATTGTGACAATTGCACAGGGCATCCTTTCATAAATGGAGCTGGCTAGGAGTCTTGGACAGTTTTGCCACTGTGGATGTTGACTAGACATAGAACAGCAGTCTTTATTTGGGAGGACATTTAGTCTCTCAAATTGTACATTGTACATTCAAATATTATGAACTGAAAAATGATGTACTATGATGGCACTTGGTTCGAAATGCACATTCATATAACTTGTGTGTGTGTGTGCGTCTATATGTGTGTTCATATATCACTATGTTATGTGTGTGGTCAAAGAACTACTGGTAGGAGTCAATTTTCTCTTTCCATCATGTGAATTCCAGAGACTGAACCAGGTCTTCAAGACTTGGTAGCAAGCTCCTTTATTCCTTGAGCTATCTTGCTGGCCTCCAAACAAAAAATATAAGGCTCTAATCTAAGCATGTGCCTGGCAGAGATTTCCCAACGGATGCATGCTGGATCATTTCAGTATTTTTTTTCTTTTTTCTTTTATAGCTGTTGATCATTTTGAGACATAAACTTAGTTTGACATTTAAGAGAGATTTTGGTGACAGTGTCTGTAGGTTAAGATTTCTAGCTAACATGATTCACCTGTGATTTAAGTAGGCCATGGCAGTTTAGTGTCCAAGTAGGTTCCATAGTAATGGGAAGAGGGACTGCCTCTGACATAATCTGATTGGCCTGCTCATTGATCACCTCCCCTTGAGGGGAGAGCAGCCTTACCAGGCCACAGAAGATGACAATGCAGCCACTCCTGATGTGATCTGATAGACTAAGATCAGAAGGAAGGAGAGGAGGACCTCCCCTATCAGTGGACTTGGGGAGGGGCATGCGTGAAGAAGGGGAAGGAAGGGTGGGACTGGGAGGGGAGGAAGGAGGTGCTTATGGGGGGGATACAAAGTGAATAAAGTGTAATTAATAAAATAAAATAAAAAAAGAATCTCCTAAGCTCCGCTCCTACTGCCTACAGTGGAGTTTAATTGTCCTACTTCCTTTTACTACACTTATCGCTAACAGAACAACATACTTTTAACAGAAAAACATCATTGCAGAAAGCTAGCTCATCTAATCTGTGAAAATGTAGAACAATGATTTGCTCTGCCTCTTGAATTTCCTCCTCTTTCCCTCCTTCCCTGGGTTCCTTCCTTTCTCTTTTCCCCTTTCCTTTTTCTTCTCCTTCTCTGCTTCCCTTCCTTCATCCTTTTCTCCCTGTCTCCCTCCCTTCCTCACTCCCATCCTCTCCCTTCTTCCCTCCCTCCCCTCTCTCTGCTACCTTCCTTCCTTCTCCCTTTTCTTTTTTTGGGGCTGAGAGTAAAAGCTAGGGTCTTACATATGTCAGGTAAACACTCTGCCCCTAAGCTTTATCTCCAGGCCTTTTTTTTTAATTTAATTTAATTTTATTTTATTTGTTTTATTACAGGGTGTCATTAAGTTGCTGAGACTGGCCTCTAACTCACTGTATATTTCAGAGAGACCTCAAACGAGTGTGTGACCCTTCTGTTTCAGCCCTCTGAGCAGCTGGGATTGCATGCCTACGCCACCAGCCTGCGCTTCAATTTCTTTTGACTTGTTATTAACATTATATTATCTACTTTGAAATGCTGGGTGGGACTCTGTGACTGGATAGATTCTTCCAAGTTTGAACAGGATAAAATTATTATTTTTCTGTCAGGAAGGAAACTGCCCTTTACCTATGGCCTGATACCTAATGTCAGAAAGAAACAGAATAGTTAGATGTAAATATAATTTTTTTTCTTTCTTTTTTTTTTGAGACAGGGTTTCTCTGTGTAGCCCTGACTGTCCTGGAACTGGATTTGTAGACAGGCTGGCCTTGAGCTCAGATCTGCCTGCTTATGCCTCCTGTGTTATCTGATTAAAGGAGTACAGCACTGTCCTTTGGCTAGGTAGATGGTGGCATTATTGGTATAAGTAGAGAAATACAGTCCTCCCAGAAGGAATCAACTCAAAATACTCTTTGGAAAACCTAATATTTTTTACTCTGCTGAAATGAACAAGTAGTTATATGCAAGGCATCACAATTCATGCAAAAGACACAGGGTGTCATATAAAGTTGTGTTTTAAGGAAGAAACCTTGATTCCTTTGTGAAAAAAAATACCCTAAAAACCATTTGAAAACATAAAATCATGCATTTTAGACTCCTTATGACTATTCTGTTTGGATAGCTCCAACTCGAAATGTTGCAACATTTTTATGCACTGCTGGGAGTCTATGCAGTTGCATTAATTTCTTAGATATGATGGGAGGTTCTGTTAAAGTTAAAATTAATGACTACGGCAGGAATATTCTGTTCATTCACTCAGAGTGTAGGTCATTTATGACAACTGTGTTCTTTCCATTCATGAAGAGCTTGAGACATGTGATATAAAGACTTTACCTTTCAGGCCCTTGTTAGGACATAAATCCCCAACCTCCCCACACATCTTGACCAAAGAGATAAAGGATGAGTCTCCTTAGTAAGCTCAGAAGTTAATCATCTTCCTGTAAATGGCAAAGGTTCATTCATGAGCACTCGACATTTGCTGAGAGCTCACGGCATATCTAATGCTTCCCGGGAATATGTGAAGTATCTCATTGCAACATGGGCAAAATCACCTTTGCAGTCATGTAAATGAACATTGTCTCTTTTGGGTCAGTCCTCTGACGGCCACTCTGTCCTCCATTCAGGACCTGAACTGCTTTAGAATGAGTTGGCATTCTTCAGCTAGATCTGGGTTTTACTTTGGAGTGCAGGCTCTGACATTATTTTGCACTTGAATGTTCAACTTGATTAATGAAGCAGGGCGCCCTCACCGAGGTCCTGGGGACTTGTTGAGCAAGGTTTGAACTGGGCACTAGCTCGGCACTTGGTTTTATTTTGTGAACGCCAGCAAACATTCCAAAGCTTTGTGCAGATGAGTTGTCTGGGGAGCGGCAGCAGACCCCCTGGTTGTTCTGAGCTGAGGACAGTGCAGGGGAACCACCACGGAGTTGGCACATCTGAGTAAGTGACTGAGCAGGTGAGGCCGAAGCAACTGGGGACTTCCTGGTGAGTGACTTTGCTTTTCAGTCGCTGATCCTGGCGTTAGCAGGACCTGAGGTGTGGGGTTTGCTCTCTATTTTGCTTTCAATCGCTCTGTATGCTGCACACCAGACAGCCACCCCTCTTGGACTGACTTAAAAGATTGGGTGTCTCCCTTTTCTTTTTCCTTTTCTTCCTTCTTTCCTTCCTTCCTTCCTTCCTTCCTTCCTTCCTTCCTTCCTTCCTTCCTTCCTTCCTTCTTTTTTTCTTCCTTCCTTTCTCTGTATGCTGTGTTCATGCGTCTATGCATATACATACACATGTTTGCATGGGTAAGAAGATCTGCATTCTGAGTGAAGAAATATAGTGTTCCTTTTGCAGTCGTTGATTTTCTGTTTTAACACAATCTCCCACTATGTCTACAAAATCAGTCCAGCTGAACATAGTCCCAGGAGTCCATACATCTGTCCCAACCTTCCTGGTTGTGGCTATCCATGCCTGCATGTGGATGCTTTCAGGCAGTGAGCCGACCTAGATAATTTCTGGGACGTTTGAGGTGGTGAGAGCCACTGAGGTGAAGCCTAGAGGAAAGGTAGACAGTAGAGTCTAAGTGGGCTCTCTGTGTCTAGACAGAGTTCCTCCGTGGCCTGTGTAGATCACCACACCCCCAGAGATGGGCACATTTAACCACACCACAGAGCTGTGGTTATTTCTAAGGGTTAATTATTACTCAGTGTCTCTACCTGCTGTCCCCAGAGAAGTGTGAAAGCTTTTTATCCATTTCTTGATCCGCAAGCGCTAATCAAAATCAAAATTTTGATGCTGGACTCAGAAATTGTACTTAGGTCCATGTGACTTGAGAGCTCTGTAACGTATGTGAGCTGGCTTGCTTGAGCCCCTGACCCATGACTTGAGTTCAGTCTCCTCCGACGAGAATTAGGCAATGATATTGCTATAGCTTCACGTGTCCAGGCTCCCTGTATTTCCAGAAGAAAGAATTAAGGAATGCTCCAGAAGAAAGGATTGACAAACTTTGGAGTTTCTAGTAGATGGGATTTCCTTCTATTATCCTCAAATCTTTGCAAGATGTCTGCTAGAGCTGCCTTGAGATCAGATGATCAAGCCATTGTAGGGTGTTTGGGGGAGAGCACACACATACATGCATGTATAAGCATGCACACACACACATTTCAGGAAGTTCAACTCAATGCCTTGTGTATGCCAGGGAGGTACTCTATGGCTGAGTTATACTCTCAGTCCTATGTCCTGTGTGCTTTTATTGGCAGCTCTTCCTGACGCTGTGGTACACGAATTTAACAACAAAGTCCTTTGCCTCATTGCCATGGCTCTCTCAAGCCTCTATCAGAGTGAGAACGTCTCTCAGGCCCAGTGGGCATTCATGTTGGCTTTCCACTTTATGGTCATACTTAGGGGTCTGTGTGAGAGTCAGTGGGAGAGCATTTCATTAGCGTAGGAGGTGGGAGAGTCTTTGCAGAACATTCAGCTCAACAGAGGAGAGAAGCTCTTCAAAGTTTTTCAAGACTTTTGATCAGGAGGCTTTGAAACACACAATCACATAATATGACTCATATTAGCTTCTTGACATATTAAGCTTAATCAGCCTGGTAACGATTTGTCCTTCAGAGCCTTTCAAAAGGCTTTTCAAACAAACAAACAAACAAACAAACAAACAAACAAACAAACAAACAAATCAGCAGGCCTGATGCTGCTCAGAGAAGTAAGAAAACGCCACAGTTCCTAATATTTCAGTTGCTTTTGTCCCATGTGTTTTTAATGAAAGCCGTGGCAGGGTTCCTTGTAAGAACCACAGCCTTTAAATGCGAGACAAAGGATTTCTTTGTCATGGTCACCTTTGGCCATTTAGGGTGTAGAAATGCTTAGTCAGCCATCAGGAATAAACCAGCTCTTCCACTTTCCACTGCCCCAGGAAAAGACTAAAATTCAGACAGGGATAAAGTTAGAACCAGGAGTTAATGAGCCTTCCCCACCGCCTCCCCTTTCCACAGCTGAACCTGCTTTCAAAGCCTCCTTGCAAGAGAAAGTTCTCGGATCTGTTTTCACGTGGCTTGCTAGACAGCTTCGGCAGGCAGAGTGCTAGGTGTGTGAGCAAAGATGTAATTCCATAGGTCCTGCTGGTCTTGTTCAAAGCGTGTTGTTTCCCATGCATTGCCGAGGGGTGGGGCAGTGGCACGGATTTTGTGTCATGGTTTTTGTTTATGTCCTCTGCATTTTGCTCTGGTCATTGTTGCTCCAGCAGCGAAGATTATGATCTGGAGGAGGTAATCTGGTGGGAACCACTGAGCTTCAAGCTCTCCCAACCCCACACAGTCTTGCTCTTTTCACCTGCTGCTTGTCAGGGATCTGAGTATGCGCTCTCTGGGACAGAGGTACGTTTTGTATTTTTTATGGATGGAAGCTGAAGGTTAGCTGGGAGCTGTTAAGAGCTTTCCGTAGCACTGAGAGTCCAGGAAGGATTTGGGAGTTTGCTGAAGGATAGCAAATATTTAAAACTGTCATTTTCTGATGTCAGAAACTGTTCTTTTCATGAGCCTGGAAGCGCTTGATTATTTTAGGCACAAAGCTGATACCAGCTGGTGACTGATCTAGGCCGTAGAAAATGCTTTGTGAATACTTACTCCTGTGGGTAGGTGACTGAAAACACCACCCTGGGTCAATATTAAAAGAGGACTTCTATTTCATTTCACCACTCAGACTGGAGTCTGCAGTGACACTTTTTTTTTTTTCTTCTCTGTAGCCTGGTGTCTGGGACTGCTTCACACTCTCCTCTTTGGTGATGTATGCTTCCTCTCCCGTAAAAGTTTATTTTTGCCTCCCTCATGAGGCATTGGTCTTTTGAATATCCTGTTAGTCAATTACCCAGCAGTCACTGAGATTCAGTATCGTGGGGATTTTCTTTTCTGATCTTGTCTATTTGGTGTTCTGTGTGCGTCTTATATCTGTATAGATGCGGTATTTCTCTCCTTAGTTAGGGTGAATTTTCTTCTGTGATCACATTGAAGAACTGGCCTATGTAATTGATTTGCGATTCTTTTCTGTCATCTGTGCCTGTAATTGGAAGGTTTGGTGTTTTTCAGGGTCTCCCCAATTTGAAACTGTATGTTCCTTTCCTGTGTTTTTAAACATTTTTTTTCTCATGTTTCTTGTTATATCCTCTGCTTTATCTTCAAGTCCTCATATTCTATCTTCTGCATGATCCATTCTATTTTATTTAAAATAATCTATTCATTTTTATTTTATGGACACTGGTACCCCGCCTGCATGTATTTTTGTGTGAGGATCTCAGATCTTGGAGTTACAGACAGTTGTGAGCTCCCATGTGGGTGCTGGGAATTGAACTCAGGTCCTCTGGAAGAGCAGTCAGTGTTCTTAAACACTGAGCCATCTCTTCAGCCCAATCCATTCTATTTGTAAGCTTTTTGTGTGTGTGTGTGTGTGTGTGTGTGTGTTTTGGTTTAGTTATTGGTTTTTTCAATTCTATCTTCATTTCAGCTTGAGTTCTCTTCAATGCATCTGTCCCCTTATTGAATTCCATTCTCAAGTAAGTCCTGAACTGTCTTTATCCTTTCCACCAGCCTGTGTTCTTATTCTGTGTATTATTGCGGCTTATTCTCCTAAAGCTCTCTCTTCTTGATTTCATTGAGCTACTTCCTTGTATATTCTTAAACCTTTTTTTTTTTGAGACAGAGTCTCACTATGTAGCTCTGGCTGTCCTGGAACTCACAATGTAGAGCAGGCTGGCCTTGAACTCACAGAATCTGCCTGCCTCTGTCTCCCGAGTGTTAGGATTAACATTAAAGGCTTTCAGCATTACACCTGACTATGGCTGTTCTTTTAAATTCTGTGTCCTGGGCTTTATCTAGGTTGTTCTCATTAGCAAATATTTCTACATAATTGGTTGGCTTTGGAGAGAAGATACTGGCTTGATTTTTCATATTGCTATAATGTTTCATAGTCTGCAAGGAGATGTGGGCATGAGCACGTCTTTTCTTAGTTCTAAGTCTGATATGGACAGAGCAGGTTGAGTAGAAAAGAGGACGCGCAGAAAGGTTAGAGAGTTTAGGTCATGCTAGACCCTCGAGGAGGTCTGGTTAGGTGGAGAGGTTGGATGTGACAAAGCAAAGCTGTGGTTGTTTTTTTTTTAATATTTAAAAATTTATTTATTTTTATTTTATGTGCGTTGAAGTTTTGCCTGCAAGTATGTCTGTGTAAGGGTGTCAGATCTTGGAGCTATAGACAGTTGTAAGCTGCCATGTGGGTGCTGGGAACTGAACCTGGGTTCTCTGGAAGAGCAGCCAGTGCTTTTAACAACTGAGCTATCTCTCCAGTACCCTACCATTCTTTCTAAAAAAATATTTAAAGTTTTGTTCAGTCTTGAGAGAGAGTGTGTGTGTGTATCTGTGTGTGTGTGCATGCTCATACACACATGCACACAGGGAGGCACATTTGTGGGGGTCAGAAAACAAGTGTCGGGAGTCAGTTTTCTCATTGTAGTCTCCAGGGATCAAATCAGGTCATCAGCCTTGAGTGGCAAGAATTTTTACCTGCCAAGCCGTCTCACCAGCGCCGTATCTGCAGTTCTGCCCCTAGAGAATCAACCAACCTTGGACAGAGAATATTAGAAAAACCACTCCTGGGATGATTGTATATTGACTTCTTCTAGGTCATTGTCTACTAAGTCCACTTCCATTGGACTTCCACCTCGTGAGGCATACTATGCAGTCTGGAGAGAATTTACACTTCACAGGAGGATGTGTGTAGAATCTATGCAAATGCTGTCATTTTATACAGCACAGGATTATCTGACGGAGGTCCTGGAACCAAACCCTATGAGACCCGGATGACTGCGGGTAGAACTGTTCACACATGCATGTCTGTGCTGGGTGCACACACACACAGTCTTTTTTCTTCCACACCACTCTGGTGCTTTCACATAGTAACTATCTTCTGACTGTATTTTGAGGATTGTCTTCCAGTAAATGAAAAGTTGCCTTCACTGATATTTCATTCTTTGTTTCTTTGCGCTTGGGGGTGGCTGTCTTTTCACATATTTATAGGCCATTGTTCTTTCCTGTGAACAGCCTCTTCGGGCTCTTTGATAACTTTCCCCCTGCTTTCTGATTTTTATAGCTGGTTTCCGAGAAGCCTCCGTTATTAAGGAAGTGAGCTCACTGTCATGTGTTGAAATATTTCTTCCAGTAGATCACTCCCCTACTAACCCTTTTGGAACTTAGGTCTTGTTGTTCAGAAAAGCCTTCTCAACTATTTAGGGGCTGGAGAGATGGCTCAGTGGTTAAGAGCACTGTCTGCTCTTCCAAAGGACCTGGGTTCAGTTCCCAGCACCCGCATGGCAGCCACAACTGTAACCCCAGCTACAAGGGATCTGACACCTTCACACTAATGCACATAAAATAAAAAAAAAAAAGAATTAAAAAAGAAACTTTAAAAATATGGTAGCTAACATTTACTGAATAAAAACAAATGTATCAGATATAAAGTAAGCAATTGACACGAGTCTCTTACTTAATCTCCCTAGGCTGTATGTCTTAAGTATATGTCTCTGTTTCTACACAGAGACCCTGGCAGACTGGGTAAATCACCAGCCCAGAGAACATGGTCTGTGTTGGTGTCGGGATAAAGGTGATTCACATGAAGAAGTGCTATATAGAGCTTTTTGTTCTGAGATTTCTTTCCTTTTAATTTCACTACTTTGAGAAAGACGTTCTTGTAGAAGAGCATGTTGACCACATTCAATATAACCAAACCTAGCTTCCGTCAAAGACAGAAGAGAATCAGAAGCCACACCATAAGTGAAGACCAGACGAGAACCATGTAATGTAATGAATTCATATATATATATATATATATATATATATATATATATATATATGCACATGTGACCATCTGAATGGCATTGCAAGTATTGAGTTAGTGTTTTTAGTAATATTTTCATTTGGTGTCTGAGGACACAGTGAGTTTCAAAACACGCTGTACTAAACTACATCCTCTCAGACATGGAGGAGGCAAAACGCAGCCTGGGAGATATCCTTGTCAAAGACATGTCTGGTAAAGAGTGGTTTTCCAAAATATGTAACAGGGTCTTAAATGTAAATAATGAAAAAAGTGAACAGCCTGGTTGATACAGGCCACACATCTGTGAAGGCAGCTCCCCAAGGACAACAGGCAGTTTTCATAACAAACTATTTCATAAATCCAATGTATTCTTCACAAATTTTGGTGTGGAAGCAGAGAAGTCTCCTGCCTGGCGTAAATTTCCACCACGATCTGTATAACCCCAGTATTAGTGAGCGCTATTAAGACAGTAAGGGAGTTTGCAGCTAGAGATGGACAGGCTGCCTTGCTCTGCTCAAGGACCGTTTCATATAAACAAGATATCAGTGTGACCCTGCACTTAAAAGAGTTCTGGGCATCTGGCCAGAGTGCGAGACAGACGTGGCAGGTCCCCATGACCCCCGTGACCTTTTCTTTCACATTTCCCCCTCACTCAGCTCCTTCCAGTCTTTTTTCTGTTTCTCAAATTTATGGAGCCAAATTCCATACAAAAGGATGTTTAAAATCAGATCCAAACAGTTTTCCAAGACACAATAGATTAATGGCACATTTTAAAGCACACAATTTGATATTTTCTGCCATGCAACCATCCACACTCTCTAGACAATGCCTTCTCCCTTTCTTCGTCTCTGCCTTTGTATCTGCAGGAATCCACTGGCCCTCTCTCCATTACTGTGGCTGAGACCGAATCCTCCAGGATTTAATGTGTCCTTTCATGTTGGACTTTTTCATTCATAACAAGTCTGAGATTTGCTACCTGTAGCACTGTCTTGTTACTTTTAATGTTGTACTGACACATTGGACAGTATTGGGTCAAGTAAACTATATTTTGTTTTGATTTTCAAGACAGAGTTTCTCTGTGTATCCTTGTCCTGGAACGCACTCTGCAGACCACGTTAGCCTTGAATTCACAGAGATCTGCCTGCCTCTGCCTCCCTGAGCACAGGGATGAAAGGTGTGCACCACCACTGCCAGGCTTGTTTTTTGTTTTTAAAGATTTATTTAGTTATTTAATATATAAATGAGAGCTCTGTTTTCAAGCACACCAGAAGAGGGAATCAGAGTCTATTACAGATGGTTGTGAGCTACCATGTGGTTGCTGGGATTAACTGAACTCAGGACCTCTGGAAAAGCAGCCAGTGCTTTTAAACGCTGCACCACCCCTCCAGCTGCACTATGAAATTTCTTTATTTACTTAGTTATGGATACTTAGTCTAGTTTTCAACATTTATGCTAGCAAAAGTAAAGTCCTGCATGTGTAAGCGAGTCTGGGAATATACATCCTTCTATTTCTTCCAGACAAACATCCAGAGTACTGGCTCGTTGTCATAGTTACTTCAAATTTTAGCAGACTGACAGACTCCTCTACGTGATCGAACCAGTTTGTATTTATTGCTACAGTTAGCGCACGGGATTTTGAACAGCTTTGTCAGCACTTGGTATGCACAATCATTCTGGCTTTCATTATTCTAAGTGGTATGGGTGGTAACACCGTTTTAAATTCATTTATCCATAGGGGGATGAGTTAAACATCTTTTTCTGTACTCATTTGACATGGCCTTTTGTAAAATGTCTCTGCATATCTCCTAGCCATTTTAAAAAGTAGCTTATGCATTTTCTCCTCGCTATTAAAAGATCTTTACATATTCTGTGCATTCTGTGTTTATGCACCCTGGATATCATATATTTACATGCTTTGCAAGTATTTTCTCCTGGAATATAGCATGTTATTTCATTTTCTTAATGGCTTTCCAGAAGATCTCACATATGATAAATTATCCTGCATTTTATGTTAGTTTTGCAGGTTTAGATCTTATATTTAGATCTATGATCCATTGCAAGTTATTTTTGTTTTCTTCCTTTTTGCTTGTTTTGAGAGAGTGTCTCATGTAGCCCAGGCTGGCCCTGAACTCCTATATACTCAAGGATGGCCTTGAACTTCTTCTCCTCCTGCTCCCACAGCTTCAGTTCTGGGATGGCAGGTGTGTATCACTACAGTTAGGAGAATGTGGTGGTGGAGATGGACACCAGGGTGAAGTTTAGGCAAGTGTTCTACCAACTGAGATACATCCCAGGTCCCAGTTTTGTGAATTTTGTGATAGACCAAAGTTCAAAAAATGGTTTTTGATATCTAATAGTTCTGTCACTCTTTATTGAAAATATTCTTTTTCTCCTGAGATATTTTTGTATCTGCCAAGAATCAGTTGATCAAGTATGTATGTCTATTTCTGAACAAGATTCTGTTGATTTGTTTGTCTGTCTTCACATCACACCATGCTGTCTGGCAAAGCTTCAATCACGGGTACAGGTCTACGGTTTTTGATAAAATCATTTTGTGCACTCTACGCCTTTGAAATTTTATGAGAAAGATTGGAATCATTGTCTTAATTTCTGTATAATAAAAGAGGCGCACAGAAGTTTGGTTGCAGGTTGGATTGAATGCAGAACAACTTGGAGAGAATAAACACCTTAACAATATTGAATTTCTAACCACCTGGATCTTGTTAGAATCTCAGAAGTGTTTTATGTTTTAGTGTCAGGATCTTTCACATCTTTTATCAGGATTATTACTACATTATGCATCTATAATATCCTAAGCATGTTATAATTTCAATTGTTTCTTGCTAAAATATAGGAATAAAATTAAGATTTAATATATTATATCCCAAGACCTTACTCCTATTTAATCCCTTGTTTTTTCCTTATCACTCCAGCATCTTTCTATTCAAATGCTTGTATCAACTGCAAACAGTGTTTTTTTTTTTTTTCTCCCTTTCCACTCTATAGGATTTCATTTTCTTTCTCCCCTGACTTATTATAATGAGGTAGGGCCTCCACTACAAGGCTCAACAGACTCAGGAGAACACACTCCACGATTGTTTATCTTAGGAGGAACCATGGGAATTTTATCATCATTACTCAACTGTGGTCTGAGGACCAGTGCTACTTCACACACTTTTAAGGGAACACAATTAAGGAGTTAAAGAAACAGAGTAAGCACTGAGAACATTTGAGTTAGCAGAATAATTGTTTACCTATGACATCTATGTGTCCTTTTAAGTTTTGTTTTCACCCCATTTATCTGTGCTTTACAGAGGTATCAGAATCTTATGAGTTTGAATCAAAGAAGGGCTGGAGAGGTAGTTCAGAGTTAGGAGTACTTGCTGCTCTTGCAGAACCCAGATCCAGTTACCCACACACTGACATGATAGCTCACAAATATCTGAAAGTCCATTTACATGAAAACAAGCAAGCAAGCAAGCAAGCAAGCAAGCAAACAAACACAGCACATACACACAAAATAAAAATAAATAGATATTTTTGGCACATGTTGTGCTTCTTTATTTACTCATTTTTATTATTTTATGTGTAAAGGTGTTTTGTCTGCAATGTATGTCTGTGCACCACACAGGTGCTGGTGTCCTCAGAGAGAGGCTAGGCAGGGTGTTAGACTCCCTGGAACTGAAGGTCCAGATGCTTGTGAGCCACTGTTTGGGTGATGGGAATTGAACTTCTGGAAGAACAGTCAGTGCTCTTAATCATAGAGGTGTCTTTCCAGCCAAAAAGAAATAAACCTTAAAAAAAATGTAATGGAGTTTCCTGGCTTTAATTTTCTTCTTCAGAATTTTTCTATTTCAGGTTCTTTGAATTTTCCTGAAAACTTTAGAACCATCTTGTCATTTATACTGAAAATAATGGATAAGATTGTGAACGGGGAGAAATTAAATGTAAAGATCTATCTGGGGAGGAGTTACCTGTGAGAAATAAGTTTTTTGATCCACAGACTCGATTATATCCCTTCATTTATTTAGCTCTTCTCTCAGCAGTGTAGGGGCCTTGCAATACATATGTCTTGCTAGCTTTTATAAAGATGGAAAGTTCTCAAAGGTTTATTTACTCAATATGTTTCTGCTTCTACATAGAAATATAACTGAAATTTTATATTGTTCTTTTATCCTGTGATGCTCCAAATCCAAAGATGACTTTTAAGAGCTTTGTGTAGATGTGTTCTAATTTTCTGCATGTTTTAAAAACAATGTCAAAGTTCTTACAGAAGAACAGTGTTTTTCTTTTTTGATTCTTTTGTTTTTCTTTTTTCTTACCTTATTGCATTGTCTCAAACCATTAGCAAACCTACAGTAAGAGTAATGGGATAAGGTACCTTAGCTTTGTTCCCAGCCATAGTGTGTATTTATCATGTCACCGTAAATGTGGTGTTACTTGGAACCTTTTTGGTATATGAGCATGTGATAAGATGACATTGCTTACATGCCTGGACATGCTTTGTTTGCTGGTTATTAATCACGAATTGTTGTGAATTTCTGGCAAATTGACCTTCTATAGCTGTTGATTCAATATTTCTATTTTTCCTGTTAAAAAATTTTGTTGAGCATGAAATAAATTTGACTGAGAAGGAAATTTGGACATTCACCTAAGTAATTTCCTGGAATGTTTGTCTACTGTGTAATATATATTCACAAGTACAAATATCTTGCAACATCTATAGATTTTATTTATTCACAAAGTGTAATTACATGCCATCCTCTAGAACCAACATAGACAGTTGAGGTGTCAGAACGATTGTCTACAAGTACCACTTATTTGTGTACCTAAGTTCTGGTTGAGAGATACATAATAGCCTAGGACATGATTTAATGAGACATCGTTAACATTTTCACATCATGGCATAAACTAGAATGGCCCCAAACTAAGTATCTGAACATCTGCTGTCAGTGTGACAGTTCCTATTCTTAGGACAATATATACATTCTCAGCTGTATTCAGTCCTTAGTGTAGCTGAGTTTCTAAGGGTTTTTGAAGACAAAGCTTTTCTTCAGGGCTGTTGAGCCCAGTTGCACTCATTTGTATCTTATCTTCTTTTATTTTCTCCAGAGTCTAATGAGCTGTGAAGAGGCTAAAATAAAGGTTAAACAGCAAACATGAAAGAAAAAAGCTAGGTTTTGAATTAGACACAGATTGGAAAATTGTGTTTCAAAATAGTTGAAAACAGTCATTTCTTGGATTTCCACTGCTTTGATGCATACAAATTTTAGTCAGCTTCTAGTTTCCATCCTTTCTTACTTTGTCTTGTTATTGCTTAGACAACCACATATGAATAAACATGAGGAATCAGATTTGCATATTGAAACCGAGAACTACAGAACTGAAAGTCAGCTCGAACCAATTTATTCTGAATTAGTGTCATGAAAGGCACATTGTCATGGCTAAACTATGCATTCTATTTGTGCTAAGATAATGTGTGAATCAAAAACACCATTGGCCTCTGCTATTAGGAGAGTTAAGACAAATATTTATATTCTGATTTGAAGTTTTGGAGACTAAGGAATGATGATAAGACCTCATAGAAGCCAAGAATTTCCTCTCAAGGGCCCGTGCTTGACCTCTGCCTTTGGAGTGTAGATCTCCAGCAGTTGATACCAGCAGGAAGAATGCCCCAGTTTAACCTTTCTGACCTTGAAGTGTCATTCCCAAAGCCAGAAGATGCTTTTTGAGGCTGTTTAAGATATAAATATAATATTCTTTCCCTTTGTATTACAACTGAGCTTTGTGCTTTTCACACACTGATTAAAAATAAGACTCAAAACATTCTATGATATAGCTTGGAAAGCAATCACTCTGCTGACCAGACAAAACCTTGAAACTAGGGGCTGGGAACTGAGAAGGAGGAGGGACTATTTCTGTTCCCTTTACATAGAAAATGCTTCAGAACAAGAGTGGAGACAATGTTTTTGCACAAATAAATTCAAAAAATGTTTAGTTGGCACATTTTTTTTTGTCATTATGATGAGAAACAGATGCAGTACTGCTAAATCCTGTCAAATATGAACTGCCATGGACCCCGAGTATGTGTGTAAATATTTAACTAGGAAAACAGTCATACAAGGGCTTCTCAGGAATAACCTGGGAAACAGGAAGCCACAAATTACAGGTCTGAAATTTACCATGCACGGTTTATGGGTTCAGCTAAGTAGAAACAAACGAGGGGACTGGAAGCCTTATAAATAGCTCATGGTTTTCAGCAGAGGAGAGAAGGGAAGGCTGAGGAGGGAACTTGCTGCACTTCACTGCAGTTCCAGTCAGTGCGTTCAGCTGCAGGCGGAGTGCCAGGGTGACGTGACAGGAACGGAGGCACACGTGTACGTTTCACGTGTGCTCATCATCACCTCATGCAGGGAGAGGTGGCGGCACTGTGTAGCTTCAGTTACAGTCTAAGGCTAGTTAACGTGGCAGACGTGGGTCTTTTGATTCATCTTGGTGAACGACAAGGTGAGGTGGCTTGTCTATATATGCACGTGTGCACACACGCACACACGCACACATGCACACATGCATACACACAAGTTTACCCTCAGGTGTACACACACTGGTCACACTCCAGCGCTGCGCACGTTTGAGGTTTCAGATGCTGAATTGGACTTTTGTCTATGGGTTGGAGAGAGGGAAAGGCATTAGTGATGTCAAGTGTGCGTTATATGTAAACCACGTGCAGTTCAGTAGCATAATCATAACTAAAGCAGATTGTGCTTTAGTCATCTGAGATGTCTCTCCTGGAGGGGAGGAGCCAAATGCTCTGTTTCATTTCTTCATTTTCAGGTTTAACTTCAGGTTCATCAACATAGTGCTCTGTGGCTGGCTTCTGTGCTTTATGACTCCAAGCTGTGGTTGTCTCGTGGTGACGTACATCAGCCTTGCACGCTGTCGGTTTTGGCGAATAGACAAGATCACCAAGAAAGGATACTCCTATTTGTGCCCATTATATCCGGTTGTGTCCCCCTTCCTCCTACCACAAGGGCCCAGGGTCCTGATTTTCGCTCCACACAGTCGGCCTGAGCGGCCCCGAGCCTCGTGTTGCTGCCCTCTCTAAACCTGTGCTCTTAGTGTGGGGCTTCTTGGCTCAGTGCCTGCAAGAGCGACTTAAGTCATCACCTGTGTTATCAAAAGTAGCTTCTTCCCCTTTTCACGGTGTCCCCTTGTAACCTGTCACATTATCTCTTTCTCTTGATGGACATTTTGGTGCTTCTAGTGTTAGAGAATTTAAAATAGCACAAGTGTTGCGCATGCGTTGTGCATGCTCACTCTCTCTCTCTCTCACACACACATACACCACACACCACACACCGGGATAAGGATGGTGGTTGCTTTGTGTCTTACCAACACCCTTGCCACTAAATTGCGTATGTGGTGCTCTCTCATTTGTGTTTTCATTTTCCCCTCATCACTGAATTTCATTTTACATGTCTATGGTCTATTTGTGACTCTTGTGAAGTACTGTCAGATTATGGGCTCAGTTTTAATCAGTATACTTACTGTTTTATTATGAGGTTGGTGAAAGCAGTCTTTAAAATTTATTATGGTTAGTAGTGTTGTTTTTTTTTTGTGTGTGTGTGTATGTGTGCCTGTAGAGGTGTCATATCCCATGTAACTGGACTGACAGGCAGTTGTTTGCCACCATGTGGGTGCTGGGAATCAAACCCTGGTCCTCTGGAAGAACAGCCAGCATGCTTATCTGCTGAGCTATCTCCAGCCCCATGGTTGGTGAAGTCTTTGTGTTTTCTGAGTACATGTTCTTTGCCCAGATCTATACAGAATTTTACATGTGGACTTTGAATGTCTCATGGACATTCTCCCTGACCCCAGGGTGTGGTTGCTTGTAGCATTCGTGTTACTTTGATGAACAGATCAGGCCTTTCCTTCTTCACTGAAATGCTCCTGTGCTTCAGTCTGACAGTGTGTGTGTGTGTGTGTGTGTGTGTGTGTGTGTTTCAGGCTCCTTCCCTTCAGTTCTGTTGTAAGATGAATAGATGACTCTGGTGTTCACACTCTCCAGATTATCCTAGATTTAGTAGAAACCATCACTCTTCCTTAGCCATGCTTTGCAGTGTTTTTTTTTTTTTTTTTTTTTTTTTTTACAACAGTTTCAAGTACTTTACTAGATTTACTCATAAGCATTTGGTGATTTTTGATTCTATTGTAAGGGGGTTATTTTAAATCTTGCTTTCCTTTGTTCATTTCTATTACATAGAAACATTTTGTAGGGTGATCATTACAGAATTCATTTGTTAGCTGAATAGATTGTAGGTGTCTTTGGGTTTTTCTAGATTGATGTATTAGTCTCTTTCTTTGCTGCTACAATAAAATATCTGACCGTAGCAACTTAAGGAAGGAGGGGTTTGTTTTGGCTCACAGTTGGAGGGGAGACAGTCCACCATGGAAGGGAAGGCATGAGGAATGTGAAGCAGCTGCTCACATGTATCCACACTCAGAAACACAGGAAAATCAGTGTTAGTGTTCAGTTCACTTTTCCTTCTGTATGAAGTCCAGGACTGAACCCCATGAAATGGCATTCCCCATAGCTAGGGTGGGTCTTTCCACTCCGGTTTATCTAATCTATATAGTCTCTTACAGACACACTCATGGTTTGTCTTTGGTGAGTCTGGATCCTAGATTCAAGTTGGGAACCAACATTAACTATCACAGTCCATATATTTTTTATGAATAGCAATATTGGTTTGCTCAGCGTTGTTTGTTTCTGTCCTATCATGTCCTCCCCTTCCCTTTCCTCCCTCTTTCCCCCTTTCTTTCCTATCTCCTGTCTCTTCCTTCTCTTTCCCCCGCTTTGTTGGGGGGTCTGAACCCAGGATGTTGTGTATGATAGGCAAGCGATCTACTACTGAGCTTCATGCCCCAATCCTAATGGCATATTCTATGGACTCTTTTTTTTTTTTTTTAACTTTTGCTCTGGCTGTATCTCCAGAGCAATTCTAAATGGAGATGCTCAGTGACAGGGCTGCATTCCCTGGTGGTGGTGCTGACTCAGTGGGTGAATGGCCAGTCTTGCACTATTCAGTATGATGTGGGTAGTGTTTTAGTGATGTCATTTTTCAGGTTGTAGGGAGTGAGTTTCCCAGTTCATAATTTTCTGTAAGCCCATGACATTTTTTTTTTTAAATCGAAAGTGAGTGTTGAGTTTTATCAACTGCCTCTTTTATATTTACTGAGGTGATCCTAAGAGTATTTTATTTTTCATCATTGGGAAAAATTGTGTTGATTGCTGTTTTACAAGTTAAACCTGCATTCTGGGATATATTATCTTTTAAAGACATCACATGATTTAATTTGTATTAACATCTATTAGGATTATTTGCCTATAGTATTATTTTCTCGTAATTTCTCTCCTGATTTTGGTAATAGGATCTGCTAGTTAACTTGACACTGCTCAGAGTTATGCCAGGGAGACTGTCTTTAGGGGACTGTCTTAATCAGATTAGCCTGTGACTATGTCTTGGGGACATTGTCTTGATTGCTAGCTGCACAGCCCACTGAGGGTGGCACCATCTATAGGCAGACATCCTGGATTGGGTAAGGAACAAGCTGGGCAGAGGCTGAGCAAGCTACTAAGTGGGGTTCTTCCACAGCTTCTATGTCAAATTTCTGGCTTGTTTGAGCTTCTGATCAACATCGCTTGCATAGCCAGGAAATCACACTCAATTCTTTTACAATATCTTTCTTTACTTGAGCCTTTAAGCTGGTCCAAATATTTCCATGCAGACTTTCCTGATGGCAGGTTGTGAAGACTGCCATCAGGTCTTCAGCAGGAGAGGGGCCAGTTTACAGACCCAGCTCCCGCAACCTAAAGAAAAGAGGTTCCAGAGGGCTGTAAGGACGTAAGATGTAGTTTGACTTTATCACCAATCTCAGGTGAAGCTGTTCTCAAGAGATGGAGAGACACCAGCTACATAATCAATATCAGTTTTTTTTCATTTTTATTAATTACATTTTTTAGAAAAGACAGTGTCGTAACAAATGTTGACTTTTCCCCTTCTGTGATGTTTCAAAAGTCTTCATGTAGGATGACTAGGTGCTTCATATGGGAGTCCTTTTTAATTATTTTTTAATAAATTGCACACACTAAGGTGAGAACTGCGCCCACAGAAAGCCACATAGCCATGTCTCTGTGTAAAATCATCCATAGAAAAACTTTTAATGCTGTGAGCTAGACAACACATTAGACCATTTCATCTATAACTCCTAACGCTTTATGAGTAAAGGGCATTGGAAGGCATCTTCCCTTATGCTGTATGGTTGCAGGGGCCGCTGTGTTTATGATTCCCCTATAATCTGCACCTCCAAACTACTGACCAGCTCATCCCTGTGTTCAGATGAGATTCACGTCAAAGACACAAAGACACAGCAAGTTTTATTAGTTCATGTAACTTTTTGAATGAAACAGTAAGTGACAGCTGGGTTTAAATTTGTATTAAAACCTTTTCTTAATTGACTCTAAAACATACAAACCAAAACAAAGGTATGCTTCACTGAAGAAGAAGAAACATATTCTTTCAGGATGTCTGAAATGGAGAAGAAACATATATTACCCTTTGTTCTTCAAGAAACTTCTATCAGTGGAAGGGGAAAGAAGGTTGGCTTTTGGAAAAATTTGTAAATGCAAAGATGGGTTAAATAGTAAATATTTAGAATTGAGCCTTCAATAAGTCTCTTGGGGAGGAGTTGAACAAATCCATCACATCTTTTGGGTCTTTATTCTGTTCTCATTTTTTCCCACAATCCACTACGCCCCCCTTACATGCTTTCCCTAAGATGTGCAGGACGAATATTTTTAATGGTAAATGACAGCCTGTAAATGCCTTTTGTCTTTTCAGTGGTGAAATCCTTGTGGACAGTGTGTGTTTGCTTGCTTGTTGTCACTATTTGTTAGTGAGAAGTGGGAGAACGCTGCCTGGGAAGTCGGATCAGTGTGCATGGTCCTAGAATTGTCAACAGGAAACCCTGTTCTCACCCCAGAGAGAGTAAGAGTTGGTGCATTCTGAGCCAAGAAAAAGTGATTGTGGATCTGAGAAGACAGAGTCAGGTTACCCAGGATTATATAGTCCATAAAGGAAACAAAAATTCAGTGTGCTTAGCACTGACGGGGACATCAGGCAGAGGGTTACACCAAAACAGAGAAAAGTCTTCAACAGTTTTTACACGCTATCTGGTGACAGCTTTAGGCTGGACTGTCAGAAGTTAATATGTCCCAGAGTTTTTCCCTAATGGTAGGACAGATGCTAGGTTGGCTACAAAGGGGGGAGGGGTTAATCAATAGCTATTAAGCCTTATTGGCTCAAGCTCATTTTAGCTTTGGCATGCGATGTTCCAGCTGTGTATGACTGCAGAAGGAAGTTCTACTCAGCAGGCAGAATGTTCAACGTAGGTGTGGCCTTTCCAGAGTTGTCAGCTCACACTGCAGCACGTTGGCATGGAAAAATAGCCTCACGCAGACGTGCTTTTTAGCCTCCTTTTGATGAGTGTTTGTAGGAGAGAGTGCAGGGATGGGTTGCAGGGGAGAGAGATGCACAGTGAGGCTCTTCTCACACAAGGGCTACCTGCAACAGGAGCAAAACCTGCTGGTGCATCTGTCTGACTTTCAGAACTGGAGCACATGAGCGCAACACAGGCATGTGGAGCCATCTCACTGGCCTTAGTTTTAGTTCGTCTTAAAGTAAATGATGGGTGAAAGGGAAGGAAATGAGCCACCTCAGTGTCCTTTTGCCTAATGTTATGTCATCACAATTGGAGTGACTTTGCAGGAGGAGAAGAATGAAAAACTCAGTGTCAGGAACGCCAACCTCATCTACCTGTGACCACGTGACACCATGAGACATGTGACCATGCAGCTGCTTTCATTTGTGAATGGAAATTAGAAGGTTTTGCTGGTGCTGTTGGGTTGCTAATCCCCCATGACTAAGAGACAATATTGAAAGTGGCCTACACTTGGAGGCTGCAGAGTCATAAACAGGAAAAGAAAGCATAAAGAAGTGTAAGAAACAAATGATCAAGGGCTTGCTAAGGGGTTTAATGACAACTTGGCAGATTCCTGGAAAATGTCTCCCAGTTTTCAGAAGTAGTCTCTTTCATATTGTATATATTATAGTCCTGCATTATGTTGCTCAATTTTACTGTATAGGTGAGGAAGCTGAGATTTGGAGTGAGTAGCGATTGTGCGAAGTCCCTGAGATAGCTCCGGGCAGCAGGGCCCACAGTATCCGTAGTCTACAATTCATATTGCATGGTCACAACTGAACGAGACAGATAAAGTGTGGATGAAAGAGGAAGTGGGGAGTGTGGTGGTTTTGTCTCTTCTTGAAAATTACAGTGTGACCCAGATTTCTGATGGAAATATCTAAAGCTTGTAGACGGGAGGTCTGTGAACACTTTAGTTACAGCACTCAGGAGATCTTAACTCAGTGGAGGCTCACTGTCAGCCAAAACCTGGGATAAACTGGAGTCAGTGAGTCAGTGTCTAGACATAGAAGTAAGAGGTTTGTCTGGATGATTTCCACAGGGAACCAAGTGTCACACAGTCTCATTTATTGGGAGGTTATCTTTGTTACACACACACACACACACACACACACACACACACACACACACACACACACCACTTAGCAAAGAACCACAATTCAGCAAAACTATCAACACACAAATAGATGTATAAAAAACAGTGAACCACGCAAGCCACACTTATTAGACTAAACATGTCCTCAAACCTTCACTTGGAACTTGTTATTGTTCTTGTCTTATTTACAAGTTGAGGGGAAGGTAAAAGGAAGTCTTCAGTGGGATTGCTGATACCAGTAAGAAGCGAAAAGAAAGGATTAGAAAGAAAAGGAAAGAAAAACAAAAGAAGAAAGATTTTCTTATACCACATCTAAGCAAGTAGGTGGAGTTTAATTGTTGAACCATAGTCACGTATAGAAATGAATTTCAGGATAATTACCCTACTAGCTCGGAGGTAAAGTACTGTACTTTCAGAACATTCAGTTGTTCAAAGCTAAGGTGAAAATGCCATTGCGTACAGCGATAGTAGCCTCGCCATCTCGCAAACTCAGTGATGTGTGCTCAGGAGTCTCTCACAACCGGATGCATTATTACTGAGCTATGAACCCATTTCCTAACCACAGCTCTGCTGGGATAGGGAAGGCAGTTTGGTATGCAGAAGCGAGGGGAAAAGAAGCTAACCACTAAATATCAGCCATGCCTCTGGCCAGAGAAAAAGCTCTGGAAGAAATCTGTTCCAGAGCTTAGCTTTATATCTGAAAAGTAAATATAATCCAGGACCGAGAGACTTAACGTGAGATCTTTTCCGTGAATTGATCCCTTTGGAGGCTCTATCTCCGTTCAGCTTTTACCACAGTGGTGGCAATCAGTTCTTACTACGTCTTCTGACCTCAGATGAGATATTCTTGGTGAAGATGGACCCAGGCCACCTTTTCAGGGGGCGGTCGTCTTTCTAACTGCCTGTCAACACAGTCACAAAGCATACAGTCTCTGGCCCCGGCCCCAGTGGAGACCATTGAGATAGCACCTAAAAATGCTATTCCATGTGTGTGGGTAATCATACTGACAGCTTTTTGTGTCAGCTCCCTGTATTTCTGCCCTACTCTAATTGTGCTAAAATGTCAGGATGTCTGGATGAAAAAGCAAAAGAAGCTTGACACACAAAGGAGAGAAAAAAAGAATAGAAGGGGGCTTAGGTAATTTGCAAAATACAGAAAGGTATTTCGGATGATGTACAGCTCCGCAGAGACATTTTGAATGCTCTCTAAGCAGGGCTGTTTTTCTTCCGAGAACAGAAATGGTGAAAGTTTTGCAGAGCTCTTCTGGGCCTTTTCAGGAGCTGCAGATGTAAACTGAAGTCAAGGAAGCCGAATTGCCCGTGTACTAGACATGGCCTTCTATCCCCAGAGGGGCTAGAACACCCCTGCAGCCAACATCTTCCCTTCTCTTTAAGGGGTCCTCAGTAACTAGGCAAAGCTGCCATTCCCTGTCAACCAGGTGTAGATCTCAACCAGAGATCTTAGTCAGCCATCTGCTGTGGTACTATTTGAGTGATTATGATCTTATGAGTCAGAGACCTAGCTTCTCTGTGCTCTTTATAATCCAAGGGAACTTACAGGCTCTTCAGAGTAATGTTTTCAGTGCATAAGGCAAACATCAAATTATTTCATGGCCAACAGGTATGTAAAATATAATGATCAAAATAGGAAAGAACTCACGGAACAATAGTATATGAGGTGGTCAGTTCTACCTGTCAGCTTGACACAACCCACAGGTGCCTGGTAAGAGTCTCAGTGAGGGACTATCCGAATAAAGCTGGCACACTGGCATGTCCTTGAGGATTTTCTTGAAGGTCTTGAGGATATGGTTAAGAGCCAACCTGACAGTAGATGGCGCCAGTCTTTTGTCTTGGCCGGTGTGAAAGTAGATTAAGCTAGCTGAGCACTGAGCATGAACGCATTTGTTTCTCTCCACTCTTACCCATGGGTATGACATGACTAGTTGTTTCAAGTTCCTGCTGCCTTGGCTTCCTTGCAGTGAGTGCCTATAACTTGAACTACGAGCTTAAACTAATCCTTCCTTCCCTGGCTTACTTTTTTGTTGGGTATTTTATATCACAGCGGAAGTGCAGTTAGAGCAATGACTTCCTTATTAATAAATACAATAGCATAATCTAGTATCAAGCCCAGTATCTTAAGAAGCTGTAGATAACCAAAGTGGGAACAGAGTTCCAGGAATTGCAGTGGGAAATAAATACATATTACAGTACATGGCTTGTGGCCAACTTGGTACAATTGAAGATGTTAAATTTCTGTTAGAGATTAGTGACAAAGAAAATATATTCTTTATCCAAATGTATAGACCTGTCGAATTCCATTCATAGGTACTTTGGGAATACCCTTGAGCCCAATAGGAAGGACCTCTGGAGTATAATTACATATGCAAGATTATAAATATGAATATAAAGCAAACACAATTATGCATGTTCATTCACTCAATTATTTCTAGTCTTAAAACACTTTGTGGTTATTGTGTGTAGGGCGGGTGTGTGCTGTGAGTGGACATATGCCATCGTGCCCCTGTGGGTCGGAGTGCGTTTCGTGGAGTCAGTTCTCGCCAGTTTCTACTTTCGCATCGGCTCTAGGATTTAAAGTTAGTTCATCCGGCTTCATGGAAATACTATTTATCAGCTGAGCCGTCTCAGCCACCCTTATTTATATTCTTGCTTATTTCCTGGCTTACTTATGATAGGATTTGAGGCAGCTTCCATAAACAGATGAAGTCAGTATAATAAAATGACAAGCAAGTGGAAAAAAAGAAGTACAGATGAATATAAAAACTAAGAGGCATTCGGAATAAAGTTAATATGTGAAGTTTACATGGAATGGCTCCATGATGTTACTAAAATGGAATTTTGGTTCTAGTTAGGCATGGTAGTGCACATGTTTAATCTCAGCACTTTGGAACTCAAGGCAGGAGGGTCAGGAGTTCAAGGCTAACCTTGACTTCATAGAGAGTTTGAGGCCAGCCTGAGCTACACGAGGCCCTATCTTGACACCAAACCTTTCCTCTTCCCGTTTTAAAAATTCAAATTTCTAAGACTTTAATGCCAAAGATAAGAAATAATTAGCTATTGACTCACAGCCACATCAACAGAATAGGAAGATATCTGTTTCACTATTGAAAATTATAGGGAAATTTATTCCATGTGTCTTAGGAATGAAACCTCAAAACACTGTAGAGGGGGCCTGTATGGTGTGTCCATTTCTCACTGTTTGGGAGGCTGGGAAGTCTAAGGAAGGGGCACTGGCATAGTTGGGTTTTGGTGAGGGTTCTCTTCCAGGATTGTAGATAGCTATATTTTGGCTATATTGTCACATGCATTACAGGGACCCAATTTGGTTCCAAATAATACTCAGCGCAATGAAATTCACAGTGCTTTATTGAATACACTGTAATGGGGATCCATCTTACAACTTCTCAGTACTAAGAAAAGACATATTTTTGTGGGCCTTAAGATGTATTTTGAGACTTTCTGGTATGAATTTACTTATTTTTTTTTAGTGTCACCTATCTGAAGACACTTAACTCTTAGGATAAATACTAGTGATTCTTACTTTGTTATAGATTAATATTAATCCACAATAAGAGTTCTGAGTATCTACCACATTGGATGCTACACATAATTTCAAAGACCTCCATTTTCCATATGTCTAAGATAGAGGCCAGTAGATAGGCCTTTAGACATATTTCATAAGTAATGTTGATTGTACCTAAGCATTTGGGTTGAGAACCAGTTAGTTGGATTTAATGTTCCTGGCAAGTACTGGAATGTGGCTGCTTCTATGCTGCAAATGAAGAAAACACTCCAACAGTCTGGACGACGGGAAACTCACAGGCACACTTAAAAAACACCACACTCCTCTTTCAGGGCTGGAGGAGTGCCTGGATCATGCAGTCTCTGGTGCTGGAAACTCTCCCACTCCTTGGAGCACAGCTCAGATTTCTGCTTGCTGTTACCGTCTTTCCCCAGGAGGTGACCCACCCCCAAATGTAGACAGCAGTGCTACGTCTGTGGCTTCCTTCATCCTCATCAGTTCTTACAATGCATGCTGAGGAGGATTACGTAGAGAGGACGGAGGAGCAACAAGCTCTTCACCATGCTGGAGGCCAAGGTTTCCAAGTCTGTGGACAGCAGGGGTGCATTCTCCTCTGGGTGATCTCAACCTCTGTTGCAGGGTTGTGTTACTCTAGGACCCTAAACACAGCAAGCATCTCAAGAGCATAGTACAAGCAAAAGCACTACTTGGAACCCCGTGGGACCCGGGCCTGCTCATGGGTGAACTATGTAAGTCCACAGACACACACTGATGGGATGTAAATGTCCCTTCCACGTCTGTCATTGTGTTGGTGTTAGGGGTTGGACCTCTAGGAGATGTCACGGAGCTTCTGCCCTCATGAGTGTGTTAATGTTTTTTCTTATGGAAAGGGTTTGGTGCTCCAGACATGGGCTTATGATAAAAAAAGATGAGTTTGACTTCGTTATTCCTGTCCGAAGTCTGCATGCATGGTGTTCTGTCATTTTATAACTAAGATCTCATGCCACTTCTGGAACTTTCCAGTTCCAGAGCCATGAACCAAACAGACTTCTATTGTTTATAAATTCCCCAACCTGTGGTATTTTGGTACAGTATCAGCAAACAGACTGAGGAGCCTATGTGATCCACACTTGATACAATAATTTTTAAGCCCAGGAGATAGACATAGCTAAAATAAGGCTTATTTCAATTATAAACTGTCAAACACAGGGAAGTATTTTAGTTGGTGGAACTTTTTGTGTGCCTGCCCAAAGATAATTAACTGCAAAACATATGCTTTGGTAAATGGCTGAGTTAACTTGCTTTATGGATTTATCAATTATAACCATAAAAACAGTTTTGTCCAAATATCCATCTGCAACCTTTTATCTCTGTTATGTTATTGTCTGAAAGGAGTGCTTACTGATTGTTCAAGAGAAAAATAAGTTATTACGGAACATGAGATGTCTGTCTCTACAAAGCCCATTGGAAACTGAAGATTTGTATCACTTGTGCATATACATAATTTGATACACACATGTATATATGCATGTGTGTGTATATAAATATTATTTGTTTTTGCTTTTTGTTTTTGTGTCTAAGACAAGGTCTCACAGTAGCCTGGCCTGAATGCACCTGTATTCTGGGCTTCTCTCTAACACAGCGATCCTGGGGTTACAGGAACGAACCACTGCTCTTCGCTGGGTTTGTATTTCTGAGGGGGTGTACTTTGATGGCTTAGTAAAGGAGGGCACATTTCTCAGTAAATAACTTCACGTGTGTGTGTGTGTGTGTGTGCATGCCTGCATGTGGGTGTGCATGCGTGCACACGTGTGCGTTTCTGAAGATAAAGAGTAAAGCCTTACTCGAGACAAGCTCCAACACTGGACTCCTGTTTCGCCTGAAGGTTTGTATTTGAGTGAGTTGAAGACTGCGCCCTGAGGCTTGCTGGGACATCTTTACTGTAATACTTCGTGTCTGCCACGTGTTCTGATGCGGTGAGTGAACAATAGTCGTGCTTCTTCCTTGGGAGGAACCACCCACGGCTCAGCTGCGTACTTTCCTTGCTGCTGTGACAAAAATCCCTGACAAACGGCTGATTTGGGCTGGTGGCTCATGGGTCTATTCCATCGTGGTGTGGAAGATGCAGTGACAGGAGCCCGAGTCAGCGGGTCGTGTTGTGCTCACAGTCAGGAGGCAGGGAAGCGAGTGTTGAGTCTTTTTACGCTGCCTGGGATCTCATCACGTGGGAGGGCGCTGCCCACAGCCAGAGTGGGCCTAGGGTCCTCCGTTAAGCCTGGTAGGAGACACGCCTTCAGATAGATCCCCTCAGAAGTTTTCTCCAGGGTGCTTCTAACGCCAACTGACAGTCATGACTGGCCGTCGTGGGAGAAATGCGTCTACACTGGCACTAGCTGTCTAAGACACTTAGAGAAACGGGTCTTCATGTTTTACGTAATGAGCCAGCTGATGAATTTGATAAGTAATTGTTTGATTTTTGGAAAAAAAAACTCTTAGAAAGCTCACAATGAGAGAGAGAGAGAGAGAGAGGGAGGGAGGGAGGGAGGGAGGGAGGGAGGGAGGGAGGGAGAGGGGAACAGACCACTTTGTGTGAGTGATGGCCGCTCTACTGACCGAGAGGCAGCCGCAGTGTGGAGATGCCCACCTTTGCCGGTTGCTCCGGGCAGGGTAGCCTTCCTCAGCTCCGTCTTCTGCTGTGCTTCGGCAGGTGAACAGCTTAAGGAAAACAGGCATGGAGGACTGGTTGTGGCCATAGGAGGCTAACAACAGAAAAGTGGTACTTTGAGGAGGGCTGAGAGAACCGCAGGATCCACGTAAGCTGTCTGCATCGGCGCCTCGCCTGCATTGGATTTGCGCACGCGCACACTTGCAACACCAGTATTAGCAAACCGGCATTAGTATTTCTGCCTCTGCTGGAAGAAGGGGCTGTGAACAGTCCTTGCTTTATAGAAGAGAAGGTTGCTTTCCCTTTCCTTTGCCTTATTTGGGTGTGAGTCATTTTTAACTGGGCACAGTCTGCTTCTTCTATGAATAAATAAAGATGTCTTCTTGATTTGTGATTACAGATTTTACACTACTGACTCCTGGCTCCTGAGCTGCTTGCAAAGTTAAAGTTAAGCTTCCAGCTTCAACCCATTTGAAAATAACTAAGTTGTTCTTTACAAATCAGCTGTAAAGGCATTTGTCTTTTTTTTTTTTTTTTGAGGGCAACGAAGAAAACTATGAAGTCAAGGGGTGTGTAAAGAAAAGCTCTAGTGTGTTCTCAAAACTTCTATCTTAGATGAAAATTTAATACTTCTGTAAAACTGAGTTGGAAAGCCAGGGGCATGGTTGTAATCTCAGTTCTTAGGAGGCAGGAGGACTACAAGTTGGAGAGCAGCACTGGCTGCTTAGGTTAAGGCCGACCTAGGCTACAGGGTAAGACTCTCTAAACAAGAACTGCCCCCTCAAAAGTACGCAAATCCTGTATTTTCTTACAAATGGTGATTGTTCAGTTCTATCTCTGCCATTTATGAAGTTCTTTCTGGGGAGAATGTGGGACCTTTCACTAATGGCATTGTTGAGACGGCCCTTTTACCGAGCCTCAAGGAGGTGACTGGTCTCGCTTCCAAGAGTATTTCTAGGTTTCTTGTTCTGGTTTTCAAATGCTGGAAGAGAACACATGGACTTCACATTCCTCTGCACCATGAGGAACTCCTTTCAACAAGTCAGGATAAGAGTGGATTGCTCTCCTGAACGTGACTGCTCACTGGGGTACCAACCTAAGCCTCGTGATTGCTGGGTTGGTCTGGCACAATGTCAGGTCTCTGTTGTGTGAAATTATCTGAATGTGACCTGGCAAGCAGCTCAAATATCGGCTCTAGGCCCCACCCACTCAGACACCTTAGATTAATCATTGTAGGCACAAGGCTTATGTGTAGTATACGCCTGCTGTGCTGCACATCTCCACGGGAGCAGAAGACGCAGAGCAGACAGTGCACAGCGGTGGGGTGGGTGCTCCCGGATCTGAGGACAGTACTTCATGCTCCGTTTCATGAGTTTTTTCCCCCTTCACTTTAAAATTTACAACAGTGCAAATATGTATTTGTAATTATCCAAACAACTTAATTTTCTGAAGTGAAAGAGATGCTTTAGTTAACGACGGGGCACGTGCAGAGTCAGGACAAACGATAACAACAAGGCCCAAATGCTCCTTGCCTGCTGTGCAGGAATTAACATGCATGGATATGAATTCTGTGCCTAAACTGATACCCCTGTGTTAAGTAATAAACCTGGACCCTGCTCTATAAAGGACCAAACATTCAAAAAAATGTAACAGGGTTGGGACAATGGAGAAGAGTAAAAAAGACAGAATCGCCATATACCCTTAAGATCTACCTACAGGCAATCCCTCCCTCTCTCCCATGCTTAGTCTAAGGTTCTCTTGGCTTCTTCACAGCCCTTCACAGAGCCCCAAGCCACTGCTACTGGTTTGTACATTGGTAGCTTCAGATGCCATGTATGCTTACGTCAGGACACCCGAAGTTTTGTTTGTTTGTTTGTTTTTCCTATGTATTGTTCCATGGCACTTAAGAATCTCTACCCTGAGAATCTTTAGAGCTAAGGATATTAAAATACATAAAGAAGAGAGAGGCCAAGCTGTGTAGCATCTTGCTTGTGTCTCTCCTGTCTTCTTCATGTTCTCTTCGCTCAGCAGTCCTCACCTATGCTTCCATATGTCCTTCCTTATACAGCCCGCTGGCTGGTAGGTCTCACAATAATGCACTGAGCTTGAAACCACAACAAGCCCCTTTCCTTCATCTTCCTCACTTTCCTTTTCTTTCCTTTATCTTTAGCAAATATATACAGAGATTTCACAGACCGTTAAGACTGTTTGTATCAGCCAGGTGCTGTAGCACACGCCTGTAATCCCAGCACTCAGGGAGGCAGAGGCAGGCAGATCTCTGGGAGTTCAAGGCCAGTCTGGTCTACAGAGGGACAGCCAAGGCCACACAGAGAAACCTTGTCTTGAACCCCACCACCCCAAAAAATAAAATATAGTGAATATTTAGAAATATAGCATCCTGAATAGGGCAAGGAAGAAAAATCTTTGTCTTGACTTGCCAAGCTATGGTGAAGACCAGCAATTGCTCAATACATATGTGCGTAGTGAGGTTTCTCTTGGCTGGCAGAGAGTATTTGGTGGATGCTGGACCATCTCGGAAAATTCATGGACTCAGGAGCATGAATCAGCTCCATGACATGGCTCTGAGGGACCTGGAAAGAAGGGTGAAATGTTTCTGGCCCTGTAGTTTAGACATGTCCACATGTGGCTGATGAATTAAAGACCCTCAAGGAAGCTGGTGTTATGGGGAGAGCAAGGAAGTCTGGCAGCCTGGAAAGAGGCAGGGGCTCTTGGTACAGAGGCCACTAGCCTGTGTTCTCTTGTTTTCTTCTCCCTGAACTAGAGCCAAAGAGGAAGTATGAGTCACTGTGCAAAGTTGACCAAATAATCATCAGAAAGTATGTGTGTGTGCATATACATATATGTATCTGCGTGCGTGAGTGCGTGTGCTTGCGCATGGATGCATTGTATGTAGGTGTGTGAAGAAGGTTGGGGACCACGTGGGTAAGTTTTCATGAGCAGTCAAGTGCAGGATATCCAGCAGTTAGCCTGCACACACAGGTTATTTGGCAACCAGAACAAACACTTTGCTGTTATTTCTGTTACCTCTGCTGTTCTTGTAAGGTTTCTTTTGTCTCGATGTCTGTGTGTGTAAGTGGGTGGTAGGGGTGGGTGTTTGTGTATGAGTGTGTCTGTGTGTTTGCATGAACGTATGTGTTGAGAACAGAGGTCAACCTTGGGTGTCATTCTTCCATCTTGTGTTTTAGGACAGGGTCTCTCACTGCCCTGGAATTCATAAGTAGACTAGACTAGAAGGGCTGGCATCCTCTGAGGTGTAGCACACTCTGCCTGCCTGGATCTGGAATTACAAGAACACGTCACTAAGCCTGGCATCTCCCCTCCTCGCTGTTGGTTCTAAACATTGAACTCACACCCTCAAGCTTACTTCAAAGCAAATACTTTACTGACTGAATCAGCTCCCTGTCTCATGTTTTTCTCTATTTATCTTCTACTTAATTTCAATTTGATTTTATATGAGACAATAAAGTAGATTTGTTCCCCTTTTGGGTTTAGAAAGAAAAACCAATTTTCAGGATACATTTGAAAAAGGTTAAATAAAACCTGAACGGTTTTAAACTTGAGAAAAGTTTTAAAGGCAATTGTATCTTAAAGCTGAATTTTTATGAAAAACAAACAAACAAACAAACAAACAAAAAAAAACCTTGGGCACTAATATCTTTTTTTTAAATTTAGTAAGATTGTGAGAATCTTGAAGAGATTAATATATTATTGAAAGTAGTAATTTTAATAGTTTTAAGCTCATGTTCAAAGATAAAATTGGGCTAATTTTCAAGAGACATCAATCTTCATTTCTCAGGAAATCATAGGGATTAAATTAACTTCAGGCAGCCACTCTTATTATTTGAAGATAATAGGAGTATGTTGCGGCGTGGAGGGGAAGGAAAAATGATGTATATTCTAGCAAGAGATTCACAGTTGAAACATCTTTCACCTATCTCTCTTGAAGCAATTTATATTTTCAAAGCATGCCCCCACCCCATGCAGCTTCCATTACTATTTGATTTAAAATCCAGGGCTAGAATGTTTTTTTTTAGAATTGGAAGAAAGAATTTTTTTTTCTTTTAATGGAGTGCATAGCACGCCAGTTCTAAAGAAAATACTGTTACATGTGAGGAACTCCGAATATTGAAAAGCCAGTTCCGTTCTTTCCTTGGATATATTTCAGGGCCCTGTCTTGACTTCTTTATGGGATTAAACCCTGGAAAGAACAGTAATGTCACACTCACTCCTCGGTGATGATGGTAAAGCAGTTTTCGTCAGTGAAAAAGAACACCGCATTTTCTTCAAGAGCTTTCCAGAGTTAGAGCAATGTAGAAAGCCTGTCTACAGGTATACCACCTACAGAGCAACCATGGTCTCTCTTTCCTGAACTGGCTGGGCTTACCTTGAATTTTAGTCACCGAGAGCTTTCTTTAGTTCTGAGGTGGCCAGGACCCTAGACATTGAGGATGGGAGACTGTTGGTGGTCTGCCTGGCTGGACTGTCTGCCTACAGATTCATATTATTGGCTGTGACTCAAGTTACATGCATACATTTCTAAGCCTTTCTTGATGTGATCCTAAAGTAAACAAACAAAAAATATCATAAGGTCCAAAGTAAAAGGAGAAGAAAATATGATCTAGTTTACTATGCAAAGAAATTCTTATAAAATTGTTGGCATTTATCCTGAAATGGTGTTTCTACTGTTTGGGGCAGAAGGAAGAAGTGACATAAAGTCTTTCCGGGGAAGAAGTGGAGTTGTGACATTTTTTTTAATTTATTATTTTTTTAATTTTTTATTTAACTTTTATTAATTACACTTTATTCATTTTGTATCCCCCCATAAGCCCCTCCCTCCTCCCTTCCTGATCCTACCCTCCCTCCCCCTTCTTCACGCATGCCCCTCCCCAAGTCCACTGATAGGGGAGGTCCTCCTCTCCTTCCTTCTGATCCTAGTCTATCAGATCTCATCAGGAGTGGCTGCATTGTCCTCTACTGTGGCCTGGTAAGGCTGCTCCCCCCTCAGGGGGAGGTGATCAAAGAGCAGGCCAATCAGATTATGTCAGAGGCAGTCCCTCTTCCCATTACTATGTAACCCACTTGGACATTGAACTGCCATGGGCTACATCTGTGCAGGGGTTCTAGGTTATCTCCATGAATAGAGATTTTATGTGAACCAAATTCAAAGACAAGAACATGAAGAAAGGCTGATGACCGAGTGTTTGAGACGGTTACTATATCAGCACTTGTTAACTCTGACGCAGTTTCTAGTTTGACCAGGATAATTTAAAGAAGCTGTTGGAAAATGTGCATCTAAAGCATGGTGTTTCGCTGCTCTGTAACTCAGCAGTGAAACAAGAGCCCAGAGACACAACTTTTGTGCAACGGAAAGAGGAGGAAAATGATTTAGACTCATTGTGCATGGAAACAGAAGGTTTCTTGATTTAGAGTGATAGGTATGTCATGTCTGTATTTAAATTTTGGCCCCAGAAGCAGTTTTACTGCTTCTATGAATATGAATAAACTTCCATTCAAAAAGGTAATTTAAAAATACCCACCTCAGTGGAATGGCAATACAGATTAAGCACATTCGGCCATGTTAAACACTGACACTTTATTTCACAGGAGACAATTATTTAATGTAACTGTGACTGAAACAAGGTATTTGTACAATCTATTGTGTAATTAAAAAATGTATATAAATATCCCAACTCATCAGTCAGAAATGTTTGATCTAGGTCTAATTGTGAGGAAACATTTAGACAAGCCCAACAGGAGAGATAAAACAAGCAAAGCCAAGGAGATATTGTAGACATGTGACAATACAGTTGACTCTGCAGTCACCATGCTTTCTCCGCCCAGATTCAACCAACTTTAGACTGTTTATTGGACAAAGACTCGAACCTGCATAGGACAAGAAACTTTCTTTTCTTGTTTCATTTCTTAAACAAGACAGTGTAGTACCTTGAATGAAGTATAAATGAAGCGTTTATATTGTATTATCTATAGCACCCAGAGGTCTAAAGCACACTGGAGGTGTAACATGCTTCACCCCATGGAAGACACTGGAGCATCCTTGACCATGGTACCCATAGGCTTCTGGAAATAGCTCCCCGATGGATATGAGTGATATGCCACGCAGAAAGTAGTGGTTGATCCTTCACTGGAGCCTAGACTTTAGATGAAATTCAGTAGATTCTCTAGACCAGAAACGACATTATTGAGACAGTTAGGGAAATCAGAACTGTAAAGGTTTTTAAGAAGAATAATCCATATTTTAAACAGACATGTAGTTTAGACAACGAGTGGATTATTATCACTAATTTGAAACACTCTGGCATGGGCAAAATTCCAGGAAAATGGATGAAAGTTCTAAATTAATGAACTTGTCCACATTTTTTTTTAAAAATGTGTATGAGTGTTTTGTCTGCATGTGTGCAAATACACCACGTGATTTTTGGTACCCTCAGGGACCAGAAGAAGGCGTTAGATTCCCTGGAATTGGAGCTACAGACAGTTGTGAACTACCATGTCGGTGCTGAGAATTAACCCGGGGTCCTCCGCAAGAACAGCCAGCGTTCTTAACTGCTCTGTTGTCTCTCTGCTCCATGTGCACATTTTTCAGAGCATTTTACAACGAAGTAAAAACATGCCTGAGTATGGGTTTTGGGGTTAGAACATGCTTTTCATTATGGCACTTAGCATTCGGTCTCAGGGACCTGCCGGTGACTTCCTCACAGCTCACCACCCCCGTCTTTTTTCAGAGTGGAAGAAACTACGCATTTAGCTCTCTGGGAGAGGCCCTGAGCCATTCCACACCCACCAGCCTAACTCTTCTGTTGCCTGTTCTCAGGTTGATACACAGGATTCTGATTTCCTCATAGGTAATTGAAGCTCTAATGATATCCTTTATTTAGTTTTTTTTTTTCCCTTTGTGTAGATCATCATCATCAGACCTGGACTGAGAAGCTTCATAACATTTTGGTATGTAACTAGAAACTCTCTGAAGCTAGCTCTTTCTCTGAGTGACATTTATAATCTGAAAACCCCATTTTCCACTGTGTTATTCTCATTTATGAGCCAAATCAGAATAAACTAAGAAATTTGTTCCCAGGCTAACATGGAAATATAATACAATTGGTCAATTTCCAACTCCAGTTACCTTTGGATTTCCCCTGAAAATGGAGTCTGGATGGTGTTTATTTTACATGGAACAGATTGATTATTTATTTATGGGTTAATTATTTTATTATCCTCTCAATCTGAGTAAAGCTTACTGTGACTGGTTAAGCATAGGATCATATAATGGGGAGATTTTATTTTTTAAGCAAGTGTGGGCTTAGATGCCCAGATGCAAGTTAGATGTTCTAAAAATGAGTATTTATTGTTATACATTTATTAATAATTAAGAGAAAATTAGTTATAATATGAAAGCATAACAATGTAAAGATATCCCTATATATGAAATTCAACCCTAATGACCTGCCCAAGGTTCTGTGATTATAGGTGTAAGTTCTTTTGCTATCCTTTTGATTTTTGATTTATAAAATGACTTAAGAAAGATTATATACCTAAGCTCCCAACTGTGTTATAAAACCCCTTATTGGTTAAATGTTTTTTTTTTTTTTTTTAAGGATGAACCATCATTCTCAGTTTTCAGGGGAATGCAAGAAATATATTGCTTTCAGAGTTATCTATCAAAGGCACCTTCTTTTGTGACTGCGGATAAGGCTAAAGTTGTGGTCATTGTTTAGAATGTCTTAGTCTGTTAATTTTCTCTTAGACCCAGGAAACAATAATATTCAGGAGTTTCTCTGGTAGGCAGTTTCTACTAGTTCCAAGCGTATGGCTCCTGTCTTTGAAGCGTTACAACCGCTCTCTTTCAGTGGCAAGCATCATCCCCCTTTCATTCTGTAGTAACTAAAGCCATGGTGGTGCTAGGCGTCCCACCCAATGGTATGACAGTCAGGTGTGGTGTATGGCTCAGGTGTGCGGATATCTTCAAATATATAGTCTTAATGTTTTGACATGTGTATAAGAGATTGGCATTAAATTTTTTTTTTGTTTTATACGTATATGTGTAACTGAACGTTTGTATGGGTGTCACGTACATGCAGGTGCCATGGAGGCCAGAAGAGGGCACCAGATCTCTAGGAGCTGAAGCTACACGTAGTTGTGTCTTGCCTTGTATGGGTGCTGGGAGCCAAGCCTGTGTCCTCTGCAAGAGTCCAAGTGTTCTCTCTTTTTTTCTTCCTTTATTTATTTAATTTATTTATTGTTTTATTAATTACAGTTTATTCACTTTGTATTCCAGCTGTAGCCCCCTGCCTCATTCCCTCCCAATCCCACCCTCCCTCCCTCCCTCTTCTCCTCCCATGCCCCTCCCCCAGTCCACTGATAGGGGAGGTCTTCCTCTCCTTCTATCTGATCCTAGCCTATCAGGTCTCATCAGGACTGGCTGCAGTGTCTTCCTCTGTGGACCAGAAAGGCTGCACCCACCTCAGGGGAAGGTGATCAAAGAGCAGGCCACTGAGTTCATGTCAGAGACAGCCCCTGTTCCCCTTACTAGGGAACCCACTTGGATATTGTATCAAGTGTTCTTAACTATTGAGCAATTTCCTTACCCCCATAGGCATAGTTTTGATGAGATTGTTAATAGGATTTAGATTTTTGCCTTCATTGGTAAAGAATGCCTTATAAAATTGGATGTTGTATCAAGTGATTTAAATAATACTTTTCATATTTATACTTTCACTGATGGCTTACAAAATTGGTTTCCTAAGGTATTGATGGAAATGAACAATTTAACCATCTTCAAAAGTCAAGGACTTTTTTTAGTAAAATCTGTAGGTGAGACGCCTCTCCATTCTGGAAAAAAAAAATCCATTTAGTTAGAGCCTGGCTCATCATCAGATAAAGGTACGTTACAGAGGAGCTTCACTGATTGGAAAACTGGATTGGATGGCTCCCAAATCTCTTGTTACGTACAACCTTGAGTTACTGTGAAGTAACAGCTGGCTGTCCCACTGATGACCAAACTGGATAATTTAATTTTAAAAAGTATTGTCAAGAGGCTCATCTTGCAGAGCAATCAGACACGTTATAAGGGTGGAGAAAGTAGACTCTGGAACCCAACCTGTGGGTTGTGACTCCTTTGGGGTCAAAAGACCCTTTCACAGGATTTGCTTATCAGATCTCCTGTGTATCATACATTTACACTACGATTCATAATGTAAGTAGCAACTTACAGTTAAGAAGTAGCAACAAAATAACTTTGTGGTTGGGGTCACTGCAACATGAGGAACTGCATTAAAGGGTCACAGCGTTCGGAAGGTTGAGGACCGCTGCTCTGTATGCTGCTGGCTATGACTGAATCTTGTCCAAGACATATTTTTAGCTGTGCCGTCCTGGCCTTTGGCACCTTTACATGACTGATTTTCTTTTTCGAAAGTTATTGTTGTGGGGGAGGGGGATTTTCCGTCACAGGTGTATGGAGGTCAGACAACGTGTCTCCATTTTGATGGGATGGAAAGGGGCGTGGCTAGTTCCCCTTACGGCTGGAACAGGGGTTAGTGAATTAGTGCGGGCACAGTGTTTAGAGCACGCCTGGCGTGCCGCAGAGCGCTGACAGGTGAATGTCAGCAGCGGGAAGAATAGCTCTTCCAGGCTGTTGTGCATTTAATGCCGATTTCGCCAGGTCTCCGGCCTTTAAGAGTAGAGTGAACCTGGTGGTGAGTTTTGCACATTCTTAATAGCTCTTTCCTCGGGTGTCATTATGGGCCATTCTGGTTCCATCTGAAACCAATGTGAAGGCAACATGTGGCCTCTTTCCCGCTTCCCACTTACGCCCACACATGCCTGTCACTTGGCACTAGCTCCTGTCACTGTAGCTCCCGTCTCCCGTCTTCCTCTCATTGCCTCCCCAGGATGTTCTGCAAACATTGAAATAACTTGGGATCATAGTTTACGAAAACGTTTTTAATATATATATATATTAACTGATTGCTTCCAAGAGAAAGACTGGAGGTAGCCACTGAGCTAATGAAATGTCCTTCAGTCAATCAAAAATATTTTAGCGATTTCCTTCCTTACTGGAGGTCAGTTAGTGGTGAAGGGAGCTCGCTCTCCCAGGCTTGGTTCCCAGTCTGAGCATGTGTAGCGGGAGCCAGCAATTCATATTCAGTTCTCACTCACACGTGTCTAGGTTTCTCAGCCCGTGATTATTTTGAGTCCTTCCCGACATTCTTAAGCATGAAATGCCTGTCTAATTATTTTGATATATTCCTCCTGGGCAGCGAATATTGTGGGTTTGTGAGAATGCCATTGTGAACACAGGAGTATGTTTTCCCTCTTCTGTCTTCCTCGTTGTATCTCTCAGTGTTATGTTCTGTGATCTACTTAATTTGATTTATGTTACCAAGTGAGTTAGGGCGCCAGCACACTCTCTCCAGAGCAGAATCTGTGGGGCCAAGTCTCATTCCTTTAATAGAGAAACAACTTTGACTCCAGGGTTTCTTGACCTATTTAAAAATAAACCCTGTGTGAAAATCTTGTGTGCTGGTTGTAAAGAAGGGATGGATGACCACATATTTTTTTTTTGAAGGTGCCTTTTTTTTTTTTCTTCACAAACTATGATATTATGAACAGGAGTGAGGACAGTTAGGTTATAAAGCAAGAACTGGCAAGCTTGAGACGTAGATTGTTCCTAAAAAACAGAATCTGCAAGCTGTTTGGGTTGTCTAGATGGCAGATTAACATTGAGTGGTTATTTTTTTTTTCTAGTGAACAAAATTTTTTCCTTCCTATATTTTAGTTCAAAAACATGAAAATAGCTTTCTAAGGCATAGAATCCAATTGCAAGAATGATGAGGTGTTAGTTGGAAATATCAAAATTGTTTGAAGTAATTTCTACAGATGAGTAGCCCTATTTTAACCCCCCTGGGAAAAATTTCTGTACCACTTTGTAGTCAGCGAGAAGCTGGAAAAGGGAGAGTAAAGTTCTCAGGGTTCAAAAAGTTTCTTCTTCTCTGGCATTCCCATTGCTGTTCAGCTTGTTTTCCTCTGTAGAAACATTGACACTGTTCCCAATAAAATCACAAAGAGGGAGCTAACTACCTTGGGTACTAGGTTACACAGGAAAAATATAAACAGATCTTAACAAAATCTCAGGACGTTTGTTAATAATTAGTAAGCCACAAGGAACACTGGGTAGATGCCTTGCAGTGATATTGAAATTAAGCTCTAGATCTGAAAAGCTCAATGCCACAAACCTTTATTTCTTATCCACTCGGTGTGGATAAGGCAGTGTGCCAGTTGGTGAGGAGGGGAGGGAGTCCCAGCTTTGGAGCCCATCAAGGATATGACTGAGGCCAACTCTGCCATCTTGTGGCATCATCTTGTCAGTAAGTGACCTGAGGGGTTTGCGCCCCGGGGAAGACAGTATGGGGCATGCTAGCCTTCTCTAAACTGTGACACACATAACCTCTGCCAGGACATTTGTGTAGTCACTCACTCTGCCTTTCCTAACACACAGGAAGCTCAGGGAGGAGAGAACGAGGTAGAGGCTTCAGGAGTCCCTTATTCTTTGGTGACATTTGCTGTAAAACGTTTGCATCTATATGTAACAACTTTGCCAACTCCTTATACCTCTCAGTTCTCATGCTTTACACAGTAGCTGAGTGATTTGAATATTTTAGTGATAATGTCACACATAAACATTTATTTATTTTTATTATTTATGTGTGTAGATGTGAGCTTGCCTGAGTTTATGTGCGCCACCACATGTAGGAGCCAGGGGAGGACAAGAGAAAGCACGGGTTATCTGGATCCAGGCAGTTGTGAACCTGTTCTCTGCAAGAGCAGAGTACCAGCCCCTAATTTCACATTTTTTAATTGTTTTTTTTTGAATTTTTATTATTAGTTACATTTCATTAACTCTGTATCCCAGCTATATCCTGCTCCCTGATTCCCTTCCGATCCCACCCTTCCTCTCCTCCCTGCCCCTTTCTAAGTCCACTGATAGGGGAGGATCTCCTCCCCTTTCATCTGACCCTGTTTTATCAGGTATCTTCAGGACTGGCTGCAAAGTCCTCCTCTGTGGCCTAACAGGACTGCTCCTCCCTTGTGGGGGGAGGTCAAAGAGCCTGCCATTGAGTTCCTGTCAGAAATAGTCCCTCTTCCCCTTACTATGGGAAACCAATTGGTTACTGAGCTACCACGGGCTACAACCGAGCAGAGGGTCTAGGTTATATCCACTCATGGTCTTCGGTGGAGTGTCAGTCTCAGAAAAGACCCTGTGCCCAGATATGTTTGGTCCTTGTGGAACGCCTATCCTTTCCACGTCATACAAACTCCCCCTTCTTTCATATGAGTCCTGCACTCTGCTGAAGGTTTGGTTATGAGTTTTAGTATCTGCTTCGATACACTGCTAGGTAGAGTCTTTCAAAGGCCCTCTGTGGTAGGCTCCTGTCCACTTGTTTTCTCCTACGTTCAATGCACATCCCATTTGTCTTTCTAAATGAGGATTGATCATCTTACCCCAGGTCCTCTTTGTTTATCTTCTTTAGGTATATAGATTTCATTATGTTTATCATATCTTATAGGTCTATATAAGTGAGTATATACCGTTTGTCTTTCTCCTTCTGGGATACTTCACTCAGAATGATCTTTTCTAGATCCCACCATTTGCCTGCAAATTCCACTAATTTCACAGTTTTAACTTACTGAATTTAATAGGAACAGATTATAAAGAAGGATTACTGAGAAAGAACATTTGTGTTTACTTCCATGAAATGTGAAAGTAAGAGGCTTTGTCCATTCTAGCTAGTATTCCATCCTTAAGCCCCAAGCACTGTGCTTGCTTGGTGACTGAACACTGAAGGCAGAGTCCCATCCTCAGTCCCCTAGTGGAATTCCATTCCATGCTTGTTCCTGTGTCAGACAGTGGGCCTAGGATGGACAGTACCACTGAGATGGGGAAAGGGACTTCTTGAAATAAAAGGAGCTGGTCAGGTTAAAACAGAAATGAGATGTTTTTTATGAACATTGAGAGATGTAGGTCTGCATGAAATAGCTTTGGGACTGTGAGTGGAGGGAGGCTGCAGGCCTGAGACCCGACTGACTCTTCTACTTGCTCGATTCTGAGTTTTAAGCTCATAGAATTTGCTTTACATGGTATAATAGATACGCATACCTGGAAGGGCTATAGGACCTATAATTTTCTCTGATTTCCTGGATACATTTTTAAAATTTCAATTAGAATTTTGACTTTTACTGACCAATCATGCAAAAAAGTAAGATCTGATACACACACACACGCGCACACACACACACACACACACACACACACACGTATATGTTTCAGGATCTATTCTCAGATGCTAGATTGGTGGGCAATGTGTCCACATTAAATTAATCAATACATATATTATTTGGTTTATCTTTAGTTTTAACCCATATCCAAATGTAATTTTTTGAGTTAATGATTCTAAGTTGAACAATTGACAAATTATGAGTTGTAACTGGAAAGTTTTTGTTTATATTTTATCTCATTAGTCTTGTTGGAGTTCTATTTTATTACATTTTCTCAGCTTTTGTTGTTATTAATTTTCTTCATAGCTTTCCTCATTGATTTCTGCCTTTATTATAGTTATTTTTTCTTGGCTTTACTGTTTTGTTACTGTTCTAATTTCATAAACTGAATCATATTTGTCTTATTATTTCTAGCTTTTCAATAAATACTTTTGAAGCATAAATTTCCCACTAGAATATATTAATCATGTCCCTAAGTTTTTACATGTATTTCAATGAAGGTAAATTCAAAATATTTCCCATTTCAGTTACTTTTAGTTTATATATGGGCCAGATTGCTTCCAGGACACAGACATTTAAGCTACAGGGGCTCAGGGAGTTGGCTCAGTTTGTGAAGTGCCTGAATTCTATCCCCAGGACGCACGTACAAGCCAGGCATGGTGCCATGCACCTGTAAACCCAGCACTGGGGACAGAGGTGGGGGCAGGCCCAGGCAGAGCCTGAGGACCCTTTAGCCAGTCTAGTTGGAGCCTGGAGCCCCGTGTTCAATGAGACACCCCATCTCAAAAACTGAGGTTAAGAGCAATGAAAGACTTCTGAAGCTGACCTGCAGCCCCACCAGCACATACATGTGTCTGTGCACTGGCACACATACACGGACACACATGTGTATACCCCAAACGCCACAAAAATTAAAGTGTACAAGCTAAACCTTCATTATTGATTCATTTAACTGGTAGATTTTGGTTAGAGAAAATATTCTGAGGCCAGTGTGTTTAAAAACAAACGTCTGTGCTGGACACGAGTGTGTTTTCTGTCTATTTCTAACCGTGGAGTTCTACTTATCTTAAGGGTCTGCATTCACTAGCTGCCGTATGCATCTCTGGTCCTTTCTTTCCCCTCAAACTATTTGTTTTGGAGAGTTATACAGCCATCATTGAGTTCTTTATACGTCTCTCCAGTTCTAAGGTTCTGCTTCACAGGCTTCATGTTCTGGCGAGGAGGTGAAGGGCAGGTGCCCTGGTTTAAGTTTTGTAGCTTGTAACATATTGGTTTATCAGTGATATCTGGAAAATTGTTATTAGCTTGAAACATGAAACGTGACCCTTATTTGAAACCATGTCAAAAATCAAGTGCTCATTGATGATAGAAATAATATGGAAGGGGATACAAACAAACAAGCAAACCAAAAGGTCTAGAAGACAAGATAGATGTTGTGGGGACATTATGGTACTAGGATATGTTTACAATCACTATAAACGGAAAAAAATGTTTTTTTTCAGATAAGTGTTTTTCTAGACATTTTATTTTCATGCCATTTCTTGTATGAGGAACTGTTACTAAATTTAATATAATGACCATGTATTTGGTAATTTTCTATATTTACATGTTAATTTTAATACTATATGTAAGGATTTTACATGTTGAATTCTATACTTTGAAAATATCTGGTCTTAATTTTTTTAAGATTTATTTATTATTATTTATACAGTATTCTGCTTGCATGTATGCCTACACAGCAGAAGAGGGCAACATCTCATTGTAGATGGTTAATAGTCACCACGTGGGTGCTAGGAATTGAACTCAGGGCCTTTGGAAAAACAGCCAGTGCCCTTTACTTCTGAGCCATGTCTCCAGCCCTTAATTCTTCTTCTTCTTTTTTAGTCATCATAGCTTTTACTAATTCTTTTTACCAGTGTTATGTTATGCTGTTAGATCACAGTAATTAGCATCTTTGGCTTATTCCCATTATCAAAGGAGAAGGTCTCAACACTTGTTCATCATCGGTGTCACGGAGGAATGAGGAACCTCCTTTCTGAAAATGGCCCATGTCAGGAATCTGGGGAAGGCCTGCTTGGCATTTATCCTTGGCTCTCTCTCTGTTGCCTGGGTGACTGTAGCTGGAAGACTGACTTCTGAGATCATGGTTTTAGTTGTGCCCCTGGGGCCTAGGGTCGCTGGGCTTCTTCCTTGTATGGCGTTTCAGCCACCCAGGCCTGTATCCAAAGCTTGGGTCTGTCTACAGGGCATTCTTAGAATATTTGGACTTTGAAATTAAGTTCAGCTTTCACTAGAGGGCACGGGCTCTGTCAGATGTACAATCTTACGAGTGGTAACAAGGGAAAGGTTTGAACCCAAGAATTGTGCACACAAGGAAAGGAAAGAAGGGAGTGAGGAAAGGTGAAAGACCCAGGAAAATTCCTTGAGGCTGTGAGTTCCAGACCTGCCTGAAAAACATATAGGGACCCTCAAATACACAAAGTAAGTAAAATCAAAGAAATAAAATCCCAGAAATTTGAACCTACAAGATCAAACAAATTGCAATTAGATTTATCTGTGCCATTAAAACCAATTAGTAATATAAACTTTTGACACAACCATACTTTAACACTAGGGTCATAGGGGAAAAACATATTTAAAAAGACCTGGTGACTTTTACTTTTGAGATTAAATGGAATTAGGGGAGGCAAGGAGAGAGAGTGAGTTGCAAGCTAAAGGCTGGGCGTGGGCACAGAGGGAAAGTGAGGGCAAGCGAGCGTGCAATGAAAGGAGTGATCAAAGGTGGACCCCTTGTGGAGCTCCTATCCTTTCCCCAGCAGACTAACTCCCCTTCTTTCTTATGATTCCCTGTACTCTGCCAAAGGTTTGGTCATGAGTCTTTGCTTTGAAAACACTGCTAGTTAGAGTCTTTCAGATGCGCTCAGTAGACTCCTGTCATACGTTCAATGCACATCCCATGGACTGACATTCAACCAAGGACCATGTATGGATATAACCTAGAACCTCCACTCAGATGTAGCCTGTGGTAGCTCAGTAACCAATTGGTTTCCCAAAGGGAGGGGAACAGGGACTATTTCTAACAGGAACTCGATGACTGGCTCTTTGGTCTCCCCACCCCCGAAGGGAGGAGCAGTCCTGTTAGGCCACAGAGGAGGGCTTTGCAGCCAGTCCTGAAGATACCTGATAAAACAGGATCAGATGAATGGGGAGGAGGTCCCCCCCATCAGTGGACTTGGAAAGGGGCACGGTGGAGATGAGGGAGGGAGGGAGGGAGGGACTGGGAGGGAATGAGGGATCGGGACACGACTGGGATACAGAGTTAATAAAATGTAACTGATAAAAAAAAAAAAGATAAAAAAAAAAAAAAAGGTGGACCCATCGAAGCCAAGGGGCCCACAGGGAGCCAGGTGGAAAATAAAACCATTTTTGCTTTCGCCTAACTGCAAATCAGAATAAATCAACCCATAGACAAATGGAAAATCTCACACACAACGTCTGTGAAGAGGTGAAAACAGAAGTCGGCACACATGCAGACAGGGAAGGGGGGGGAAAGGCGGCTGTCAGCTGTAATCGCTCGGTGCTCTGCTTCACAGTGTCTGTATGACTTCCTGAGACCCGATTCAGTAAGGCGGTCAAAGTCAAAAGAAAAAAAGAACAAAGACTTTCTTCAGAAATAAACACAAAATACGCTTCTTCAGAAAATTCTGTTTCGTGTTTTATGGTTCCAGTAGCTGGGAAGGTGCTATCTGGAGCTCAGCCGCATGTGAACGGTAATAAAACTTGTACTTCCACATGTTGCCACTAGGTGTCTCTTTTCATACACGCTGTGACCACAGAGGAAGCTATGATGTCGCTGAAGGCATTGGCTTATATGTATTGTATTAGAAAAACAAAACAAACAAACAAACAAAAAATCTGAATTTTGGAAGATGTGAAGAATGTCTTTAGTCCTGAAGAAATAAAAAGGTCTCTTAACTCTTGTTTTAGAGCTTAGGAGACACCAGCATTCACTTGGCAGCAAATAAAAAACTCAGGTCCCTGCGTTGGTGATGCTGATAGAGCAGAAGACAGAGGTGCTAGACTTCAGAGCCTGCCCAGTTAGGATTTCAGCTGGGAACTCAGCCCAACTGCTCTTAAAGGAAACCCCTGGAAGGCTACGCGATGCCAGAATAGTCCATGTTTGGCTCTCCAGTGACTCTAAGGAGTTTATATCTTCCTCACAAAATTCCAGGCTGTGACATCTCATCTGTGATCCCATGTGCAGCCATCTACATCTGCACGTGATAACTGTGGTCGTGTTGGGCACCTTATCAATGAACTGCTTGCCTACCTCTCCTCATTCCAAATCAGAGGTGAGGTCTACATAAATCCACAGATAGTTATCAGCCTCCTGGATATCTGAGCTTGCTGATGCTGGAGTCATCCGTCTGTAAGAGTGTGTTGGGATTTACTGTTCACAGAAAATTCAAGCTTGCTGCAAAGAAGGAGGAAAGGCAGACAATACTGAAGGAGGCAAGAGAGCTGGTGACTAAAGGGCCCTGGGCCTCAGATCTGAAGACCTGAGTATGAATCTCACTGTCTAACCAGCTAATGTTAATCCTGAGATTCTCCAGAGAAAAATCAAATCCACCATTTTGGGCCAAATTTGAAAGCAAACTTTATTAAACATTAAATACTGATCAAGAGATAGATTTTGGTCAGAACCACTCCCTGGAATTTTCCAGCTAAATGGCCCTGAGACATGTGATCTAGGGATTTATTAAGAGAAACCTATAGGCTACTATGTTTTCCCATGAGGTTTTTGTTTTATTCTAAGAAGTACAGCCCCCAGCATTCCAGGAGGTTACCTGGTCTGGGGCAGGTGGGGCGCACAGGTTAATTTTGGGTATTTCAATAACTCTGAAAACTAGTCAGTGGTACCTGTCAGCAAGGTGGTGTCTTCCTTCCTCACATGCTGGGCGTGGCACCACACAGGTTTGCAGTGAAGCCCGGGGAAAGACTGTGAGAGCACTGCTAGGGATCATTCCAAGGGCATCCTGGAGGAACGGCCCCAATCTTGACAAGGCAGCCTTTCCCTGACCATCCACGCAGGCTTAGCTCTGCATGGGCTCCACTCTCTGCACAAACAATCCTCGGACACTCACGTTGCAAAACCACAGAGCTCATCAAGGGGAGAAAAGAACTAACCAGACAAAAGAGGAATTTCGGTTTCAACTCCAGAACAACGTGTGCAAGATACTAGTAGATTTAAACTTGGTTTTCCCTCAGTTGCAACCGCTGTCCCCTGCCCTCCTGCTAACACTGTTCACTGCTGTGAAGGGCTATGGAGTCAAAGGATATCAAGGCTGAACTGAAGTGTTTGGCTGCCTCAAAGCATGCACACGCTTTCCAGATTTCACCAAGGAGAAAAATAACTCTTTTGTAGAGAAAAAAACTTGATCATTGTTCCTGTGGCGAGGAATCCTGGGGAGGGGAATGAAAAGCTAAAAAACAAAAACAAAAACAAAAAACAAAAAACAAAAAACAAACAAACAAACAAAAAACTAAACAGAGGATGTCATATGCTATGCGTGGCCCACCTTAGAGTCTATTTGTTCTTTAACCCCAAAGGCTGCAGTGAAACAAACTTAGTGCTCTCTACCATGGTAGGAATAGGAGGGGATCATTGAGTCAGCAGTGGACCTGGGAAGCGTTTACTTGTCTGCTGACCATGGTTTCTGTGGCTCTCCGTGGTTTTGAACTCCATTTCTTATGCACCTCAGAGCACAGGTGCAGTGTAAACCTTTGAAGACACTCCTGGGATTCCCATCCCTTCATACTGGACTTAAGCACACAGTAAGTCTGGATCTTAGGGTGACGAGTTCTGAGTTCTTTGGGTCTGGAGCCAGCATCAGAGAAGGCAGAGCTACACACACACAAGCTGGATGCATTAGTGAACAAGGGCTCCCTGGGGCATGTTTGTGGTCACATATGCGCATGCTCTAGGGTTGCACTATAGGGACACTTTAGAGGAATTGTTCATCTAAGTAACTGTAGAGTCTTTAGGCTTACCAAGGTACTGATCTACCCTACACACCAGTGAAGGGAGTGGCCAAGTTCAAGGTGTAGGGGCTGGAAGAAGCTTCTGTTGGGGTACAACCACTGACAGGTACCCTGTTCCTTCAGATGAAAGGTGTGCTGTGGGTATAGACTTTAATCTTTGAGTTTGGAGTTCTGGAAGCTTGCAGAAGAACAAGCAATGCCTGTTGATGAGCAACTCAGAGGAGCCTCATGCCTCCCAGAAGAGCACGGCCAGCAGTCATTTGTGCTTGGTAGGTCCTTCTGTGTACAGCAGAGGAGGCTTGTTCAGGATCCCTTGCAGCTACGCTGTTATTACTCCAGTGATACGATCTGCAAAGTTTGTCACTGAATGCAGGCAGGGTCTCATGTATGTGAGATCTGTGTGCTTGAGTCTTGGTTGTCACAACTGACAGTGTCTGTGAGAAAGCATGGGGAAGGCGGGATGGGGCCTGTCAGTCTTCTCAGATGATGTATTCCTGGACTTTAATGATGTTGAAAATAAAGTAATTTTAAGCATCACAGTTTTTTTCCTGTTTTTATAAAAAAGCCTGTGATTTTCATAGCCATCTGTCAATTCCTCGCCACAGTGGAGAGAACAGAAAAGATATTCTACAAAGTGAGAGGAAAAGAAAAAACCAAAAAAGAGGATTTTCTGAAAAATGAGACTGACTGAACTGAGATTAAAAGAAAAAAAAAAGAAGAAAAAGGAAATAATGTGTATGAACTGCTTTTGTTTCTATCAGTTTCCTGAAGAAATGATCCCCAAACAACTTGCACCCCTGTGTTGACATGCATCCTAATGGCAGGTCACTCTGCATTTGCTTTCTTCACACCTGCTCTGCTGTGACAGGAGAAATTTCATGTTAATTGGCAAAACGAATGGATTATTTCATGTCCCATGCTTTTACACAGGAGCCAAGATGAGTGCTCTCTTTGCTTACTGTGGTGCCACTGTGATGGGCCATCAGCAGTACATGCCTGCTGATCAAATGCTCCTGGTGCCAGTCAAAGGAGAGGGTTCCTGCTGTAGGAACTGCATAGCGTTGACTGATGAGTCTTACACCCTAGAAGGAAGGATCCCTGCCCCGTTTCCTCTGTTCCATCCTGCATTAGTGATGCTGAGTGTGTTTACATTCCTGGACTTTCTATAATCCTGCCTGTTGCTCTTCCAGTGCCTTATCAAATGCTAGCATTGTGACTTCAGAGGTCAATGAGCTATAGCTAATCTGTGCTTTCAGAAGTTTGGCACTCTTATGAAAGAAGGGGGAGATAGAAAGACCTGGAGGGGACAGGAGCTCCACACTGTGAGCAACAGAGCCAAAGAAATCTGGGCCCAGGGGTCTTTTCTGAGACTGATACACCAACCAAGGACCATTCATGGAGATAACCTAGAACCCCTGCACAGATGTAGTCCATGGCAGCTCAGTGTCCAAGTGGGTTCCCTAGTAATGGGAACAGAGACTGTCTTTGACATGAACTCAGGGGCTGGTTCTTTGATCACCTACCCTTGATGGGGGAGCAGCCTTATTAGACCACAGAGGAAGACAATGCAGCCATTCCTGATAAGACCTGATAGGCTAGGGTCAGATGGAAGGAGAGGAGGACCTCCCCTATCAGTGGTCTTAGAGAGGAGCATTGGAGGAGAAGAGGAAGGGAGTGTGGGATTGGGAGGGGATGAGGGAGGGGGCTACAGCTGGGATACAAAGTGAATAAACTGTAATAACATAAAATGTAAAAATTAAAATTAAAAAGAAAGAGAGAAAATAAAGAAGTTTAGCACTTTGTGTGTTTTCATTTAAGGCCCAGGAAAAGGAGAATGAACCTAGTCCACACTGTATTTAAGTTGGAAAATTATTTCCAAATCACAGTTAGGGTTTTTTGCAATTGATTTGTTGTTATAGGTATGTGTGTGCAAGTGCATGAGGTGTGTGTGTGTGTGTGTGTGTGTGTGTGTATGTGTACATGTGTATATATGTGTGAGTGTGTGTGTGTGTGTGCATGGTGAGTGCATGGACTTTCTATAATCATGAGTGCCACGGCAGTTGTGTGGTGATGAGAACACCTACTCGGTGTCTGCTCTCTCTCTGCACTGTGGGATTCAGTGACTGAACTGTGTCATCAGGTTCACACCGCAAACGCTTTCAGCTGTTGAGCCTGTCACTGGCCCTAGTCTCATTTTTTTTAAAGACACTTTAAAATATAAAGAGGACTTTACACATTAAACTTCATCATTCTAAAGAGTATCATACCCAAAGGGCACGAATCAAACGCTGCTGCTACGTCTCACGAGCCTACAAATCCGCGTACTCAGACCCTTATCTTCAGTTCTTCATAAGCATCGAGTATGCCAACCTTCCCCAGTAACACCATTTTGTCGCACACCCACATTCCCCATACAGTTTCTGGTTTTAAAATGATGTGGAAACAGAGTGGACGGCTCTGACGTGACTTCCCAAACAGTTTCTAAAGCAGCTAGCCTGCACTTGGTGTCACTTGGTGTGAGGACGATGTCTGTGCTGAAAACAGCGTGGAACAATTCTCCGTCTGCACGTGTAAGTAAAGCCTCTTTGCGGCTAACTGTAGGATTCATTTGACAATGAACTTGGCTTTCTGCCTTCTAGGTGCAGACCCGTCAGGAAGGCAATGTGTTTCAAGTCACAGACTTAGAAGCAGAGTGTACGTCATTGGCTTGGCTTTGCCGCGTGTTGCGGGAGCTTAAATAGTTCTGTAAAGAAGATGACTGTTACTGGTATTAGGGAGAAAAGTGTGCTCTTGAGATCAGCAACAAGGCTCCAAAAGTGTTGCGTGGAGATCTAGCCAGGGATTTTAATCAGCCTCCGAGTGGGAGAACAGTTCCACTTGATGAAACCAGTTAGCACACCTGCGTAAGCCTCCTAAGCGTGCACACATTCCATTTGGAAGAGTAGTTTTGTATAACAAACCTATTTCTAGATAATTGCTCCCATTTGAGGCAATTGCTCCCACCTACCGAGTGATCACGGTGCCTGAGTGCTTGCCATAAGCTGTTTCATTTAGTTTTCACAACCCCCCACGAGCGGGTTATTATTATTTCTGTTTAACTGGTGTGGTATCCTCTAATCAGACAAATTAAATGATTTTCAAAAGTGTGTATACTTAACAAGTAGCAAAGGTGAGATTCAGACACAGATCCATTTGCCTCTAATCCACATACTTTAGTGCACCAAGTTGAGATAGAGATATATTTTTGTTTTTGCATGTATAAAATAACCTGGAATCCTTGCAGATACCCTGGTACCTAAATTGACATATAAGGTTTACATCATACATATAGAAACGTGGTTTCTAGAACACTGTAGGTCTCAATAATTGTTTATATATAATAAATACCACAAAGAATTGATGTGTTCCATAATTAAAAAATTATCTCCAGGACTTATACATTCTACATTTGTCCTTTTCTCCTGAGACTCAAATTATGATTCTTTTCCTGCTGGATTTTTGTCCTCGCACATACTATGTTCAGGTTTGGTTGTCTATTGGTAATTCTCATATCTGTGCCAAAGCATAAAACTTTAAATAAAAATTAATAAAAATTAATAATCATTTACACAAATTGATTTTATTTGAGTGAGCCATTATTCCAGTTATTGTTCATAAATGATTTAACAACATGAACATATTCATACTTGCTCAATGGCCTTAATACAGTGGATAAATATCTTGGTTCAGTGCATGTTACTTAATGACATAGATGCAGATTTTTCTCTCTAACTGTGGAATGCAACCATAAATGAATATTGTTTATAGTTAGAATGCAAAAATTCAAAACTACTCATAATCTTATTGTTGGTCTTTATATATATGAACACTTAAAAATAGTTTTCACATAAATAAAATGCACTGGTCACTTTAAGACTTTCATAGCATATATTAATTACTTATAATAATCAACTCCATTAGGACATTTTCCTAAATGTATGTGAGTGACAGCATTCACCCCTATTACCCTCCCATCGCTTCTTCCCACTCTCACTGAACCTCTTCTCAGCTGGTTCCACTTCTGCTTGTGTGTTTTACTGTTTTAAATTGGTGAACCAAAGAGTTTAACTGGAGCTATTTACAGGTACATTGGTGAGAGTTATTTACAGGAGTATGGGCAACTTGTCCACGCCACTAAAGAAAACATCCTTCCATTCCCCAGCACCTATTAACTGCCTATAGCTCCTCATGGAGGGGTAGGACCTCTCTCTATAAAAGAGAAGAGGCTACAAAGCCTCAAAGAGGAGCTTGGTCTTGTGAGGCCTTTCCCTCTCCACCTCTCCTTGCTGGAATGCTGACAGACTGTGCCTGTCTTGTCCTGGGAATCATGGCTACAGAGCCCAGCCCTGTCATGCCTGGAAGTCAACTCTCTACAATGCGCTTTCCCTTTCCTGAGCCAAATGTTCTTTAAACCTTCTCTTACATGGCGTCCAGTGTACGACTCTTGAAGCTTTGTTGTCTGTGTTTCACAACTCATGGGATGATCCGTCACAATGACTTTTAATCATCAGCAGACTGCTCAAATAGGCTCTTCTTTAACTTTGTTGAGGAAAATATTTAAAAATATTGTTAAAAGGGTTATTCTTTTAAAGTTATGTGTTTGAGAGTGTGTGTGTGGTGGTGTATGTGTGCCTGGGTTCAGGGGCCTTTAGAGGTGAGAAAATACTGTCAGATTCCTTGGCTCTGAAGTTACAGATGCTCGTGATGTGACTGATGTGGCTGTTAGGAACAACTCATTTGAAAGCATAGTGTGTGCTTTTAACCCTTAAGACCAGTCTCTCTACTTTAAAAAAACAAAACAAAAAACCCTCAAAAGTGTTTTCGTGACAGCCTCATTAGGGTCTTAATCATTTATAAATATCTGATAATGTAAAAGTTATTCATCAAGACATACCAAATAAACAACATTTCTTCCTGTAAGTCTTTTATTTGTAGGTACTGTGCTTAACTTGACATTTTCAGATGGATTGGGGAATAGTAAGTAAAGAATTGTTTTCAAAGTAACTTTGCCTTCATTGTTATTTTGTAAACCATACTGTGAACAGTGCTATTTTCACTGAAAACCTGGGTGCTATGCTCTCACCTTTACCAGAACACACCCAAGGAGCCCCTGTGCCCACTAGTGTGCTTAGTAAGCTTGTTCTCACTGTCACTTCAGGAACACCCCAACTCCCGTCTTTCCATTTTCCCCACAATTTTGGCTGAATGTTTGTCATGCCAAAGAAGCATGACATGAATCGAGTTGAGATTGTTTTCGTTCTTCTCCAAATTACTCTTCAGTCATTTTTGTGAAATTTCAGTTTTTTTTTAAAGATTTACTTATTTTTTTAATATACATGAATGCTCTGCTTTCATGCACACCAGAAGAGGGAAGCAGATTCCATTATAAATGGTTGTGAACTCTGGACCTCTGGAAGAGCAGTCAGTGCTCTTGCCTACTGAGCCATCTCTCCAGCCTGAAATTTTAGGTTTTAAAGTTGTATTTACATTGATTTTATGTGTATGAGTGTTTGCCTACATGTAAGTACTCATACCATGTGTGTGCATGGTGCCCATGAAGGCCAGAAGGGCATTGGATCCCCTAGAACTGCAGGCACAGACAGTTGTGAGTCACCATGGCAGTGTTGGAAACGGAACCTGGGTCCTCCGAAAGGGCAGGAAGTGCTCTTAACTGCTGAGCCAGCTCTTTTGCACCCTACACTTTAGGTCTTGTCCTTGTACTTAAAGAAAACGAGCTCTAGAGCTCTGGAGTACTTAACTAGATCTTCAGCGATGGATAGCTTAACGAAGGAATGCTCATTCCCAGATGACCCAGATGCCCACTGCACCCACGCCAGTGACTGTTATTTCCACCCTGTCACTCTTCAGTTTGAGGAAGTGTGACAGTAGTATTGTTTCATGCCCAGACGTACAGATTGAAAAGGAAATTCCTAGTGGGTTATTTATGATGGTAGCGTTTTATAAAACAAAAAATGAAAATTCCTGGGTTTCTTTATGGGAACTCATAATTGATACTACCGTCAGTGTATTTAACTCATTTATTTAACAAGTATTCCCTGAAACATGCAGATACTGCGATTGGTGGTGTATCAATGACCATGTGACCACTAGACACTCTTTATTAAGTGATAAATATGTTTTACATTACAATGGTTCATGAAGTTTTGTTGTGTGTTCAGTCCTAACTTCAGCCTTACGAAACTGTCATTTAATTCTCATCCAACCCTAAGAAAGGAATATAAATTATGTAACTTTTTCACAGATGGAGGTTCTGAGGCCTCAAATCTGTTACTTGCCCAAAATTTTATACAGCCATCAAGTTGCCAAACTGCATTTATGCCTATTTTAGCCCAACCCCAAATATCCACTCTTAACGTCTTTGCTATTTTTCCTCTTTACCTAAAAATGCTACTGACTTCAAACTATCTTTAGCTTATAATGTATTTTCTCAATCAACGGATGCTAAAACACATTGCCTTAGTCAATAAAATATTCATAGGAGTCTCTCTCAACATTATTATTTTACACATAAAAGCTTATTATAGCAAATAAATATGAAGGTGATAAAAATAAATGATTGGCTATTCCAGTTCCCATGGATAATCATTGTAGGCACACATTTTGTTTGTGGGAACATATTCAGACTTATTTTCTCTTAAAAACTGAATTGTGTGTGGCTCTGTATAAAGTTGTATGTGTGTTTGTATAGATATGTGTGTATATCTTTAAATATTTATTTTTATTTATTGGCGTGGTGTGGTGAGTGGCACCTATAGGTGCTTGCAGAGGCCGGTGAAGGTTTTGGATTCCCTGCAGCTGGGGTTCAGGTGATTGGGAAGCTGTGTGGGTGCTGGGAAACAAACTTGGGGCCTCTGCAAGAGCTGTGAGCATTCTTAACCACTGAGCCAACTCTCTAAAAGTTATATATTTTTTCTTGCATAAGATAATAGAATCATCCTGCACACATATCCATCCTCCCACGCACACACATTTTAATTTTTTTTTTTTTTTAATAAAGACACAATCTGACTATGGAGCCCACACTGGCCTAGAACTCGTGATCTTCCTGCCTCAGCCTCTAGAGTGCTGGGACCACAGGTGTGCCAGTTAAACTGGTAATAGTTCTGTACGTATTTCAACCCATAGGCTGGTGGCGGCACACACCTTTAATGCCAGCGCTCAGAAGGCAGAGACAGGCGAATCTCCGAGTTCAAGGCCAGCCAAAGCCACACAGAGAAACCCTATCTCGAAGAACCAAAACCAAACCAACCAAACAAAAAACCGAATATATTTCAATCGCGTTTTAATTAGCAAACCTCTTGTCCTACTAGGCATTGTAGTGCCGAGGACCCTTCATGTCGCACAGCAAAGGCTCAGCGAGGCTCATTGTTACCACAGTCGCCATCAGCACCATTGTTGTCTCAGACTGCTTCCTAGCACACTGTACCGGCAATTTTCTTCCAGCCCTCCTCTCCCTTGGAGCTTCTCCTAAATGGAATTACACTGTTTCATTTAGTACTGATTTTACCACTAACGTTTAAGTGTAGCCAGCTGAATTTTCTTTCACTCCTTTTTCTGTTACTTTACTATTTTCTTATTGGTTTATAGTAAGCACATGGAGGATTTCTCTAGCTTGTGACTTTTGTTGTGAATGAATTGAAAATTAAGTGTTTAACGCGTCAACCTTTTTATTGTGTTTCCCTTGTACTTTATAAATACAGGTCTTATTTGTATCTATGTGAATATGGCATTTTTTGCTACTACATCAGGTATAAGGCTCAAGGCCTCTAAGACATTTGCATATCTGTACCTAATTGCGGCTTTTTTTTACAATAACTAAGAAATGGAGCTATCTTAGATATCTATCAGCAGCTTAAAAAGCATGCTGAATATACATAATGGAATTTTATTCAACCATAAAGAAAACTGAAACTATGGTATTTGTAGGAAAAAAAAAAGTGCAATTAGGCCTGGGAACAGAAAATGCTTGCCACAAAAATGTGATGACCCTAGTTCAATCCTCAGACCCTTCCTTAGTCCCAGGTGTGGTGGCATTGCTTGCAGTCCCAGTGCTGGACAGGTAGAGAAGTAGGATCCTTGGGCCCAGGGAAAGCATTTTAAAAGCAAGGTAAAATGGTATATTTGCATAAATATACCCAAATGAAACCCACTGCCTTGTTTGTTAATACCAGATAAAGTATTAAAGATACAAATTGCAAAAATAAATAAATAAATAAATAAATAAATAAATGAAAAATGGCAGCAGTCTTCAAGTCTGGGGGATCTTTGTGGTAAGAGATCAAATCAGTGGGTATGAATCTGAGCAGGTGTCACCAAGGCAGCTTAGGAAGTGCTCTGCTTTCAGGCATTTCAGTGGCTTCTGGGACTTCAACGAGCTTCAGTGTCTTTTTTTTCTCATTAAACTTGTTTTAATGGGTCTTAAAATTCTGTGACAGACTTATGGTCAAGTTGTTTACATTAAAAAGTGCTGATTTTGAAAACTAGTAACTGAAAATTGCCACACACACACACATACACACACACACACACACACACACACACACAATGGTCCACAAAACATTCTCCTTTCCTTCTGAAGGTTTTATGGTGCATTGTTAGCATTAACCAGTCTTTTACTGTTAAACTTAGTGGCCAGTTGAGACAAACAGCTCTGAGGCCATTCTTCCACCATGGATTGAGACTGCTGGTTACCTTTGCTCCCGTCAGTGTCATAACAGAAGTCAAGTCTGTTGAAATGCGCCATGAAGCGCTGAGTGACGCCCTTCCTGGGGACAAGGTGGACTTCAATTGAAAGAATGTGTCTGTGGCAGTGTTGATGGTAGCAGCAAAAATGACCCACCAATGGAAGCAGCTGGCTTTACTGCTGAGGGAGTTATGCTGAACCATTCCAGCCAGTGCTGGATTACCACACGGCTCATATAGCATGTGAGTTTGCTGAGCTCAGAGAAAAGATTGATCATCATTCTAGTGAGAAGATGTTCATTCTTGAAGTCTGGCGGTGCAGCCATTGTTGATATGGTTGGCATGCCCATGTGTGTTGAGCGCTTCTCTGACTATCCTCCACTAGGTCGTTTTGCTGTTGGTGACATGAGAAAGACAGTAGCATCAGTGTCTTGCGAGGTCAGATTTCCCTTTTTTATTTTCATTCACTATTCTCGAAGCCACAGAGTGTCTTGTTCAGGTAATCCACTCTAAAGTAGATATATTTAAAAAAAAGGCTTCTCTTGGTATCACAGCGGGGACTTTCTGAGGGGGTTGGATGCATTTTTGACATTTGATAATAGCAACGGTTTAATAATTTTATGTTCCCCACATGTCCACATTGTTCTTCATGAAGAACAACATATTTTCCTATCTCAAAAACAAAACAAAAACCCTCAAAGCCCCAAATGCAACAAAGTAGTTAAGTCATATTCGTGTTCATTGCCATAAAAATACTGACAATGTTCAGATAAAGCTGGTTGATTTTATGAATTAGATTTTAAGACATCGTTTTTACTGATTTGATATAAAAACAGTTAATGAATTGTCCCTATTGTAAAGTTTATCTTCCATAATGTCAATACCTTCTCCCTCTACATAAAGAAGGATATGTTTTTATGAGCAGTATAAGCTTACACTTAACTGAAAAGATATTTTTTTCTCTTCCAGCTTTTGTTTCTGGCAGTCTGACATCAGTTATGTCTACTGAAGGCAATGTAAGTACCTGTGTGAGAACCTTTGCAACACCTCAGGCTTTAGATATTTCCAATTTGATGAATAAGTAAAATAACAGATAAGTTGTCTTTAAATCCCTGTTTATCCATTTCATTAGCTTCAGTGGAATCAAATGACCCTATTATCAGGTTTCAAGTCTTATAACCTCTAAGCATGTAAGACCTCTGGCTTTTCTGAGATTAAGGACTACAAGAAGAAAAATCCTATCTGTACTTTAGAAAAATTCTCTCTGTGTTTTAAGAGGGTAACTATGATATTGTGAAACCTTTTATCAGCTCTTATAGGACAATTTATATTGATAATTGTATTGCAATTGTGGGTTCCTTAAAAAAAAACACTTATAGCTGTCTGTTAGCCTGAAATAGAAAACTCCATTGAGCGAGTGTATTATTTGTATGGGGTAAACATATTCAGGGAGAGATGGAGGAGTTTATCAGAGCGATGTGGCGTTTGTAATTGAAGAGGATGTGGAAGGCTGTGGGACTGTGCACATCTAATGACCCCTAGATAGAAGCAGAAGTGATGTGCAGGTTCTAGAGCTACAACTCAGTTGGTAGAATGCTTGCTTAGTTCTGAATCCAAGCAACACATAGACTGGGCATTGTGGTGTATGCTTATAACCTTAGCACTCAGGAGGTAGAGACAGGAGAATAAAAAGTTTATTATGTAGTTATCCTTGGCTACATAGTGAGTTCCAGGGGAGCATAGGCTGTGTGTAACCCTGCTTGAAAACAATGATTTATCAGAAGAAGAGAGCCTAGGCTTAGTCGGGCATGTGAGTGCGGTTGTCAAGGCAAGTTGGAGCAATGGCGACGGAGAAAGGGAAGCCTGGACAGGTCCCGGCAGGTGCATCTTTTAAAGGCAGAGCATCGGATAAAATCTCTGCTTGGCTTCCCGATCACTTCATATCCCAGACATACAACAATGTGCATAGTTTAAATCTGATCTAACTCTAAATAGGAAAAGCTTTTCAGTCATAAGAAACAGTGAGAACCGTAACAGGACAGGGCAGGAAACCAAAAAGAAAACCACAGAGTAGAGTCAGGTGTGTATTGTCAGGTCTGAAGAGTCACGTTAAAATGAAGGCACGGGAGAGGTGGCCATTTGGACACAACGGACACAGTGGTTTTGGCCTCAGAAATGTAAATTTTGCAGTGAAGGTGATAAACAGGAAGGAGAATAAAGAGTGGGAGAGGAAGATTTTTGCCAGAAGTTGAAAGAGTATGAGATGTACGAGATATTACCAAAAGATTCTACAGTCAAAGGTTAGAGTGAACGGGTATCATAGGTGTGGGGAGGGAGAGTCAGGAGGTCAGAGTGACAATGTCCATGAAAATTTAAAATTTTAGTTACACTTTTATTGTGTGTATTTGTGTGCATACACACACATACATGCTTATGTGCCCATGTTTGTGTAGGTACTCCAGTGCCAGTGGGTCTGAGGACAACATGAGGATACCAGTACTTTCCTTCCGTTTTGTGAGTTCTGGGGATGCAGTTCAGGCCACCAAGTCGTTGCAAGTTCCTCTGCCTGCTGTGCCACCCTGCAGCACTTAAATACTCTTCTACTCTTGAGTTTGTTTTTCATTTGCGTGTGTGTGCATGTCCACATATGCTCTCACACACTGGCACACATCAGGGTGTGTGTGTGGAAGTCATGGAAACCTTGCTCCAGCTGGAGCTCTCCTTTTAGCATGTATTTCCTGGAGACTGGTGATTAGGCTTGGTGCCAGTCACTTTTAGCTGCTGAGCCATCCTGCCAGCACTAAAGTTCGTGAAAATCGTAAAAATAGCGTGTGCTTATAGGCATATGTATGTGGGCAGAGAAATTAAAAGGAAGCGTTGTTAGGGTCTTGAATGATCGCAGTGGTCCTTGCACTGCTTTAATTTTTCCATTGAAAGACTGCAATTTTCCAGCTGGGAGAAATTCATCTTATGTGTATAAGGGGAATGGGAAGGTAGGTATGGAGAGAGCATCTAATGCTGAAATATTAACTGAAGTCTAAAAAGAAGAAAAAAGTCACATCTTCTCTCTCATACATGAGCCCTCACTTATGAGGTTTGCGTGTATTAGTGAGTGTGAGTGTGGCTATAGGCCCTGAGTCTAGAAATGACGAGAAGTAGGGGAAGGTGATAAGACACGTAGAACATGAAGGTAGGAGGTAGTTGGAAGAGTTCAAAGTGGAGAGGGAGTGGGGATAGAGAGTAGGGAGAAATGGCAATGAGAAACAAATTTTGTTTGAAGGCACAATAATGAAACTTATTTGTGTTTGCTAATTAAAAATAAAAATAAAAAAAATCCATTTATTTTCCACTCAGAATCTCTTATCAGCTGGGCGTCTGTATTAGATACGAACTAGAGATTTAGTTGACTTCAGATAATGTGGTGGTTTGAACGAAAATGGCTCCATAGCTCTCAGGGAGTAGCATTATTTGAAAGGATTAGGGAGTGTGGCCTTATTGAAGGAACTGTCACTGGAGGTGGGGTGGGCTTTGAGGTTTCAGAAGCTCAAGCCAGGCCCAGTGTCTCTCTCTCCCTGTTGCCTTCCGATCCAGATGTAGCTCACAGCTCCTTTTCCAGTGCCATGTCTGCCTGTGTTCCACCATGTTGATAATGGACCAAAGCTCTGAAATGGAAGCCAGACCAATTAAATATTTTCCTTAATAAGAGTTGTCATGGTCATGGCATCTTTTCACCGCAATAATAACCCTAACTAAGACAGATAAATTAAGATGTTCATATCTTTAGAAAACATTTCTCAGGTATTAGGAGAAAATGACAAATGGAATTGCCAGAGGTCTCCTTTGTCATCTGTATGACCCCTGTATGACCTGGAGCCATCGCTGCTCTGGCATGTGACGCACTTCCCTCGGTCCTGGCTACCGTTGAAATGTGTCCTTTGGTGGAGACTGGCTCTGTATGGCATTTCTCATTCCCTGAGCCACCCTGTGCGCCAGCCTCCCTTGGCCCAGTTCCCTCTGCATGTGTGTTTCCCTCTCATTTCTTTCCCTGCCACTGGCCCTGGGAGTTTCTATTAACATCGCTCTTAAGCATCTCTCCCTCCAGCTTTGCAGCTTTTACGCTCCTTCATTTTTCCATTGAGAAAATTAGTTCAATTTTCTGCTGTCATTTGTTCCCTAAGTCAGATGTGGCAGAGGAGACCTATTTTTGTCCCACTCGTTTCAGAAGGTTTGACACAGTCGACCTAATCACATTCCAGATTACATCTCACTTCCCTGTAACTAATGTCTGCTGAGCTTCATGGGCAGGAATGTAGACAAGAGTGGAGTTAGGAAGCAGGTGTAGGCCCTGGGCTGCTCCTACCCAGACAGTTCCTCACACCAGTGGGACTGGAATGATAAGTGGTGCCCACAACTTAAAGCTGGCTTCTAAGAATTTCAATTTTTCGTGTGTGTAGCCATTGCCCATTTTGGCTAAGCTGGGTTGTTTGTAACGGACAGTATTCTGGTTTCTCTTCTAAAGAAAACGGTGGAATTTTCAAAGCAGAAGCTGGGCTTAGAGCCCGAAATAATCAGCTCACCGAGGGCTAAGGCTTCCTTCTCTCTCTCTCTCTCTCTCTCTCTCTCTCTCTCTGAACACCCCGTCTGTGGCCCTTTCCTCTTCTCACAGGGCTGTCACCTTGACACCCCCTTCTCTCAACCACCGCCCACCTAGAGTAGATTATCCTTTTTTTCCCCCAAACATCCTCTTTTTATTGATTGTTTGGGAGTTTCACATAATGCACCTTGGTCACACTCCACGGTCTTCCCAGGTCCATCCTACCACCCTTGTGATCTCTCCCAAAGAAAAGAAGGAGGGAAGGAAGCAAGAAAGAAAGAAAGAGAGAAAGGAAGGAAGGAAGGTAAGAAAGAAAGAAGGAAAAAAAGGAAGGAAAGAAAGAAAGAAGGAAAAAAAGGAAGGAAAGGAGGGAGGAAAGAAGGAAAGAAAAAGAAAGAAGAGAACAAAAAAAAACAAGTCCTGTTCATATACGCAGACTCTCAGTGGCCAACCCCTTAAAGAAGACTAAGTCCTTCCTTATCCTCACCCCCACCATAAGCCGTTAACTCTGGAAAGCTCCTCTTCAGGATACCTATTACAGGTTTAAGAAGAGTTCTCTTCAATGGCTTCCTGTCTAGACTGTTTCTTTCTTTGAGGTAAGGTAGGGCTGGGGGTGGGGTGGGTGGCTCATAAAGCTGCCAGAGACCATGTTGATGTCTCTGGCCTGTACTGCCACATAGGGCCATGATGGTGTCCGTGGTCTGTGCTGTGGTTTAGGGCTGTGTTGACGTACATGGCTCCTACTGCTGCCTGACCATGTGGGTGTCCATGCTCTGTGTTGTTGGCAGAAATCATGGGGAAGTCCATGGTCCATGCTTTCACTGGCTGTAAAGGGCAAGGAAGCATCTTTTGCCGTGGCATCAATGGCTGCAGATTCTCAGCTGAGCATGAGAGACAGAGTGGATTTTCTTAAGTGTAGGTCTCATGGTGTCATTTACTAGCTAACGTTGGCTCCGTGCTTACGGATTTGACCTCCAATAAATTCGACAGTTTAAAACGTGACTTCCAAGGCCCTGTGTGATATGGCTTTGCCACTCAGGGTGGTCCTCCTGTCACTCTATGTTGATGCTCACAGGAGCAGCCATGCCTACAACACCGTTATATCACATCCTCCTAGGCCTGGCTCTTTCTTTTTCAAGCATGTAATGTGATCAGCTCACAGGCTGTCTTCCCTGACTGCATGCTTCCACTGAACCCACCTCTCTCCTCTGTGCCTCTGTTGTCTCCTTCTTGAACATTCATCGGCGACCTCATTATCCTTGGCTCTCTGCTTTTCCCTTCTCTCTCTCTCTCTCTCTCTCTCTCTCTCTCTCTCTCTCTCTTTGTGTGTGTGTGTCTGAGGAGGCCAGGGGCCAAGATCAGGTGTCTTCCTCAGTTGCACTATACGTAAGTTTTTAAGGAAGGTCTCTCATTGGAAACCCCTGATCTGGCTAACCAGCTGTCTAGTAAGCAGGAGACCTATGCCCACCTCCCTTGCGCTCTTATTACAGATGCATGCTACCATGCCTGACTGTTTTACATGGGTGCTTGGGATCAAACTCAAGTCTACATGCTTGTGTAGCAATCACTTTACCCAATGGGCCACCCTCCCCTCCTCTAATTGCCTCTCTTCCATGTTTGACCAGAAGCTATCCTGTCTGAGAGCATGCTTGGCAATAGGTATCTCATCCTTGGCTATGAATACTTTCCTTCCTTCCTTCTTCCTTCCCTTCCTTCCTTCCTTCCTTCCTTCCTTCCTTCCTTCCTTCCTTCCTTCCTTCCTCTCTCTCTCTCTTTCTTATTAATTTTTATATTTTATAATTTATTTGTTTATATCCCAATTGTAGCCCCCTCCCTCATCTCCTTCTGGTCCCACCTTCCCTTCCTCTTCCACTCTATCTTCTTCCCCTAGACCACTGAAAGGTGGAGTCCTCCTCCCCTGCCATCTACCCCTAACTCATCAAATCTCATCAGGACTGCCTGTATCCTCTTCCTCTGTGGCCTGGAAAGGCCACATTGCCAAGGGGGAAATGATCAAAGAGCAAGATACTATGTTCATGACAGAGACAGCCCCTGTTTCCCTTACTTGGGCACCCAAATGGAAACTGAGCTGCTTATTGGCTACATCTGAGCAGGGGTCTAGGTCCTCTTCATGCATGGTTCTTGGTTGGTGCATCAGTCTCTGCAGGCCTCTGGGCCCAGATTTTTTTTTGGTTTTGTTGGTCTCCTTGTGGAGCTCCTGTCCCCTCTGGGTTCTTTTATTTCCCCTTCTTCCATAAGACTCCCTGCACTCTGCCCAAAGTTTGAATGTGAATCTCAGCATCTGCTTTGATCCCTTGTTGGGTGGAGCCTTTCAGAGGACCCTTTATGGTAGACTTCTATCCTGCTCCCTCTCTTTCTTTGCTTCTGGTGTCTATCCTGTTTGCCATTCTGAATGAGACTTAAGCATCCTCCCTAGGGTCCTCCTTGTTTGGCTTCTTTAGGTCTGTAGATGGCTGGCCTATGTTATACGGCTAATATCCCCTTATAAGTGAGTGTACAACATGCATGTCTTTCTGGTTCTGGGTTACTTCACTCAGGATGATGATCTTTTCTAATTCCATCTATTTGCCTGCAAATGTCTTGATTTCCTTGTTTTTAATAGGTGATTAGTATTCCATTGTGTAAATGTGCTACAATTTCTGTATCCATTTTTCGGTTGAGGGACATCTAGGTTGTTTCCAGGTTCTGGCTATTACAAATAAAGCTGCTATTAACATAGTTGAGCAAATGTCCTTATTGAACGGTGGAGCATCTTTTGTGTATATGCCTAGGAATGGTATAGCTGGATCTTCAGGTAGCACTATTCCTAATTTTCTGAGAAAGCACCAGATTGATTTCCTAAGTAGTTGTAAAAGTTAGCATTCCCACCAGAAATGGAGGAGGGTTCCACTTTCTCCACATCCTCTCCAGCATGTGTTGTCACTTGAGTTTTTGATCTTAGCCATTCTGATGGTGTAAGATGGAATCTCAGAGTCATTTTGATTTACATTTCCGTGATGACTAAGAATGTTGAGCATTTCTTTAAGTGTTTCTCTGCCATTGTTTTCTCTGTTTAGCTCTGTACCCTATTTTTTTAATTGGGTTACTTGATTTGTTGCTGTTTAACTTCTTAAGTTCTTTATATATTGTGGATATTAGCCCTCTGTCAGATATAGGGTTGGTGAAGATCCTTTCCCAATCTGTAGGCAGTCATTTTGTTCTGATGACAGTGTCCTTTGCTTTACAGAAGCTTTTCAGTTTCATGAGATCCCATGTATTGATTGTTGATCTTAGAGCCTGTGCTGTTGGTGTTCTGTTCAAGAAGTTGTCTCCTGTGACAATGAGTTCAAGCTCTTCCCCAATTTTTCTTCTAACAGGTTTAGTGTGTCTGGTTTTATGTTGAGGCCTTTGATCCACTTGGGCTTTACTTTTGTGCAGGGTGATAACTATGCATATTTTTGCATATTTCTACAGGTAGATCCAGTTAGACCAGCACCATTTGTTGAAGAGGCTGTCTTTTTTCCATTGTATGGTTTTGGCATCTTTGTCAAGGATCAGGTGTCCATAAGTGTGTGGGTTTATTTCTGTGATCCACCAGCTGGTTTCTAAGCCAGTACCATGCTAATTTTAAAATAGACTTATTATTTATTACAATGTATTTATTTTGTATCTGGGTTGTAGCCCCCTCCCTCACCTCCTTCCAGCCCCACCTTCCCTTCCTCTTCTCCCCCTAAGCCCCTCCCCTGGGCACCTGCCCGGGGGGTGGTTGTGTTCTTTGATGTTGTCTGGACTCAGCTGCAGGGTGTGTGTGGGTGCTCATCTTCATTACTACTTCCTGTGTTGACTTCACAAGAGGCTCCGTCTTGGCCCCCTTCTCATAAAGCATTTATTGCCTAGTTTTTAATTTGATTAGATTATGCCAGCCAATATCCTCCAACTCCTGTCTTTAAGAAACCTATGTGACACTTCCTTTCTCTGGGCTGTGCTGTGAGCCCTGGGGATGTGGTAGTCATTAGTGGTGAAGTAAGGAGCTTAGTTTCACACTATCAGGTCATGTGAAAGGAGGTGAAACCAAACTGGCAGTTTTGTGTTTTGGTGATGTCAGCATAAACCCTTGCTGAAGTCATGGAGCCAAAGCTGCCCTATGTGAGGCTGACCCACAGGTCAGATCCTGGAGACCACATTCACATTTGTTCCCACAGAGCCTCATCTGGGAAGGTCCCAATGCCACTAGATGTAGGTTAATGGGTTGGGTGAGGGTGCTTGCTACTTACCATTGGAAAACATCTGTTCCTATTGTACCCATCACAGGAGTTTATCTTGGGTTCCAGAGTCTCAGGATTTACCTGGGGCAGTGGAGAAATAGGCACTGTGATTTTTGAGAAACTAGTATGTGAGGTAAAGCTAGAGGTCTGCTTAACACAAGTTATTCTTACTCTCAAGGAGAAACTGAGGCTATTATCCAGGTAGGCTAAAGTTTAGTGCCAGTTAATTTCAGAGCAGGGTTTTTTTTTTTTTTTCCTATAAATTGGTTTTCCTAAAAACTAATTTTGGAGCAAGAAATGTACTGGGGTAATTTTTAGGTTGCCCAATGTCACCAATCTCTTTTCCTAGTGGAAGCATTTTGCAGCTCAGAGTAATCCAGTAGCAGGAGGCTTTCCAGATGTTTGTCAAATTACCCAGTGGCAGGAACATGGGAGTTCATCTTCCTAACTACAACCATCATAGGAAGCAAAAATAGACATGAGACACAGTGTTTTGGTTATTGTGTGTCAGATATTGGGCTAGGCACCAGGCTTTGAACGGAAGATGTCTTCAAGAGCGTGCGTTCTGTCTTCAAGTCTCGGCTGTGGGCTCAGTCTGAATGCCAGGAGCCAAATATGAGCAGAAACATTGGAAATAGAGCCACAGTGGAATGTTACTCAGACTGTCCAAGGTCTACACTGTAGGTGGTGAGGCCGGGTATTACGTGTTGCTAGTTTAAGATAGAACAAGATGAGAATTTGACAAAGGCAGCAGTAGAGGAACTGCATACAGATGAGAGACTAAACAAACACTGTGAGGCGATGTGGTCAGGGCAGGGATGGGGCACGTGTGTAGGTTGGGGGAAAGGCCACAGGAGTGACTCACAGCTCTGTGTTGAACCTTGGGTGGGCAGTGTTGCTATAACATATCTATCACTGTGAGCCACACAAAGTGATAAACATTTAAATCATGATACACATTTCAGAGGCATCAGCCCGCACTTGCCTACAAGATTGGGGACTGAAGCAAAATAACACACAGCTGAACAAAAGGCTTGATCTGACCCACTAGTTACAAGCGATCTCTGTGTTAGCCATATGGTAAAGTTCCTCATCTGTGAGAGAGAAGGCAGAACAGGACGTGTCAGGCAGGGGCTAGGGAGGTCACACATAGAATGACTGAAAATACAGATCTATGCAGGAGCTTCTGAAGCCACACAGCAGGCATTTGACAGGGTCTCAAAAGATTAGCTTAACCAGGATAAGCACACAAGGACGGAAGACATTTATAGAGGTGAGCTGTTAAAGTGCCTGAGACTTCTGCGGGGTAGAGAAAAAAGGTTTCAGGAGAGAAAGCAGATGTTTAGTGGTATGACCAGCTGAAGAGACACTAGGTTGACGTTTCAATTGCAGTTTCTAAGGTGGATTACTGTAAAGGAAATGAAATGTGTGCCTTCCATCCAAGCACGTAGGTGTGTGAGTTCATACTTGGCAACGTTCTAGTCTTCTTCAAGCAAATAATTATAGACAAAGAGAAACAGAAAGACAAGAAGTTAGAGTTAAAAGCTTGCTAAACACCCCTAAATATCAAACCTGAAAGGAAGTAGGTTTTACTGAAGCCTGATGGGTACCTGGTTGGTGATTTGAAGGGAGTTTTTGCCCCACGACACTATCAGAAGGAAAGAGAGACAGCAAAAGTGGGGGAAGTCAGGTTCACTCACTGGTCACAATGGCAAACTGAGGTTCCCTGTGTGTGAAAAGGGCTGGAGATAGAAAAAGAACACAGCTGCCCTAACACTGCTGCAGTTACATCTTTGGCCCTCTTGGGGAGGAAGGAAATGCAAGTAGGTGCAAAACCAGGAGCTAAAGAGGGTAGTCAATCAGAGAGTGGCTGGATACGCAAGATTCTTAGTGAGCACCTCAAACGATTAAAGGGCTAGCTGTCATTAAGGAGAGGCAATCTGCAAGCCACTGGGGAAGGAGAGAGCCTAGCATAGAGAGGAGGAGGAGGAGATGATGAAGAGTTTTATAAACATCATTTAAAAAAAGTGGATGGTATGTGCGTATCTTTTATCTGTCACATTCACGTGCTGAAGTCCTAATCTAATTCAAGATGGGATGCTGTTAAAAAATGTCTTGATCAAGTGACAACACATGCTGGAGAGGTTGTGGAGAAAGGGGAACCCTCCTCCATTGCGGGTGGGAATGTAAACTTGTACAACCACTTTGGAAGTCAATCTGGTGCATTCTCAGACAATTAGGAATAGCGCTTCCTCAAGATCCAGCAATACCACTGCTAGGTATATACCCAAAATTTGCTCAAGTACACAACAAGGACATTTGCTCAACCATGTTTGTAGCAGCTTTATTTGTAATAGCCAGAACCTGGAAACAACCCAGATGTCCATCAATGGAGGAATAGATAGAGAAATTGTGGTATTTTTACACAATGGAATACTATTCAGCAATCAAAAAAGAGGAAATCATGAAATTTGCAGGCAAATGGTGGGATCTAGAAAAGATCATTCTGAGTGAAGTATCCCAGAAGGAGAAAGACAAACATGGTATATACTCACTTATATAGACCTATAAGATATGATAAACATAATGAAATCTATACACCTAAGGAAGATAATCAAGAAAGCAGACACGGGGCAAGATGATCAATCCTCATTTAGAAAGACAAATGGGATGTGCCTTGAACATATGACAGGAGTCTACCGCAGAAGACAACTGAAAGACTCCACCTGGCAGAGTTTCAAAGTAGATACTAAGACTCATAACCAAACCTTCAGCAAAATACATGGAATCATATGAAAGAAGGGGAGTTAGTATGATGTGGAAAGGATAGGAGCTCCACAAGGACCAAATATATCTGGGCACAGGGTCTTTTCTGAGATGGACACTCAAGAAAAGACCATGAGTGGATATAACCTAGAACCTCTGCTCAGATGTGGCCCGTGATAGCTCAGTAACCAATTGGTTTCCCATGGTAAGGGGAACAAGGACTATCTCTAACAGCAACTCAATGGCAGCAGGTTCTTTGACCTCCCCATCTCCCAAGGGAGGAGCAGTCCTGCTAGGCCACAGAGGAGGACTTTGCAGCCAGTCCTGAAGATACCTGATAAAACAGGGTCAGATGAAAGGAGAGGAGGTCCTACCCAATCAGTGGACTTGGAAAGGAGCAGGGAGGAGATGAGGGAGGGAGGGTGGCATTGGGGAGGGAATGAGGGAGCGGGATACAGCTGGGATACAGAGTTAACAAAATGTAACTAATAAGAAAAATTAAAAAAAATTAAAAAAAGAGATGTGTTGAAGAGTTAATAAAATGTAACTAAAAAAACAAAAAGATGTGTTGAGAGGTCAAAGGTCATGAGGGCGGTGCCCCTATGAAGGGCAGCTGTGCCCTTATCTGAGGAAGAGGAATTTCTTACTGGCCATGTGAGGATATTTTAAGATCATGGCTGTCTACTGGTCAGGAAGAAGTCATTACCATTGTTTGCAACTTAACCTTGCCTTTCCCAGCTGCTAGAACCAACATGACATTTTGTTCTTTATTTTTTTAAGTGATCCAGTCTGTGGTTTTTCTGTTATAGCCATCCACACTGACTGAGAAAAATTTCAAAACACACTAAAAATAGTTCCAAGAAAGATGGATATACAACAAAAATAGGAGGTACCATTTGAGTTCAGAGTTTTAAACTCTAAGGAACAAATCAAGGATGGGGTTTAAGAATCTTATTTAGATATTTTAGAATCTTTCAAAAAACTTTGATCCAGATGCAAAAGTATAAATAGATCTTGAAAGTATTTAGTACTATTAAAAAAGAAGATATAATTCTTAAGATAGGAAGCGCAATATATGAGGTGAAATTAACATTGGACTGTGTGAATGTGTGCATGCGTGCACCCAAATAAATAAATAAACATAATAAAAAGTTTTAAAAAGTGTATGTTTCATGAGGGATTGTAAATGGGGACTCTGAAAGCAATTTGAAAATAGCTAAATACTTGAAGATACACATATAGTGTTATCCTGCAACTCTAGCTCAGATTAATACCAAGCCAGAGTAACATTCATACGTACAATGGGAATTGCATCGAGTTGGTAATTGCCAATTTATAGCTGAAAGCAGAACTGTAAAGACTTACAAGCTCATTAGTAAACAATTAGATAAAGAAGTTGTGGAACAAACATCTATTTATTGTCACATTGAAAACGATCTACAGTTATATGCATCAACATGGAAAAAGCATCAAAAGTGAAATCAGAAAAATCTCCACATTTGTGCTATTTAGCTATCACTAAAAGATACTAAAATGTGTATGCGAATGAAATCATGTTCAGGTCAGAGTAAGCTGGAGCGATGAGGAAGTGGATGAAAAGGGCTGTTGGAAAGACAGCAGTATTCCTATTGTATTTTCTTTATTTCTTTTTTCTTATTTTCTTTCTTTCTTTCCTTATTTCTTTTTTAAAAGAATTTTTATTTTTAATATATAGTATATATTTTAATATATACTATATATTATAAAAGTTATATATATAAAAGTTATATATATATAGTGTTCTGCCTGCATGTATACCTGAACACCAGAAGAGGGTACCAGATTTCATCATAGATGGTTGTGAGCCACCATATGGGTGTTGTGAATTGAACTCAGGACCTCTAGAAGAGCAGGCATTGCTTTTAACCTCTGAGCCTTCGCTTCAGCCCCTTGTACTTTTTTAAAAAACTGTCAAAAATAAGAAAAGAAAGAAGAAGGAAATGGCATTCAGTAATTCAGAATACGATGTAGCCAGAGTACTTCCCGTGGTCCTGTTAATTTGCTCTCAAGTATACTTCTTTCACTGAGCACAACGAGTTTAAGCAGAAATCTTGGGTTGAGAGAAAGTGTGTGGCTTTATCCATCCTTGAGTCTGCCAGGTACTGTTTCCAGTAGTCGTCAGTGCTGTGTATACTTCCTTAGTTCCCACTCATGCAGGACCTGCTGGAATTTGTCCTGTGGTTACAAACAGCATGGGGACTAGATAGTCCAGATTTCTCTTATGGTCTAAATCCAAAATGTCCCCCACAGGCTGGTGTGCTTGTGTCCCTAGCTGGTCTCAGTTTGGTGAAGCTGTGGAGCCCTTGAGACACCAGGCCTACCCACTCTAAGAAGGCCCCTAGGGGTGAGCTTGGAGGACATAGCCCGCTTTCTGATCTGGATCTCTGTTTCCTGGACTAAAGTGACAGTTCTAAGCTCCCCTGCCCCAGACGTACCTGCTGTCCTGTACCTTGTCTATGGTGATGTATTTCCTGAAACTGTGAGCCCAAATAAGCCCCCTCCCTTAAGCTGCTCTTATAAGATATTTTGTTACAGTGATAAGAAAAAATAATAATACAGAAAATCTCTAACGGACCTTTTCCTTTCCAGCAACAGAGTTTGGAAGCTTTCTCTGGAGTCCTTGCTTCCAGGATACTCTTCTGAGTTTGACTCAGGGTATCCCCGCTCAGATTTCCTCGGGGATCTTTCACATTGTTTTCCTTTATGTGTTGCTCTTCCATCAGGTTCTTATCCCTAGCCTTTGTCATGGCTTTTCCACGTGATCACAGGCAAGGGCAGACTCCCATTACCTATCTTCATTATTTACTACCCGAGAGATATTTTCTTATTATAAGTTGGTTGAACTGATTTGTTTTCTGAAAAAGTTAAGCAAAGTTTTAGTGTATCATCACAGGTAAATTTTTACCACTCAAATGGCTTACAATTCCCTTTAAAAAGTTGGGTTTAATTTTCCAACAATATAGAAAGAGGCTGTGGAAATGCCAAGTATTGGCAGAGAACCCCAAATGCAAAAGATTTTTGTTGCTTAGTTCGTAAGGAATGGTAGTTTTTACAGCCAGGCATGTGAGGAACTGTACCACAAAAAGTGACGGATGCTGCAAGCCAGTTTTCCTGAGAATGAAGAACTGTTTGTCCACTTTGAGGACCAGCTTTAATTGTTAGCTCAATGCAATCTAGGGTCATCCGGCAGGAGAATCTCAACCAGGGATTGTCTGCATTTCCTGGAAGGACTGTGTTAGGTTGATCGATGATGGTGAAGACCCGTCCACTGTGGGCATCGCCATTCCCTAGGCAGGGGATCCTGCACTGTGTAAGAGCGAGGGGAGCATAAGGAAGCAAGTGCGCATGTGCGCGTTACCTTCTTAGACGCCTGACTGCGGATGCGATGTGACCAGCTGCCTCAAGTTCCAGATGCTGTTCCTCCCTCCACAGCGATGGTTTAAACAGGGGGATTACAAGTTAAAATAAACCCTTCTCCCCTAAGCTGCTCTTTGCTGCAGTATTTTATAGAAATAAAACTAGAACATCAGCCTATCACTATGTGTTTTTTGCTAAAGTCTAGAATCACTGAACATGCGTATGTATGTGCACGTAACTGTGTGTATGTGGGGGTCAAAGGCCAACCTCAGGAATTATTCCTCAGGAACCATACCTCATGTTATTTGAGTCTCTCATTGTCCTGAAGCTCGCTGAGTAGACTAGTCTGGCTGGCTAGCAGGTTCCAGGGATCTGCCTGACATTACAAACACATCACCACAGCTGAACTTTTAACATGAGTTCTAGGCACCTAACTGAGGTCCTCATGCTTGTGCAATGAGCGCTTTACCGAGTCGTCTCCTCAGCCCTCAAATAAAACATTTGAGCCATCTTCCCAAGGCCAAAAGAAAACTATACTCTTCTTCAATGAAAACTGTGTATATTTTCATTGAGAATTCCCCTCAAATTCTAGGTCTAGAAAATTTACATCTTTAGAATAAGTTGTCAGTTTTTCTCTATAACTTTCAAACTGAAAGAAAGTAAGTTGGGATAAATATCTTCTTAAACTCTAAACGTCTGTGGAGGTTGAAACTATCTCATAAAACGCTCAAGCAGCTGCTAGTGTTTTCACCTACCAGTGAGAAAGCCACATGAAGGTCTTGAAACTGACTAGTTCATGGGTTCCACTTCCTGTTGTGAGGAGGGAAGCTCTCAAAGGTTGTTTTCATTCCTTCTTGTCGAGCAATTGGGGTTTCAAATTCACATCTATCAAGTGACACTGAAACCCGTGGTAATTTGTTATTTCTCTAAGGTGCAGCTGTGTCTGGCCAGGGACACACGGAGCAGCTGGTGACTGTGTTGGGGGAGGACTGTCAGAGCAGGGCACAAGGAGCTTGGAGTGGTGGAGCATTGCTGAGAGACTGTGCTGGCCTGGTATGGACTGCTAACTCTCAACCCAGATTAAGGAGAGACTCCAGCTGTAGTCCTAGGGCTGTTCGAAGGAGAGATGAAGACACGTTTTTGACTTGGGGATGTCCATGGAAAACACCTTAGGCTTGTTGGTGGAGCTGAGGAGCCGGCTGTGTCACTGGGACCCATCAAGCAATGACGCAGACACTCGGCTTCCTGTCCCATCGGTCAAGAGCCAGGGAATGAAGAGTCACCTCTGTGCTTCCCTTCCACAGCTCCATAGCTGTCCCCTTGCCTCCCACTTGCTCCCTTCCTCCTCCTTCTCCTCCTCCACCACCTCCTCCTCCTCCTCCTTCTTCTTCTTCTTCTTCTTTTCTTCAGACAGAGTTTCTCTCTGTAGCCTTGGCTGTCCTAGACATGCTTTGTAGACTAGGCTGGCCTTGAACTCACAGAGATCTGGCTGCCTAAGCCTCCCCAAATGCTGGGATTACAGGCGTGCAACACCACGCCTAGCTGCTTGTTCTTTTTTAGAGCTGCTGTTGCTGTTTGAATTGATAGTTTCAGCTTGTTTACCTGCCCTCTAGGAATCAGTGCGGTGCCTCTGCTTTCTCCCACACTCCTGGTTCTCAGTTACTTCACATGCTCCCTGGGCTCCCATATTTCCCAAACCATACTGAAATCAAGTTCACTTACGCTCTTTGCCTTCAGCCCCAGCTCTCTATTTGGACAGTATTGTATAATCAGTAGGTACTAATTGGGTTTATTGATCCCAGGATATTGGCATAAAAAGAAAAAGCTCAGAGACTAAGGAATAGTAGGGGATCTTAGGCCAAGATGTTGGCAGTGTGGGAAATATTTGGGAAAGGAAGGGCAGATGATTTCCTTAATATGATAATATGTTTAGACTTAATTAGCATGCCATGATTGACACAAGTTGAATTTGTTTAAAGATTATGCGCAAAGAGATCAATCAATGATCCAAGGGAAGAAAGGATGTTCATAAAATAAAAAACCAGTTTAGGATTGCACCGATCTTGCATCCATGAAGAAACACAATTTAACCTCATCTCCATCCTCCCTGCTGAGGGAAACACTTTAATATGATAAATTTTGTTTATTAGGGGTTTGCTTATCTTAACATATCTCCAGAAAGCATTGATACCTGATTATTCATAGAAAGATGATTTTTAGTTATCAGAGTATTTTCACAAGTAAATCTTGGCAGATCTATTTGAGACTTATGGGATTAGAAGTCATATATATATATATATATATATATATATATATATATATATAACTGGTTTCTGCTCTTAAGTTTCTACCCTTAGCCTCCTGAGTATTTTTTATAAATATCTTAATTTTACAAATGAAGAAATGGGTTTAGAGTGACCTTTCCTTGGATAATATATCTTCCCATTAATTTTGGGCCCGTGGCTTTGAATTGTCTATTCTATTTCCACCGTAGATCATATCACCTTGTCAAATATAAGGCAGAACCATAAATGCCATTTGTCAGAGGTTGGATGTGTGGGCTGCTGCCCAGATGCATCCCAAGTGCCCCAAAGTTCGTGACACTATCTACCAACGCTTTGAACTACTTTTTAACTGCATTCTTAAATTTTAAAAAGTCTCTGCTTGTTAAGTGTTTCATAAGTGAAAATTATTTAAACCTGAAGAATTTCAGCTTAGATGCTGTAGAAGAAAAATGAGGTTTTTAAAAGCTTATTTCTCTCAAGTATTTGTATAAACACACAAACACACACACACAGTGGGAGAGACATTTTCAACTATATTTTTTTCCTTTGGGTTTCCCAGTTTTATTTGGAATCTGATTTTACATGACTTGGTGAAAATGTGTTGTAGAAAATGTCTATATTTTACATAAATTGTCATGTCTGATTTGAATATTTGAATATTTATCTTCTATAGGACATGTGAGAAATATTCAGGAATAAAGATAGAATAAGATATGTAAATTAGTCTGCAAATAAGAAATTGCCAATCAGGAAGCCTTGGAGCCCCTGAGGTCACACAGAGAGATAAAAAGTTCCTTTCCAGGGCTATTTAACTCATGTGGTTTAGGTAGAACCCTGCATATTAGCGAGAACATGAAGCCAGTCTGATGTGAGCATTTATTAGCTTGAGATGGAAACAATTATTGTCCAGTTTTATTTAAATACTCGATATTATTTAGAACCTGAGAATAAAAAAGAGATAGTGTTTCTTCTCTCAAAAAATATATACAGGTAAAGTATTTCATGATTTTTTTCTTTTTTAAACTTCAACAAACCCAGGGCCGCCGTAACCTAAGTAGTAGCGGAGCTGCTCGTGGGAGGAAACAGGAAGCGGTACAGATAAACGCCTGTTACTCTTTTTTCCAGGTTCAGCTCAGTGTATATCGATTCTAATTAGCAGATTTTGTGCCTGGGCTTGTAGCTCCCCTTGCGCTCTGCTCAGAGAGTTTTTTTTTTTTTTTTTTTTTTTTTTTAGAATCCTCCCTGCGCATAAACACTGCCACCCCCTCCCTCCTTCTCTCTTTACAAATGTTACAACACAATCAGAAATTTCCTCTTTTCTTTCCTTCCTGCGTTTCCAGCAGGTTCCCTTGCGTCAGAAGCCGAGGAAGAAAGCTCCAGGTAATTAGATCCCTTTTGTTCGTTTATCCCTTTCGTGTGCATTGGAGTAGGGGTTGTTTTGGTTTTTTCCTCCTGGATGCCTTCTTCTTTTTGTGTGTGTGTGTGTGTGTATGGAATCAGATTCTTGTCTGTCTAAATCTTAGTATCAGGGGACGGATGCCAGATTAATTTTTTTTTGGTTGCTTTTGGGCTGATTTTTAAGAAAGAATGACACGCTGCTCATTTGGCCAGTCCCTCGCGCTCTGTGCACAGAGCTGGCACTGAGTCGGGAAGTCCCTTGTTCCTGGGTGGCCTTTAACCCTTCTGTGTCTCTTGCATAACTGCTGCCGTTATTGTGGGAAGGACCCCTGTGTGTGCCTTCCAGCCCCGGGAGTCTAACGTTTTCAACTAACTCTGACTAAGGTTGTCGGACCATGCTTGCCTCTTTGCCCGGGTTTTCGAGGTACCAAATGAATGTTTAAAAATAGAACGGATATGTGGATTTTTTTTTTTAATGTTCACTTTGCATGAATGAAAATGTGCAGCGTTTGCTGTGCAAAAGACTAAAACTTGCCTTTTATTTTGTCACTGGAGTCCGGGTCACACTTACCTGTGTAACTGTTGCAGGTTTTTTCACCATGAGTCGGAGGAGGATATCGTGTAAAGATCTGGGCCACGCTGACTGCCAGGGTTGGCTGTATAAGAAAAAGGAAAAGGGAACTTTCCTAAGCAACAAATGGAAAAAGTTCTGGGTGGTGCTGAAGGGGTCTTCGCTCTACTGGTATAGCAATCAAATGGTGAGTGGTCCCTCCTCCTGCCCCAGCCTCTTCACCAGAGCGTGGCTTCTAAAGCACTGGCCAGGCGATCCCCATGCGGACGGACATCGATCCTGTTCTTTGGGAGAGGGAGCAGAGCAAACCAGCAGATTTGCTAGAGGATCATTTCTGCTCCAGGAACTATGTAGGTTAGGGAGCTGCGCTGCTCCGAGGAGAATCCATCTGCTTTCAGTATTCTGACTGGAGAAAGAGAAGTGGCTCCAGTTAGAGCCTTACTTAAGAATATAACTGATGTGATTATTCTGTATAATCTGTTATTATCTCCAGATATTATTAGTCTGTGAGATCCTAATAGTTCCAGGATCTGTTTGGATGTCATTTGCTGTGGCAACTTTGCATTGCTAAGGTCTTATAAAACAGGGACTGAGCACAGCCCTCTCCAGAAAAGCGATCCTCATCCCTTCTCCCACGACTTTCTCTCCTATCTTTGTGAGATGGGTTGGTTTGGGATTGCTATCCCGTTTGTCAGCCTTGTGAAGGGGCTGGTGACATTGTTCCATGGTGACATTAAATAAGCATTGTGAGGACAACACTCACTGAGATGGTTGCTGAATTTATCCTTTGATGGCCACACGCTGCTGGGGTCAGTTTCATGGTATGACTATTGAAAGAGTTGGAAGTGAAGGCATGACATTGCCTGTTGTGGCTAGACACATTTTGAGAGGGACATTAGTGTAATCTGTAGAGTTTTGCATACAGATCTGCTATCAGTGAAGCTGGGGAAATGGGAATCCACTGCAGATCTTGGGAGGACTGGGGTCCCTTTGTGATAGAAGGAAAAGACCAACGGAGGTTTGTTCAATCATTTAAGGGACCAGTACTAAATTGCCAACCTGGGATTGGGCAGTTTTCCAAGCAAACACAGTTGCCTTCTTTAGGGAAATTAAGGTTAACTGAATTATTTCATGTTTCCTGTTATTTTATTTTTAATTTCTGAGTTACATTTATTTATTCAGTGTGGTTTTGTGTGCATGTATGTTTGGGTATACATGTGTCACCACTCATGTGTGGAACACAGAGGACAACTTGTAAGAAGGAATTGTTTCTTTCTTTCCATCGTGTGGGTCCCTGGGATCTAACTCAAGTGGTCAGCCTTGGCAACAGGCCCCTTTATTTGGGAGCCATCTCTCCAGCCTCCATTTCCTGTTATCCTACACTATGGCATTTGGGTAGTCATCACAAGTGACTGACACCTCATCCTCCTTAAAATGAGCTGGTCTGAGTTACCTAATAAATAGCCCCGGGGACTTCTTGAGCCAGTAGGACAGGTTGGGTGTTGGTAGAACATGTTACATCTATGGGATGTAGCAGGGCTCAGAATTAAGCAGTCAGCTCATCTTATCTCTCATATCATTTAGCCAGAAGGCAATGTCTCTGTCTCAGTAGAATGTGAAAGAAGTCCTCCCTGGAGCTGCACAATTGCAGCTTGGCTCATTTGGCTTCTTCCGCTTCTGTTTCTCTTAGGAGAGTGGAGTGGGTTACTTTTAGGGCGTCGGACCTCCCTAATCTTAGGCATCAGGAATCTGCAGGGAATAGCGATGTTGGCTTAGACTAGGAGGAGGAAACTATGGAGTCTTAGATGCTTAGATGCTTGTGGGCTCCCTACCCTGAACGAGATGCAGAAAGTAAGCTGGTAATGTATTTTAGTTCCATTAAATGAGCAGCATCAGCTTGAGAATAAGCTTGCTGGTGGTTGGCCAGGGAGGTAGAGGATTGTTAATGGTAGAGAAAAGAAAGAATCTTCTAAAAAAACCTTCTCTCGTTCTTTTGCTATCTCTCTTTGCCACAACCATTCCTGACATCTTAATTGTATGTTTGTTGTGGGTTGACCTCAATGACTATTTAATTAGCAGTCATATTCCTGTTATCTATGTGAATATCAGCTGCAGAGTCACAGTCAAACACACCATCACAGAAAAATTTGCACTTGCTGTCTACTACTTTAAGAATTTAGATTCAATATCTACGGGACCTAAAAGTTGACAGGCTTCTCCCTTCTCTGTTTCTTATTCTTGGAGGACCAACCCTGTTCTTTGTGGCTTTATGTATAGTATGATGGCCTATCCCATGGAACAGCTGCCATATTCCAAGGGGTGGTCAAGGTACTTTTTACATAGGCTCTTATCTATTCTCCAATACAATCTCTAGCTGGGTGTGTTGGCTCAGGATTATAGCCCTAGCTACTTAGGAGGGTGAGGCAGGAGGATTACAAGCACAAAGCCTGTCTGGGCTACAGAGTGAGTTCAAAGATAATCTTGTTAACCTAGTGAATCAGTGTCTCAAAATGAAAAAGAACCGTAAAGTGTCTGAGGATATAGCCCGATGGTAGAGTGCTTGCCTACACAGCATGAGACAGGTCTTCTTGCCTAGCATGCATGAGGTTCAGGGATCAATCTCTGGAGGGAAATAGAGACAGAGACAGATAGAGATAGACAGAGATATAGGCAGAGAGCCTCAGATCTCAAAGGCATACTTTAAAAGCTAGTAAGACTGAGACACAGTGTAAATTACCCAAGTCAGACATGAAAGAAGTGGACAGAAAGTGCCTCTATGATTCCATAACTCTACACTGACTATGACATGCCACCCCAAAGTTCCTGGGGACCAGGATAAATGAGATCATTATGTTCCTGTGTTTCCGGAAGGAAACTGAGGGAGCATCTCTAGAAGTGGCAATTCTGTTGTGAACGCGCAAGCTATCCCGTTGAACTCCTCTGCTCATCCCTACTGTTACTGCCTGAGCCTTTGCTAGCCTCCCCTCCTCACCTTTCTGTTGTTACCAGCAGCCAGGGAGGGTGTTATCTCCTTCCTGTGCGTATTGCTTTCCCGAACACCGGTACCCAGACTTCTTTAGGAAAGATCAGAAGTTGTTTCTCATGTAGCGTTTTTTTCCTGGAATGTGTCAGAGCATGTGTAACCGCATACCACTTCTTACAGCTCTATGCATAAAAGCTTAAAAGCCACAAAGATCTCAGCCTGTGAAAAACCTGGAATTAGAGTCTATACTTTCACTTTCCTATGCCCTTAGGCTACAGTTCAAACCTGCTTCTGGGTATCATCTTAACTGGTACCTTTTTCTTCTTTCCCAGAACTCCACATTCTAACCAACTCTGGAACTTTTGATTTAACTTATGTGTTTTAGGTCTGTGTACACCTTTATCTATATAGATTCCCTGCTCAGGAAGGCTTGTCTCTGACCCTGGAAGGCTTTCCTCCTGCTCAGTTTCAGCAAACCTTCCCTCTTCATAAGAGTCGCATTTTAATTTGAAAGCACATCTATGTAGACTTACCATATCCTCTGACCTAAACTTAGCTATTCTGTCTTCTTCCTTTTATATTATTTTATAATATTTTGATTGTCACACACATCCTTCTTTTTGAATGTGTATCAAATTCCTATCTTTCATAATTGATCATTATGTCTACATAGCATGTGTTCATATTTTTAGTACTTCAGTGTCTGATGTTTAATAAGTACTTGATGAATATTTGTTGAGTTTTTTTTCAAGTAAATGGGAATGAGGAATTACTGACAATTACTTTGCCTAGGGAATTCTGAATGACGAGATCTTATTCATGTATTTCCCTTGACAGGAAATAATTTCCCAGGAATGGCATTTCTACTTGCACTGTTAAAAAATATGATTCAGTTGGGGGTTTGCTAGAAAGGACCCCTGTGGAGCAATAGATCCCACACAGCTGTTTCTATCTTTATCCCACACCTTCTTTACAGCTTTCAGGAGTAGCAGATAGGGGTGCAGGGAGACTGAGGTCTGATGTGGACAAAGGTGGGGTACTGTACTGAGCAGCACCAAGCTAGTTCAACACAAGTTGTGTCTAATTTACATAATAACCACTTGACCTCAATTCTGTTACTTCCATTTTCTCAAGTGAGTTTACTGAAAGCCAGGAGCTTAAGGAACAGAGCTTCAGCGCCTCTGAAGAAGTAAATGACAGAGCTAAGATTAACACTGAGACATCCCAGCCAGAGCTGGGCTCTTTTCCCTGTACACTGCGTGACTCCTCCATCTACCAGTGACCTGGGCCTATTGAATGGGGAACTCAGTCTGTCCACACTGCTTATGAATAGCAAGAGCCACCAGGCAGGAAGGGCCTAAAAAAGAGTCTCAGGCTGGTAGGGAAAATATGAACGTAGCAACAAGCAGTAGGAAAGAAGGATGTTGCTGGAAACCTGGTTAGGAGATGGTCAGAAAATGCAAGCATCCAGATGTGGATCCTTGGAGTAGGGTACTCACATGGAGAATCAGGAACACACCATACTGAAGAAAAGGAGTACCACATGGAGATTGCTTGGATACAGGACATAGTATTTGAGGCTAAAATGAGAGCGATTTCTAAGTTTCAGTGCCTGGGAAAGTAATATGAAAATTGAGAAGGAATTTGTGGGTAAATGTAGAATTTTATTTTAATCAGTTCATCATTGGCTACATATTTGGTTTATTTTTGTGTTGTCCATTATTTGTCAGATTAACTCAAGTTTTTGTTGTTGTTGTTGTTGCTTTTTCTGTATAAATTAACCAATATTGATGTTATTTGTGTTGCTGCAGCAACACTTTGGGAAAGCTGTGGGGTTGCTGGGAAAACCCACCTGACCTTGTTTCATGGAAGTTTCAGGTCAACCCATGTCTTCTACAGAGCAGTGTTGAGCTTAATACAGGCTTGCAGGGTTCTCAGTCCTTTGAGGCTCCTATTTGTCCTCCTAAGTGTGGCCATGTTTCCCCCTCATGTTGGCATGATTGCATGTCAGCACGTTGTGGGAACCGTGTTCTCTGTCTGTCACCATCACTAGCTGTATGTGAACAAAACATGACTCAGGGGAGGTAGAGGTGGACGGTGCTTTTCCTGGACGCAGTTTGACCTAGAATTTCTCTGTTTTCAAGAGAACTCTCTTGAATGTTTTTGGCAAACATGGAGAATCTTTCTGTCAGCTAAAGGAAAACAAAGAGTGGGTTAGTTTCCCCTGGAAAGAAGGCATCTTCTCAGCCTTGGGTCTTATACCTTTCATGAGTAATATTCTCCTCCCATAAATTTTTGGAAAATATCTTAATGAAATTGCTGTAGGTTGGAAAATGTTTTTGTCACTGACATACTCTTTTCTTATGTGGGTTTTTAAAAATAATATTTTCAATTGTTATGTGCATGTGAAGGCAGTGTGTATTTCTCTCTCTCTCTGTGTGTGTGTGTGTGGTGTGTGTGGTGTCTCTGTGTGTGAGAGTGTGTGTATGATGTATGTGGGAGTGTGTGTATGTTTGGTATGTGTGTGTAGTGTTTGTGTGTAGGCTGGGATGCATGCCATAGGGGGCTTGTTGGAGTTAGAGGACAGTTTTATGAAATTGGTTCTCTCTACTTTTATGTAGGCTCAATGGATTGAACTCAAGTTGCCAGGATTGTGTGGCAAGCACCTTTACTGGCTGAGCCATCTGCTTGACCCATTTTGTATAATATAAATGTATCTTTAAACTCTGAAAGTAAAATAAAGAGTGTAAATATTGTTGGAAGAAATTACTTAACCTAAATTTTTATCTTAGTTATCAATGAGTTATAAAAATTTTTCTCACATCTCCCTGACCTAAATTTCATTATAATGAGAATTATAGGTATCTCATTTGCCTGGACTCTGTGTTTATTGTCTGAGCTGAAATCCTACTTCTGAGTGTATCTCAAACAAAACTCCAGTGTTTTGAAGCATTTCTACAGTAAAGAAGAGTAAATTAGTGACATGAAACTGGTAAACTTGATGCCAACTTAAGGCAAAATAGGACATGCGAGTGACCAGGTGACCTCACAATGAGGATTCGTTTATTTAAAGTAGATCTATGGGTTTAAAAGGAGAATGCTTTTTTTTTTTTCTAGAATCAAGTTACCAGATGAAAAACACAGATACATGTTCACCTACTTAAAGTGATATATATTTAATATACAATTTATTTGTATGTATACATGCAGTTTACATATTTATAAATGTTAATATATATTAATATATGTATAAAATTTGTCAACAGGGAGACCATTAAAATAACTCTGTCCATCTATCTTTCTATTAATCAACTGACCAAGAATACTATCTGTGCTTAAAATCTGAGCGCTTTGAGGGTAGAAAGAAAACACTGTAAAGACACAAAAGGAACACAGAACAAAGAACAAATCTGTGCATGCTTAGAGTTTGCACTTGCTTGGGCACTGTAGTTTTAGGATGCAGAACTTCCCTCATGTTAGGTACCAGAAATGGTTCCTCATAGTGAGTGCATCCCTATTCTGAAAAGATACTTCCTGACTCACATGAAGCTGTAGGACAGGTAGGTGGAGTGGAAAAGATCAGGTGTTCTCCCACAGGGTGGTACCTTCCCTGGAAGAGGAAGTCAAGTGGCCTTGGGTTGGAGGGGAGACTGATGTGGTATAAGTTTGTTTCCTAGATGGCAGGAGAACTGGCCACAAGAGCTGAACTCGTTCTTGATGTGAGGATGCTTTAGAAGTCTGTACTTAAAAAATAAACAAAAAAGGTATTCAACACACACACACACACACACACACACACACACACACACACACTTGAAGGTATATCATGTCTGTGTCAGGAGCCCCGTTTAAGAGACAGAGCCAGCTGCCTCCCCAAAGAGGCTGGCTGACAAGCTCATTTGTCACTGGGCTCTGTGTTTAATCTTCTACATGTATATTTCAGAAGGAAGCTACGCAAGGAAAAAAAAAAGAACCTAGAGATTGAGTATATTTAAGGGGTCAGAATTTAAGATCAGAATTAAACACTGGAAGCACCGTCTTCAGAAAGGATACAGGGAAATGGTATGATTAGGAAGAAGATGGTTCTGGGTTCAAAGCTGGGGGACAGGTCACACCCTGATGCCACACATACTTTCTTGGAGCATCCAGCTTCTTCCTCTGATACACAGAAGCACAGACACCGGCTGATGTAGGCCTTGATCCTCCCCTGAGCTTCCCCACTTTGAGCCTTACCCAACTCACTGTGGTAGCCACCCCATTCTCTACTGAAGAACAATGGCTTTAGAATGCTGGGTGTAAAATTCAAGAGTTCTTGTCAATATTGACGCACACACAGAGGTCACCGTCTTCGCTCTTGGAAGGGCGCATTTCAGTGGCATTAAACATATTCACACGATCATGCAGCTCTCCCCACTCTTCGTCTCCTGGACTCTTCATCTTGCCATACTGAAACTCTCACCCCACTAACCCACTCTCTGGATTCTGTCTCTGCTCTTCTCTTGCAACTTCCAAAGGTTTTCTGTGTCTCTGAGTTTGACTGCTGTATGTCTGCCCAAGTAAGTGTGGTCATATTATATTTATTTTTTTGTGGCTGGTCTCAGAAAACATAACATCTTCAAGTGTCAGTTTCCTGTCTTAAGGACATCCTAGTATACCCATATATTGCATTTAGTTATTCATTAATAAACACTTATGTTACTCTTACCTTTCATCTATTGTCAAAATGTCCCTCATACAAGGACCTGCAAATATGTCTTTGAGGCTCTGCTTTGAATTCTTCTGGGTATATATGCAGGAGCAAAATGACAGGATTGCAGGAGAATCATACTTTTAGTGTTTTCAGGAATGGCTTTCTGTAGTAACTGCTCTTTTCCCTTCCTTCTGACAGTGCACAGGGGTTATAGCATTTCTAGAACCTTCTCAGAGTTTACATACTGGTTTATTTTTGGTAATCACCATCTTAATGAGTATGAGGTGTTAAACATCTCATTACGGTTTCAGTTTGCATTTCCTTAATGCTCAGTGACTATAAGCATCTCTCCCTTGTGCTTATTGGCCATTTGTGTATTGTCTTTTCAAAATGTTTATTCTATTTATTAAGAGTAGAGCTGTTGTTTCTTTTCCTTGGCCTTCAATAGTACTTAATGATATTCATGGAACTCATGAAAACAGCCTGAGGAGATTGGAAAGCACCTTAAAAATTTAATATACATTGTGTGATGACTGGCTATGTATTATCTCATAGCTGTGATTTTTTTAAATTTTATTTTATTTTATTAATTACACTTTATTCACTTTATATCCCCTCATAGGCCCCTCCCTCCTCCCTTCCCATTCCCACCCTCCCTTCCCCTTCTTCATGCATGCCCCTCCCCAAGTCCACTGATAGGGGAGGTCCTCCTCTCCTTCCTTCTGATCTTAGTCTATCAGATCACATCAGGAGTGGCTGCATTGTCATCTTCTGTGGCCTGGTAAGGCTGCTCCCCCCTCAGGTGGAGGTGATCAAAGAGCAGGCCAATCGGTTAATGTCAGAGACAGTCCCTCTTCCCATTACTATGTAACCCACTTGGACATTTAACTGCCAAGGGCTACATCTGTGCAGGGGTTCTAGGTTATCTCCATGCCTGGTACTTGGTTGGAGTATGAGTCTCAGGAAAGACCCCTGTGTTCAAATTTTCTGGTTCTGTTGCTCTGCTTGTGGAGTTCCTGTCCTCTCCAGATCTTACTATTTCCCACTTCTTACATAAGATTCCATGCACACTGCCCAACAGTTGGCCATAAGTCTCAGCGTCTGCTTTGATAGTCTGCAGGGCAGAGGCTTTCAGAGGTCCTCTGTGGCAGGTTTCTTCTTCTTCTTCTGATGTCCATCCTCTTTGTCTTTTGGGCTGGGGATTGAGCGTTTTAGTTAGGGTACTCTCTCTTGATTAGTTTCTTTAGATGTACAGATTTTAGTAGGTTTATCCTATGTTATATGTCTATATGAGTGAGTATATACTGTGTGTGTCTTTCTGCTTCTGGGACAGCTCACTCAGGATGATCCTTTCCAGGTACCACCATTTACCTTCAAATTTCATGAATTCCTTGTTTTTCATTGCTGAGTAATATTCCATTGTGTAGATGTACCACAATTTCTGCATCTATTCTTCAGTTAAGGAGCATCTGGGCTGTTTCCAGCTTCTGGCTATTACAAATAAAGCTGCTACAAACATGGTTGAGCAAATGTCCTTATTGTGTACTTGAACCTCTTTTGGATATATGCCTAGGAGTGATATGGCTGGATCTTGAGGAAGCGTATTCCTCGTTGTTTGAGAAAGCACCAGATTGATTTTCAGAGTGGTTGTACAAGTTTACATTCCCACCAGCAGTGGAGGAGGGTTCGCCTTTCTCCACATCCTCTCCAGCATGTGTTGTCACTTGAGTTTTTCATCTTGGCCATTCTCATGGGTGTAAGGTGAAATTTCAGGGTCGTTTTGATTTGCATTTCCCTAATGGCTGATGACGTTGAGCATTTCTTTAAGTGTTTCTCTGCCATTTGATATTCCTCTATTGAGAATTCTCTGTTTAGCTCTGTTCCCCATTTTTTAAGTGGATTACTTGGTTTGCTACTTTTCAGCTTCTTTAGTTCTTTATATATACTGGATATTAGCCCTCTGTCAGATAAAGGGTTGGTGAAGATTCTTTCCCAATCTGGAGGCAGTCATTTTGTTTTGAGGACGGTGTCCTTTGCTTTACCCAGTTTCATGAGGTCCCATTTATTGATTGTTGCTTTTAGAGCCTGTGCTGTTGGTGTTCTTTTCAGGAAGTTGTCTCCTGTACCAATGAGTTCTAGGGTTTTCCCCACCTTTTCTTCTAACAGATTTAATGTGTCTGGTTTTATGTTGAGGTCTTTGATCCACTTGGACTTTAGTTTTGTGCAGGGTGATAAGTATGAATCTATTTTCATTTTTCTATATGCAGACATCCAGTTAGACCAGCACTATTTGTTGAAGATGCTATATTTTTTCCATTGTATGGTTGTGGCATCTTTGTCAAAGATCAGGTGTCCATAAGTGTGTGGGTTTATTTCTGGGTCCTCTGTTCAGCTCCATTGATCCACCATTCTGTTTCTATGCCAGTACCATGCAGTTTTTATAACTGTTGCTCTATAGTACAACTTAAGATCAGGGATGGAGATACCTCCAGAAGATCTTTTATTGTAGAGGATTGTTTTAGCAATTCTGGGTTTCTTGTTATTCCATGTGAAGTTGAGAATATTTCTTTCCAGGTCTGTAAAGAATTGTGTTGGTAATTTGATATGAATTGCATTGAATCTGTAGATTGCTTTTGGTAAGATGGCCATTTTTACTATGTTAATCCTGCCATTAGCTGTAATATCTGAAGGATTGCCATTCATTATTTCTTATTGCTCCTAAATCTCTAGTATTGACACACATAATTTAAATCTTACACAATGTTCCTTTTTTTCTATTTTTTTAAAATCATTTTATTGGTTCTTTGTAAATTTCACATCATGAACCTCAATCCCACACACCTTCCCCGCCCCTCATACCCACCCTCCACTGGTGCAATACCCTCCCCCAGCAGAGAAAATAAATCTCCTGTGGAAGCTGTGGTGTGTCACTGTGTGTCCCAGTGTCCCATTTGTTCACACTTCTTTGCTTGCAAATGTTCACTGCAATGACTCATTGGTCTGTTATGAGGCCTCTGGTTTCTTCTACTCTTTCAATACTGAAACCTCCCTGGGACTTCTCTTGGATATCCTGTTGTTGCCCTGTGTCATGGAGATCCTGCGGTTTTATGTCTGTAGGTCTGTAGGGCCCATCATGCACTCCAGCAGTTCATAGATGGGGTGGTTGTTGGGGTGGGCTAACTCAAAGCCCTGGATCTGGGCCTGAGACCAGAGATGGTCAGCCCACCAGCTCATGCTCTTACACCCTCACCTACACCCCCACCACAAGGCAGCTCTACTCTGCTGCCCAGTTGAGGTGCAGGTCCTCTCTCCCAAGTTCTGCGGCCAGTGAAGAACAGGGCTAGTTCTCCTACTTTCGTAATCCCAAGGCAAGCTGTCCTGCTGCCAGAGATGGTGAAGGATAAGGAAGGGGAGGGGGAAGGAATCTCTCCCTCTTCCAGAGCCACTGTCCAGCAGACAGGAGTCAGGGCCAACTCTCCACACTCACGCTTTCATGGACAGCTTATTTGTAACCCCTGCACCCCAGGTCAGCTCTACTGTGCTGCCCAGGGGAGGTGCAGGGCCTGCTCTGGTGACAGACAGGGCCAGCTCTCCTGCTTTCCTGACCCCAGGCCCAGATCTCCCAGCTCCTGCATGTGGTGAGAAATGAGTGGAAAGGGAGTTACCTCTCCCTCAACCATGCCAACCTGGGGAGATGGCGATAGGGCTAGCTCTCTCCCACACTCACATCCCTGGGGCCTGCTCAACTACAACTCTTGAAATGTGGGGGAGGGGCTCTCCCAAGTAGTGCATCTAGCTGGGGGTGGGGTCAGCTCTCCTGATCTCATACCCCTAGGGTCAGCTCTCCCACAATGCCCAGTCAATGCACAGCCCTCAGACATCAACCTATCCCTGGTGGCAGCGCACACTAGAGACATTCACCTGGCCTTTGGTGGTAACAGAACTCCGTTGCTGTAGGACATGGACCTTAATGTGGCTCCAGGTGGCAGCACAGGCCAGGACCCCACCACGCTTGCATGTGGCATCACCAGTTTCCTCACATCAGGCTGTTTATCACTAGCCTTGAGTGTCCAGTTCAGCCTCTTTTCATTGTGCCCACATCCTTCTGTTTCTCTTCCATTTCTCCACTACTTATTTGCTCCTTTTAGTGGTACCTGGGGTCTCTGAGTGTCTGGAGTCATCTTAGGAGTTGTCTTGGGAGTGCTATGCTTAGCTCCTACATTATGACACTAGGCAAGGGTCATCTCAAGTGTGGTCTGTCCCCCAAGGCCAGGGTGGCACTAGACTGGTGTCCATCTCAGCCTAGCTCCCTGCCTAGGTCCCATTGCACTGGTCTAGTGGTCATCTCAGGCTCATTCTTCTCCTGGCCCTCCTTGAGTAATCATCTGTCTTAGGCTTACTCCAGCCAGGCTAGGTTCTTCTAGTTTCTGGCTTGCTTCCTGTCCTGGGAGCCCATCTGACTTTCCTGGTGCTGGAATGGTGGTCATCTCAGGCCTGCTTCTTTCAGGGACTGTTAGGCTCCTGATCATTCAGATGTCCACAGGCCAGAACACTGAGCATAGACATGACCTCTCTCCTCTCTCCCACCTCCTGCTGCCCATGTGACATGGTACCCATGCCTGCAAGATCTCTAGGAGCAGGACTGCTGTTGTTTTTATGGTGAACACGAATTCATTTAAATTTTATTTTTAATGTAATATTTTGGTTAATTATTTAAGAATTTATATATGTAAACAATATATATTTATATCATCTCCTCCTAAATCCCCTCACACTCCCCTTTCTTGTTTTGTCATATATATCTCCCACCAAGTCCAATTTGAGTTAGCTGTAGACGTAAGGGTTTGTGGCTCACCAATCAGAGGCCACACGCTTAAGGGAAACGGATTCTCCATCCCCTAGTAGTCTGTCAATAACTCCTCAGCTAGAAGTGAGGTCCTCTTGCCCAAGATGGAATGTTGACTGGATTGCTCTTCCCTGGGCAAGTATTTTGCTATTCTTGCTTTAACTATGGATGGCACATTCAACTTATCAGTTATCAAGAGATATTATTTATTCTATGATAATAAAAGCCAATCAAATTTCTCAAAATCCTCCTTTCATTATTACTGCTTTCTTCTCTTTTGTTGGGCTATGCAGAGGAAGAAGGCTGCCTGCACTGATGAGAAGGATAGCCTCCCTGGGATTAGAGGCTTCCAAGAGGGCAGCTGAGGATGGCCATGGGTAGCTCAAGAATGGGTACCTGTGCTGAGATTCTATTGCAGAGAACAACACCAGTTTTTTAAATTGTGATGGTCCTATCTTAACTGTTTTCTGGAATGACATTTCTGAAATGAGTCTCTGTGAGAGAAACACACTTTCCCTTAACACACAATTCGATGGAGAGAGAAAGGGTGGCCAGGAAAGCTGAATTATGGACCTGGGAAAGGATGCCAGCTACCTCATGGTCCCCTCTCCAACAGGACCTACTTTAGCGAGGAGGCCATACCCCTGAGTGATTCTTGGTGATAATGAAGAGGAATTATAAGGGTAATTGCGTTGTTGACGGTCACTATGAGTAGGATTTTTTCCTCTGTGGGAAAAACACATTGGCTGAGGTTTCTCAGAAGCAGACTGCCAAGAAGAGGATTTGGGTGTGAGCGGCTTGTGTGGGAAGTAATGCAGGTGACACAGTTGTTTTGTGGTTTGCGTGGTGGACTGGATCTAGGACTCCCTATGGACACCAAGAACTTTGAAAGTCAAGCTCAAAACAGCATAGCATTTGCTTGTATGCTCTAATATCCTCCTTTATTCCTCAACTCATCTCTATATTACTTATAATACCCAACACAATGTTAACATTAAGCAAATTATTGTTATTGTATTGTTTTGAGAACAATGGTAGGAACATTGGAACATTTTGTGCTTCTTTGGTATGGACACTTCTGTGTATAACACTGGTGATTGGTTCAATTTGTACATGTAGCAGGTATAAACCCAGAGCTACAACTAGTTTGTAAAGGGAATGACAACGGAGAGAAGGCTAACCAGAGATGGCTGTGGGTAACCTAAACTTAGCCAATTTGGATAATTCAGTGCTTTTGAAAAACACACAGTTCAGAGTTTGCATGCCAAGGATCAGTGGCTGGAGTATTTATGTACCAAGTTCTCTGAGCCATGAACCAGGAGCCCATTCTAGAGGCCTGATTTGTGATTCTCTCTGCAAGTCTGAAGAGTGGGGCCAGGGACCAGAAGACCTTCCCAGAAGAGAAATGCAAGTGCTGGCAGTGGACAGTCTGACCAGGGTTCTCTTGGTGGTCAGAACCAAAGGATGGACAGAGTCACCCGCAGCACTGTCTACACATCCTCTGCTAACCTCAGAGCCCTCGATCCTCTCTCTCTTGCTTGGGCCTCAGCAGCCCGGAACCATTATGATTTTCTGCAAATACCTTGGTCTATATTTAGAATCAACACCTAGAATTCTCTGGGTTCTGGAAAATATTTTGGCTTTTGATTATTAGCCAAAGACATTTACCAACTCTTTTCAGTGTAGAATATATATTTCTAGACATCTGTAAGAAGAAATTGTGTAGGAATCAAAATCTAATTATAGTTATAGGATAATATCATATAAACCCAAATGCAATAATATTTTTAATAAAATACACCCTAAACAATGTACAAACAGATTAGCAAGCTTGCAACCATAATTATGCTCCAAGTAATTTAATGTTTTTCTCATGGCCATTAATCTGATGAAGAAATGACAAGGGAAAACTGAGACACAGACAGAGTTGTTCTAAGACTCAGTGAAGGAGACTGAATCAAAGAGCTTGACATTGTCTTCTCATTCATCCTAGTTTTTCCTTTTCCTTTTCTAGTGGTTGAATGATAATCTCTTAACTTTCTATGGTCTGAACCATCTTATGGTAGTATATACATTCACATTGATTTCATTTAGCTTGAAGATACTGGTTATATCTGCTTTTTCACTGGGAAACATTTCAGGAAACTCATTTCCTCTGGCTAAGATCAGGCAGTAAGTGGCTTATAGAAAGATGTCCCTGCAGAGTGGAAGGTGCTTGCTGTGCTATCACTGCGGGATGAGAGGAGGAGAGGCTGTAGAGTCTGTGCCATTTGCAGACATGGAAACTAAGTAAATAATAGAAATGTGACAGTAGGATCATTGCTGAAAAATGCTAACAACATCTCTACTTAGACTGTATTTCAGTAACTACTAACAAGTAAAATTCTATGCTCCAGGTCTCTTGGATTCATGGTGGTTTGGAGTGTGTATGTCATATCACCAAGTTCTCTCTCTCTCTTTTTTTTCTTTAAAATTAAAAAGAAATCCTTCTCTCATTTATTACATCCTGACCACAGTTTCCCCTCCCTCTACTCTTCCAAGCTCCCCTTCCTCATCCCTCTTCCAGATTCATTCCTCCTCTGTTTCCCTTAAAACAAAACAAAACAAAACAAAACAAAATAACAAATCAGTCCTCCCAGGGTTATCAACTAAATATATTCCCCCAAATTAAAATAAGACCAGGAACAAACCCTCATATCAGGGCCAGGCAAGGCAACACAGTGTTGTGGGTGGGGTTTTCCTCCTGGCTCCAAGCTACTGGAATAACAAATCATCAGCCTAAGATAATTATTCACCAATACATAGGCTGTATAGCGAGGCTCTTCTCTGACTAGCTCATGACTTAGAGTATCTCATTTATACCATTAGTTCTACCATGTGGCTGGTTACCTGGGTTCAGGCACCATACACCCATTCTCACATCTTGCCAGCTGAACCTTGCCTACCTAGCTCTCTCTGAGAATTCTTTCTGTTTGCCAGATGTTCCAACTCCCACTTCCTGCCTAAGATATAGGCCGTCATATTTATTACTGACAGGTGCTACATCCACATAACACATCCTTCTACAACACAGTAGGAAGAAAAGGGCCCCAAGATAAGGCAAAAGAGTCAGAGACACTCTCACACCCACTGTTAGGAATCCCACAAGAACATCAAACTACACAACCATAACATATACACAGAGGACTTAGTTTAGACCCATACAGGGTCTGATATCACCAAGTTTTCATCATGTTCTTTTGTTTTCAATTTGATCAATGTCTTCTTTGCTTGTTGGTTTTGATTTTTTTAAAAATATAAATAATTTACCCATTTTAAAAGCCAAAAGCAAGTGATAAGGTATTCATCTCTATTAATCTTCCACTCTCTTCTATTTGTTTTGGATTCATGTTTTCATTGCTTCCTTTTAGAAGTATAAGCAAGCATGTATATTGAATCACATCCTATTCTCTTTTTTGCACAAATTTCAAAACTCTGTATATCATATAAAATATACCTTGTCACTTTTTCTTTTACTATGTTCTACAAATTACTCTCAAGGTATTATGTATTTTTTTTTACTTACAGATCTTTTCCTGTGGATTCCATGATTTATTCAACTTTCCCCACAAGTGAACTTGTGTATAACTAGAAAAAGTTAGGTTCAGCCACTACTGAACCAATAAAAGAGACAAGTTAATAGTAAAACACAGAAAAGGGGGATGTATTCATTGTGGCTAAATTGGGAAGAGAAAGCCATAAGAAACCCAAAGTTTCAAATCTACTTTTGGGGCCTCAAGCTTAGGTTTAGGCTTAATTGGTGATGGAATGGGGTAGGAGCCAAGGGAGATGTATAATGAAGCATAGGGTGTGGTCTGTGCAACACTGTCTCCTCTTTCTGCTTCTGCATGTCCTCCCAAGAAGTCTTTATGAGTGTCATAGCTAGAGGGGATCAATGTAGTTCTCATGACATAGCCACTTCTACTCTAAGGTGCAGCCTTAGCATCATAAAGGGTCCTTCTCATGGGAGCTGGTGGGGAGGGAGCACAGAACTTTCCTGTAAAATCTATTGTTTCCAGAATCTAAACTGCCTAAAAAATTAGGTCAACTTCATCTCTGCACTTTCAACCTTGAGAGATAGGTTAGGTGGACACTCCTAAATATTGCAACCTGAAGACGTAAGGAGGTGGCCTAAGATAACGGAGACCGAGGCAAAATGGAAGCAGTAATATCAGGATTTCAGCAAGGTTTGGGTATGGGCTCAAGTGAGGAGTCAATGTCTTTTAGAAAGAAAACTTGAAGGTTCTTGCTTTGTGTGTGTTCTTTACAGTCATGTGTGAATACAAATCCTGCCATGTGTAATCACATAAAGCCTCAGAGATGTATGTAGGGCAGACCTCAGAAGTGGGTTTCTGGTCAAAGGCCACCATACTGTAATTCTCCTTTGGTCTGTATTTAATTTCTACTTTCATGTGAGAGCGACTCTCTGCCCATGCGAGCTCATCTTGTCTCATCTCTCATCAATCTCAGTCTACCTCTAGCTTATATTTTAGAAAATGGGTTTAAGATTTTACAGCTGGTCACAAGTCTGTGTGCACTAGGATTGTGCAGCCTACATGTGTGTGCTAGGAGAATCCATCTTTCGTTATTCTTCAGTGGCCTGAAAGGACAGCTGAGTTCAGATCTTAGGCTTCATTTCTTGTGTGCGTGTGTGCGTGTGCATGCATGCGTGTGTGTGTGTGTGATGTTGGGGCACAGCTGAGTAAACAGAAGGTGTTTTTGGAGAAGTGGAGACAGTCTTGCAGTCTCTTTAGATTGTGATAGTCATTGGACAGTCTCAGAGTGTCTTAGGATGAGCCAGAGATTCAGAAATCCATATCCACTATAAACACAAAAGTAGATTACCAAGATATCAGTGCTTTCTTCAGCTAGTTCCCTTAGGTTTTATTTAAGGTAACCGTAATTGTGATTATGTATCAGATCCCTGTAATCCAAACTTGAAAGCATAGTTAACCTTAAACATGAAGAGCATGAAATCAGTGTTGTGTGGTAGTTTAGGCCAGTCATATTCAGTTCCAGTGGGATCCTAGGCACCTTGGATTTCACTGTCTGAGTTTTATGATAACCATGCAAGAGGGAGTTTACTCACAGAATTTAGACACCATGCTTATGTCTCATTTTTTTTTCAGCTTAACTATGGGATGTTTATTATAATACTTCCCCCACTCACGTCCACTCACTGATGTGACCATTAATAACAAGCTCACTTTAGGTCAGCTGTTTAGGAACTGTGTGACCCCCTGTGTCCATTCACCATCAATCCTGCTTCCCACCCCACGTCTTTGCCTCACTTCCTACTCCATGGACTCTGTAAAAATGGACACATAGAGTAACATTGTTTCTTGTATTGTCAATCAGTGTGCTGTTCTCAAGGCTTATGGGTAACATGAGGTGGCTGCTCCTTGTGGTGCTGACAGTGGTCTATCATGGGAGCGTGATGAGCCATCGCGGTGTTGAGTTACCCACTGATGGGCATTTAGGTTGTTTCCTGCTTTGGGGTACTATGACTAATATGCCTATAAATATTTGCCTGTAACTTTTTTCATGAGCATGAGTTTCTTTCTTTTTTCTTTTTCTTTTTCTTTTTTTTTTTTTTGCGGGGTGGAAGTGGAATTGCTGATATATGTAGTAATTATATGCTTGTGATTTTTAGAAAATGTTGAAGTATTTTCCAAAGCAGTTTCCACATCTCACTTTAACATTTTCTTTATTGTCAAAGGGAAAAAAAAACCCAAACATGTTCTATCACTCAGTCATTCATAACACTTGTTTATCTTTTCCACACGTAATGGACGCTTGCCTCATAAATGAAGAATGTATAAATCAAATAGCTATAACCTTCAGGATACTCCTGTCTTTAGGAGGATCAGCAAACCACCAGGTTACAACACCGTGAGAGGACTGTGAAGGAAGTCCACCCTAACTCTGAAGACTAACAGGAGGGAACCTGTCCCCGACTTGTGGGACAGGTCTACCTATAATGTCTCTTAGAAACTCACATAAAAGGATGAGGTGGTAGGTTTTAGTACCGTCAGAAGTAGCAGGCATTCTGCCCTGCAGGAATTCCACAGCTTCATTATGATGCTCACCTATGCAGCCTCACATAGTTACCATCCCCAAGATGCTACATAGTTCACAGGTTTCTGCTGATATTCTCTTTCAAGAGAAGAGGTCTCTGCTTTGCTCTCTAATATATCCTTACACATGTGGCACAGAGAGGAGGCCCTGAAGATATTTGCTGACTAAATGAATTCATGGAAGCCTTTAGTGAGAGAGAGAGAGAAAAAAAACAGTTTAAGGGAGAGATAGACACAGACAACTGACACTGGAGGCAGGACCAGCATCCTTGCTCCAACCTTGATGTCTGAGCTTCACCAGTTTTGTCACAAGTAAGACTTTGTTTCTGCCTTGTGATTGCTCAGTAGCTCTGAAATGGGGGAGTCAGGGGTGCTGGGGAAGTGGATGGACTGGCTTGCAGGAAGAAGGATAGGTGTGTGGTCACAGAACACCCTAAGACTGAGGGCCCAGGACTGTGTGCTGCTTCATTGAGGACGGCTGAGATTGCATAGTGACTGGGAAACAATACCCTCAAAAATCACATTAGGGTTCTGGAGACATTCCAGGTCCCATGTAACTGTTACATGACTTTTTCAAAAGTTAGAACTCTTCAAAGGGAAGGATACCATTCAAGACAGTTCTTGCAGTTATTGAATCAGGCAGGGGCAGATATAAAAGGGTAAGAGGAGGAGAGGAAGTGGGGAAAGAAGGGGAAGGAGGAATAGAAGAAGAACAGGAAGAGGAAGAAGCAGAAGTAGAAGAAGCAGAAGCAGGAGCAGAAGAAGAAAAAAGGAGACTGTCATTCTATCAGAAGTTGGTCATTGTGATTGTTACTTCTGAGGCTTTTTTTTTTCTTTTTTTGCACATTAAATAAGCAAGGGACATTTTTGACATAGCTGCTGTGACTTTGAATGTGGCTCAGATGTCTTTAGAATAAGGACAAAAAGCTGCTCTGTGTAAGAGGGAGTGTTCCTAAGGAAGCTTTATGTAGTGGTTTTTTGGATCTCTATTTGAAAGAACCTCAGCCTTTTCAGTTGTGCAGCAAGGAGCCTACTCAAACAAAGATACAGAATTTATCTTTCACTACTTTAAAAACCTACATTGCTTATTGGGGTGTGTTCCAGGGTGCTTGTGGAGGTCAGAGGATGACTTTTTAGGAGTTTCTTCTTTCCTGACACTACAGTTTTGATGATGTGGATGGAGTTCAGATTGTTGGCCTTTGTGGCAAGTACCTTTACCTCTAGAGCTAGCTCACCAAATCTATTACTTTTTAAACAATATGAATATCAGTAAAAGCAAATAATTTTCCCTCCTGATTGTGTGAGTCTCTCTCTGTGTGTACAGGTATATGGGGGCTAGAGGTCAATGTTGAGTTTCTTTCTCAGTTGCTCCCCACCTTACATACTCATTCAGGGCCTCTCACTAACTGTTAAATTTCCTGACTATGTTAGACAGGCTGGTTTAGAAGGCCCAGGGATCTTCCTGTCTCTGCTTCCCTAATTGTTCAGGTTGTAGGTGTGTGTCACTGTGGCTAGCATTTTACATGGGTTCTTGGGGTTGAAGTTAAACCCTTATGCTTATGTGCCAAGCACTTTACCAACTGAGCCATCTTTCCATCCCCTGTATGTTTCATTTTAGATTGATTTTCATATTATTGCTGTATAAAATGGGCATATGGCTTTGCAATTAGATTGTCTAGAGGCATATGTCATGACATAAATTGGGTGCTAGTTCTAATTTAGATCCATAAGAACATAGTTTTCTTTGTTTCAGTTTTTTTTTTTTGGTTGAGTGGAGGACAGGGACCTTGGAGAAAATGAAATTGTAGAATTAATTAGACCTTGGTCATAAAGGGTTTTCTGCTGAGCCAGTTAGGCTTTTACAAAGAGCAACTGGGAGCCATGCAGGGTTTTAATTAGAGAAGTGACATGAAGCATGTTTGTGATGCAGAGATTTGCTGTGGCTGTTATTTGGAGCTATATTGGGTTGAAGGAGAGAATTAGAAAGAGGAGGACTGGCTTCAGAGGCTCTTGTCGTAACTTAACAGAAAGCTAATGGTGATGGAGAGGACATGATATGGTAGGGATAGAGGAACGAACCATCTGTAGAAGACACAACCATAGCACACTTTGTACTTACCAGCATGAATTCTGGGAGGGACTGTCTCAGGTCATCTTCTATTACAAAATACTGGAGGATGGGTAGCTCAGAAAGAAAAGGAATGCTTATTTAGTTCATAATCCTGAAGGCTGGTGCTGGGACCTGCAAGGACCACACACAGCTTGTATGATGGAGAAGCAGAAGGCATAATGGTTTTATGCATAAGGATCCCAGCATGTGGGGACCTTCTTTTATAACTACCCATTCTCTCAGCAGGCAAACCAGTCTCCAGAAAATTAGGGTTCACTCTCATGAGAAAAACCTTAGTTCTCAAATGAATTATTTAACCTATTAATTTATTTGCTCACCACGTGTTTGTGGCATGTGTGTTCCCAAATGTGTGCGTGGAGACCAAAGGGAGCATATCAATTGTCCAACCCCATCACTTTCCACCTTATTCTCTTGAGCCAGGGTCTCTGACAGAGCTAAGAGCTAGGCTGATTGCTCTAGCTCTTCAGAGCACTAGTGTTACAGGTATGCATGACATGATACCCAGTGTTTTTGGTGAGTGTTTGGGGTTTGAAATTAGGTTGCCATATTTTCACAGCAAATGTTCTTATCTCTTAAGCCATCTGCATAGCCATGACTTACTCAGCTTTTCTTCTTTTTAAAAAATAATATCTTGTTATTAAGTTTTTGAGAATATCATTCAATGTATTTTGGTGATATTCAGCCCTACTCTTTCCCTATCTCTTCTAAGACACACCCCCTATCTCTCCACACCCAACAAACTTCCTGTTCTCTTTTACTTATTTTTAATAACCCAATTTTTGTGGTACATATACTCAGGGTGTGAGACTATTCACTAGAGGGTGTTTAACCTTCTAGGGACCACACCTTTAAAGAAGACTGACTCTACCTCCCAGAAATCCATTAATTATCAAAAGCCTCCCAGTGAGGGGTGGGACCTCATATGGACCTGTCTTCTCCATGCTAGAATGTTGACTGGCTTGGTCTTGTGTAGGCAACCACAGCTCTCAGTCAATGAGTGAGGTAGCTCTGTCATATCTAGAAGGCACTTTTGCTGTAGTCCTTCTTGACCTCTGACCCTTACAGTCCTTCTGCCCATCTTTTATGATGGCTCCTGAGTGCTCTTTCTCTCTCTCTGCTATAGATGTCCCATTTGTAGCACTTATTCTACTACATTAAAGAAACTTCTTTGATAAGGTCTGAGAGCTATGTTAATTTATGGGAGTAAAGATTGTCTTAGTTAGGGTTTCTATTACTGTGATAAAACACCATAACAAAAAGCAACTTATAAAAGAAAGTGTTTGATTTGGCTTATAATTTCAGAGGCTCAGAGTCCGTGATGGTGGAGCATAGTGGCAAGAACAGCTGAGAGCCCCCATCTTGAGTTACAAGCAGGAAGCAGAGGGAGAGAGAAAGCATGCACACTGGGAATGGAGTCTTTTTGAAACTTCAAAACATACCTCCAGTGACACGCCTTGTTTCAATAAGGCCACACCTCCTAATCCTTCCCAAACAGTTCTACCATCTGGGAAGCCAGTATTCAAACATATGAGTCTCTGCAGGCCATTTTTATCCAGGCCACTACAGAGGTATAGATTTAGATAGTGGTTCCATACTGTCCATTTAGCAGAACAATTCACTTAACTTTTAAAACTTCAGTCTTTCTCATCAGAGACTAAGCCTCAACATGAATTTTGATGGTGACAGACAGTATCCAAACAGGAATAGCTGGCATAGGAGAGCTAGAAATGTCTGTTTTCTCTACTCTTCTCTCTTTCTTTCTTCTTCTCTCTTATCTCTTATGATGTCTTGGTGGACAGCGTCATACTATTCGCTGAAGCAGAGAACACAGAAAGGAGCAGGTATGCTGTGGAATAAGATGATGAGCTTGGATTGGGTCATTCCTCTGGAGCTTATCATTTATCCATGCAAACAAATACACTAGGTCATTATAAATATAGGCAAGGAGATCCAGAATTGATCGCAATTGAAGTTGTAGATTTTGGATGTATGTGTGTGGTGACGATGCCTGAATTCATGGGAGGGTCACAAGTCACCCATCCAGAGTGCTGAAATGGAGAGGGTATAGCATTATGGACTGAACTCCAAGGAACCCTGTTTGAGAAAAAGCAGAAGACCTCGTGAAAGCTTCAGAATAAGGGGTGACTAGAGGGAAGGTGAGCAACAGTGCTCTGTATCAGGAAAGCTATGCTAGCAGGCACAGGGAAGGGCGGGATTGGGGTGACGTCACTAGAATTCAACTCAGACTTAGTGATGGAAGTGTTGAGGCTTCATTGGGTCTAGAACAACTTGCATGGAATTATATGTCAGACGGAAGTGGCAACAAGTGCTTAACATCAATGATTGTTTTTCTCAAGGCCAGTTATGGGAATTTCTGTGAAAACATTGATGTTTTATCAATACGGCCATTTAACATAAGATCAACCATTTCGAAGTCAGTACTTGAGTGGAAATGTAGTACATTCACAATACTACACAACTACCTCTGTCTACCTCCAAAACATTTTCAAGACAAAGCTCTGCTTCCTTCAAGCAGTTATGCCCATTTCTTCATTCCTCAGAGTCTGGATATATATCTTTGCTTTTTTCTTTATGTAATTCTTATTCTGAATACTTTATATAAATGGAATCAAATAATATGTGACCTTTGTAACTAAAATCTTTTACTTAGCATAATGTTTTCAAGATTTATCCACACAGCATATGCCAGTCTTTCATGGGATATGTGGCAATATACAATATTTCTCTTTATGGATTTATCACAGTGTGTTTATTGATGGCCATTTTGTTCATTTGAGTCTTTCCTGTTGTAAATAGTGTTTCTGTGACTGTGCATATACATCTGAACATCTGTATTTTGTGGTTTTGACTGTTTCTAGCAATGGAATTATGGGTCCTAGGTTTTCCAAAATTATATTTATTCATATAATTGTAACTGAAAATCAGATGAAACATTGTATATTATTTAAAATATCAACTTAATTATTGTACATTCATTGAATACTTTATGTTTTTCTAAAATGAGATTGGTGAAGCCACCATGTGGTAATCAAACAACCTATTAATAAACAAGGTATCTATATATGCACTCGGTGTAAGCACCTGTGTATACATAGTTTAAAGAGAGAAGTTCTCACTAGGATTGACTTTTAATTCTCACAAGGAAGAGCATGCAAATGCATACTTGGATAAACCCTAGTCATGCAAAAGGTAGAGGCTGAGTGGACTTGACAATTTCACAGTTTAATTTTTCTGAAGAAAAGTTGTTCTCAATGAAATGAAACAGAAACAGAATAACAAAGTCAGCTAATATCACCCTGGAAAAATTTAACAGTTAACTGATTTTAAAATTAAGATTGTATTAAATAAATAAATAAATAAATAAGTTTTTTATCCATCTCCTAATATCTGACACTTCACTTACATTTTTTTTTATATTGTTTTTCTCTGCTCAGGGACATTAGTGTGCATGAAATGCGATGTGAGCTACATTTTTGACAAATGACCCAGATTCTTTGTGGATCCTCTCAACTTTATTCATACTTTAGAGATTAATAGCCCTACAAATCCAGTGACTGTAGAGAAGTGGAGCCTTCATTACATTTCCTGTGAAGAGTTTGTTGATTTAAAGCAGAGGTTCTCAACCCGTGGGGTGTGACCCCTGTGGGGGTTGAATGACTCTTTCACAGGGTGCCCCAAGACCACCAGAAAGCACAGATATTTACAATATTACCTGACACAGACTCACAGCAGTAGCACAATTACCGTTAGGAAGGAGCAATGAAAATAACTTTATGGTTGGGGTCACCACTCCATGAGGAACTGTATTAAAGGGTCGCGGCATTAGGAAGGCGAGAACCACTGATTTGAAGCACCATGCCTTCTATGCCATCCACAGTGGCATTCTCTCCTGAGGACTTCCTTCTACAAGAATCAGCCATGGCACTAGAGTGTTTACAAGATATGGCTCTGACTCCAAACTCTGCCTCCAACAAGCTTGTGAGAGAAAGCAATCTCTGTTGAGTGTCTGTTAAGCACGTTGTTTATCTGGGCTCCCTGAAGCCCTAACAGCAGCAAGATGTGTATCTGTGGTTTGCCAGCTTCGAGGCCTGGGCTCTGTCCACCGCTTCAAGGATGCTAATGAGGTTTGGTGTCCTGTGCTCGTGGCTCACCACACTTGTGAGGGGGAGAATGAAGCTGAGCATGTCTCCAGGTTCAGCAGGAAGCAGGACGTAGGTGGGTTAACTTTGTGGTTTCATGAGGGCAGAAGGGGGCAGGGCAGGCACAGGACCTGCTGTGTAATGACCATTCCTAAGCTGCATAATGTCACTTCTCATGAAAAGATTTTGTTTCTATTTCTTAGACTATAAATTCCTTCCATAGATGGTGTATCTAAGTCCATGGCTGATGAATGCTACTTCACAGACATTCCTGTAGATTCTACTTCATTTCACTATATACTCTCTATTTCATGTTGTCCCTATGTCAAAGGCTCACACTTATTACAATGTGTGCTGTGTGTCTGTTTTAGGCCGAGAAAGCGGATGGATTTGTCAACTTGCCAGATTTCACCGTGGAAAGAGCTTCTGAATGCAAGAAAAAACAGTGAGTTGTGCTCTTTCTGTGCCCACAAAGCCCTGGTCCAGGATCATAACCATTTTCAAGTTCACCTACTGATGGGGCGATTTGCAAGTGGGTGCATATAGAAGTCAATTGTCTGGGAATTTAGAGAATCGTAGAGTTGGCACCGTACAAATACATGCTCATAGAAACTGTACATAGAAACGTTTAGCTCCTCGTTTTCTGGCCTGTCAACCCGTGTGGTGGTTGGGTTTTAATTCCCCCTACCCCAAAGGCAAGGGAATCAATGTCAAGGTTTGACCTTGTAAAGAACAAAACAGCTCAGCAGGGTGTCGCCAGACAGAAATGGAGACCTACGGCGAGACCAGATCATCTTAGTTCAGAGTGTTTTAATACCGGCCTTGTCGTCCAGTTCTCTGATGATGGAGCTCGGGTTGCACCCCGTTCTAGATTAAGCGTGAGCAGTGATGGGAACGGAGTAGGCTCCAGCTCACGGTTCTTGTTCTACTAACAAGGACAGAGCCCACAGGGTCTGGAAACATCCAAGAGCACCCTGGAGAGCTGGGTATACATGATCGTTTCAAGGGAGCACCCGACTGGGACCTACTCTCATGTCTCCTTTCATCTTTCTCAATCCTTTCTTCTATCTTCAATATCTTCTCTCTTATTAGAAAGGAACATGTGTTCATTGATCAGCAAGAAATTGTTTTTTTTGGGATCCAGTGTTAGCTTTTATTTTTGCTGTGCTGGCGTAACAGCTGTGTCTTGTTCTGTATTGGTGGTGTTGATGCTTGTTGTTTTTGAATGGTTGTTTAAAAAAATAACAAAAACAAAAGCAAAACCCGAAACTCCGTTCTATTCTGCAAAACTTCTGGTATGATGGTGTAAACAGTTTACTTGCTATATCACTGTTGGGTCATAAATTTCCTTTAATTAATATCTAATTTATACTTTTCCTTTACCAATACAGAGACCCTTATCTATGGCTTATGAGGTGTAGAAGATGCATACCTGACTATTTTCCTATAAATAAAACTCCACTGTACATTTGAATAATAATATCTTGCTTGAATGAGTTGACGTGAATACTGTTAAGTGACAAGAGTCGGGGAATCTCAAATGTATTGTCTCTTACAGTTAAATAGTTGGCAGGTGAAAAAGATTCACCTATATATATTTAAATGGAAATTACTGAGTGACTAAGATGCAGCCCTGACATGATAAATTGATTCTAACGTTACTGGCTGAAATCAGGACTAGATAATAGGTATTTAATATAACAACCACTTTAAAAACACTAACACGTGTGTGTTTTCTCCTTTCTAGTGCATTTAAGATCAATCATCCACAGATCAAAACCTTCTACTTTGCAGCAGAGAATTCGCAGGAAATGAATGTGTAAGTGAAGGGAACTGGTACACCCAGTCCCTAAGACAGTGATCTCACTTTGTTCTGACATAGAGTTTTATGCCAATGATCATGTCAGTCAGTGTCCTATTTATTTTTCTTACTTAATTTTGTTCTGTTAGTTAATTTCTTTAGCAACTGTATAACCACATTGCTTTCTTCTCTAGCATTTGTAGTCCTTTGGGGACATACACTTATCTAAATGGCTGTTTTGGGAAGTAGCTGTAAGATTATTTTTCTGAAGGAGCCACTGAGGGTGCAGGGTAGATAGAAGGAGACCTTAAGATGAAAATTCACATCACAAGGGGAAGGACCTCAAGGAGTCTTGGAACCAGCCCCGCAGCCTCTCACATTCTGCCTCAGTCTCTGCAGCCTCTAGCATGTGCTGTGTGTGGTTATCACAAAGGCTCATGGACTTATCACCTGCTTCTCCGTGTATCTCCCTGAACATTTACTTCCGGTGTATCCAACTTTATATCCTAGCTCTCTTTCCTGCTCCGTCTGTTAAGCCAATGAAAACAATTCCCACTTTACTCCTGGCTTAGATGAAGATGCACTCCACCAGCTGTACTTTGAACGAAGCTGTCTGTGAGATGCTGCCTCATGGCACCAGAAGACATCTCACTAATGTAAAAGGCCTATTCTTGGTGTCTTTAAGACCATCACATAATAACTCAATGCTTATGGAATATCAAAAGTGTGCCCCACTGCCAAAAACACTGGGCAAAAGCAGTCAACACCTCCTTTCCATTCATAATGTTTATACTGAAATTCTACTGACTGCTTGTACATGATACGTCCCTCGCTTATCTTCCATATGTAATCCCTCGTTGCCTTCCTGTTTTAGAAAACTAACTACAGTGGTTGCTATTTTCTCTTACACACCTGCCACCCCAGGTCACCTCTCCTGCGGCACTGTCTAGCTGGGTGACTTCTCATTTGTTATAGCTACCTAGCTTACCCTCACCTCATTTCTTCAGATGAGGACGGAATAGCTCACAGGAAGCTGGGAAACTGTGGTTAGCTATCAGAGAAGGAGTTGACAACAGTGTCATCCGAAAGCATCCTTGACAGACAGAGAGTGTCTGTTCCTACACTCCTTCTGATTGTAGCTTCCCCCTTGCTTTTCTCAAGCATGAGAGAGAGAGAGAAAGAGAAAGAGAGAGAGAGAGAGAGAGAGAGAGAGAGAGAGAGAGAGAGAGAGAGAGAGAGAGGAGATCAGATATGTCAAAAGAAAGAAGTTAAGCCCTTCAAAGGTCATTACTCATCTCCAGCACTGGTGACTCAATCCAGCAGATATGCAATGACATACTCTGTGAGCGTCCAGAGGAAGGTAGCGTTCTTACCTAGAGGTAGCTAGGACCAGGAGATGGTGAATGCTAGTCTGCAGCTGAGTCACCGGTGAGGTTCACAGGACTGCCTCCCGTCTGTGGAGACACCCCTCCCTGACAGCCTCCCTAACAGCATCCCAGGCATCCTGCATCTTCAGCTTTATCCCTGTTATCATCGTTCCTACCTATCTCAGGGCTGATCCTTTCAAAGTAGTTGTCATCTTCTCAACAAGGGCAGAGAGAGAGAGAGAGAGAGAGAGAGAGAGAGAGAGAGAGAGAGAACATCCCAGAGAAACAGTCCTTTTGAGTGTTTTGTTACCTAGTGAGTGAAAATACATTTTCAACCAACAGGTTAGACTCTTAGGAGACTCTCAGAATCCATTGTCCTCTGGGCACTCCAAGCCACACATCAAGGTTGCTCAGTTCCCAGTCGCTGCCTCCCGTCAGCTCACTGTGGAACAGAGCTTAGAAAAGCCTTCACTTGTTTCAGTTACTCTCAACCCAAAACTCTTCATTGTCTGTTTTTTTTTCTTTGAAATTCTTTGAAAAATTTTTTACTTTTTAGATTCTTTTAATTTTCGTGGGGAAGGAAGGGCCAACCTTCTATAATTATAAAATCAGGTACAAACTGAAAACTGTTAGTCTTTTTAAAGCAAGCCGTAAAATTTATTGTGCTTTATCTGATTTGGAAAATGTGCTTAAATATTTGTTTGTCTACATGTTTGGTCATGTAGATACATGTTCATATGTGTGGACACATGCATGCAGATGTCCATGTATTTGTGTGTGTGTGTAAGTGTGGAGACTGGTGATCAACCCTGGGTGTCTTCCTCTGTTGACTTTACCTTGTTTTTGAAACGTTATTTTTCACTGAACGAATCACTTTTGGCTGAATTGGCTTGCCAGCAAGCCTCATGGATCTGCTTGTCTCTGGCACCTATCTCAGTGCTGGGTTACAGAGGAGTGCCACTGAGGGTACTGGGAACCCAAAATCAGGTCCTCATGCAAGCGCTTTACCCACCGAACCATCTTCCCACTCTCCTACTGTATATTTTAAAATGTTAGTTAAGTAATACAAAAAACATCTTGTAAAAATTAAATGACATGTTAATTAGCTATTGTGTATTCTGACCTTGTTTTTGCTTTTCTTCTTTTTTTTTTTTGTCTTACTTGTCATCATTAAGGGACGAGATAAACACTCCTACCTTCCTAAAGCATGACCTGTGCTTTAGCATTGGTCCAGTCTTATGTGGCTGTTAGAGAACTTGAGTCTATTGTGTGACTAAAGGGAACATCTTTAAGGCGACTGTGCTCATTCCTCTTCTTGTAGAGATTCCCATTTTTGTCTAACACACACATCTGTTATACATATGTAGTTATGTAAATATAATGTGTATATTGTTAAAAATAATGAGTGTAGCAAGATCACGTCTGGTTGAAGATTAGGTACGAATTTTTGAGAAGTTGATGGGTGTGGATCTGGAAATGTATGCATTTGTGCCAAGGTGCCAGTACAGGATGCTGAGTAGCTTATGTTGCATGACAGGACTGGGAGGAAAGTATAAATAAATCAATAAATGTGTGGAACCATTGCTGTTATTTTGTTGATATTATCTTAAGTCATTATTGAAAGTGCTGGCTTCTCAAAAAACACAAATGAATATGAAATAAAGCTTATTTGAAAACACAAACAGAAAACCAGACACACTTGGGAAATGAGTCGTCCTAGATACCCACCGAACCCGAAGGACATTTTCTTTTCAATAGGACATTTCCTATTTACATTATATAAATAGGAATTTATGAAATGGGCATGCTTTTGTTTTGTTTCTTATTTTTTAAGTATTTTTATTTTTATAATATGTTCTTGAGGAGACATGACAGTGGCTTAGAATTAAAAGTTGGGTTTGAGTTTAAGATTTGTCTAGACTCATTGTACAAATGGCATTTAATAAATAGAAGACAAACCAATAGAATAGAGCACTTTGTCAAGTTTTAGTAGTATGATCTAGTCAGATCTACTGAGTGATGGGAAATTTTTCTGGCTTAGAAATGAATGTTATAGATTTTTTTTTCTGAAAATCAATTGACATTATTAAAATGATAGATGATTGGAAAGGCTCTGTGGGTAAAATAGCTTCCCAGGCAAGCCTGGGGACCTGAGTTCAACACCTAGAACCTGCCTGCAGTTACAAGGAGAGAACTGACTCCCAAAAGTTGTCTCCTGGCCTCCACATGTGTAATGCAAAGGTATAATGACAATAAATTTTTTAAAATGTCAGAAATATAATTTGATGTCAAGTGATTAAATTTAATCACTTGGTTGATGATGGCCAATGGTTTGAAATACATAATTACTAACAAAGACAGATTTGTTCATAGTTATACTATCTCATTTAGCTTTCTACCTCTACCACTGGATAAGGTCTTACCCACTTCTCTTACGATGTAGACCCTTGTGAAGACACGTATTGTGAAACCAGACATCTTAGTGTCCGTGTTTCAAACTCACAATGCCCTAGGAAATACTCAGGCTAAGTGTGGCATTGGGATTGAATGTCATTGTAAAGTCTGATATAAGAAGCAGGTTCAGGGTCAAAGGGGAAGGGGACCAAGCTGTTTGTTCAAACATTTACTTTCCATTTGAATCTTAGGTGGTTAAACAAACTTGGATTTGCTGTAATCCATCAAGAATCCACTACAAAGAATGAAGGTACGTTCTAATTCACATTTCTGAAATTTTAGCAAGAATGTTAGGATAGAATAAATCTATCCTGAAGAAAGAGACAATTCCAGCTTCTATGTATAGCCTCATCCTGGGGAAACATGGCTTGGCATTTGAAATGATCTAAGAGGTACAGACAGCCATCTTCACACAGATTCACCATGGAGCCTAGTTTCCCATTCCAGCTTGAAGTGATTTCACACTTCACCCACACTTGAGCAGCTGCAGGCTTCCGTGATACTCAAACAATTGCCAATGCAAATGCTTAGTACCCTCCTTACAGAGTTCTTACTCACGGACCCAAATGTGTCATCCTGTAGTCAGATAACTTTCGTCCCACCATTTCCTCTGACAGTCTAACCTTTCCGCCAGGTGTGTGTTGACATAAATTACCTTAAAATTGTTCTTGGAACACTTTTGGGCCTTACAAGCCACACGCACCTACATCTTCGCAATGTTGTTAGCCGTTAGTGTGGGGACATAGAGGCTGTGGGTGCCAAGGTGCTTAGATTACAGGACACTCGAGGATTATAAGGAGAATGTTGTATCTTTGTTTATAAAATCTTACATTTAGAAATGGAAAGGTGCAAATTTAAGCAGATAAGGGAATTCATTACAGTGCTGTGAAGTCGACCCCTAACGACCTTGTTGGTCTTCTTTTCTGTAAGGTAGGCACCCATTGATTATCAACTGGGGAAGAGAAACCCGGGTAGAACTCACTCTGGTTTTTTAAGACCTTTGGTGACCTCTAAGGCTCTAAAGCTTCTTCTTCCAGGATCTCCCTTGGGGAATCTCTATTTTATGGCTCAGCCCCCTTGCTCAGCTCTATTCTCCTCTTGCTGTTGGGTACCAGCCACAGATGAGTTATCAGTCAGACTCAGCTCCCGTGGCTCATTCTGCTTCCCAGCTCCACCACTGACTGTGCCATAATGACTCACTTTTTTTTTTCTTTTTCTTTCTCTCTCCCTCTCTTTTCAAGACAGGGTTTCTCTGTGTAGCTTTGGCTGTCCTGGACTCATTCTGTAGAGCAGGCTGGCCCCAAATTCACAGCCATTTGCCTGCCTCTGCTTTCCTGAGTGCTGGTATTAAAGATGTGCTCAGTCACACCTGGCTGACCCCCGCATTTTTAAGGAATTCTTTTTTTTGTTGTTGTTGTTTTGTTTTCTTTTTAAGCTACAATAGGCCCTATTTTGCATGCTGAACACTCTCTGGCACCAGAAGCTGCCATGGGGCCACTTGTTTCTCCCACCCTTGAATTTCTTTTCATCAGGTAGCCATCAGTGCTCAGGTTACAGGATGCTCAAGGAGTATAAGGAGAACGTTGTATCTCTGATTATAAAATCTTAAATTTAGAAATGGAAAAGTGACAAATTTAAGTGGATAAGGGAATTCATTTCAATGCTGTGATGTCGGCCCCTAGCCACCTTGTTGGTCCTCCTTTCTGTAAGGTAGGCACCTATTGGTTATCAACTGGGGAAGAGAGACCTGTGTAGAAGGACTCACTCTGCCATTTCTTGCTTTCTACTTTTTTTGGATGCTTGCCTTTTGCATTAGCTTGAAATTGCAAAAGGCAGATGGAGAAAAACCTTTGCTCATACATTATGAAATAACTGATGAGAGCCTTGGAACCTGAAGCATGTTTCTTCCGGTTATAGAATGTTACAGTGAGAGTGAGCAGGAAGATCCCGAAATAGCTGTGGAGCCCGCTCCGTGTGCCTCTGCAACCTCCTCTCCTGTGGTATGTTTAGATGTGAGTAGTCTGTGGGTCACTAATCCTTTGTGTGGGCGTCACTCCTTCCAATTATACAGAGACCATTTTGGCCATTTAAAAAAAAATTGACTAAGTTAAGGTGCCTTCCAAAGAACAAGTGTAATTCGCAGGGCACTGACTCAGGGTGTCAACTCAGAGCCTTCTCCATAGCAACCAACAGTGATGGCAATCTTGATGTATTTGTTCATAACCCACAGATGGACTGGATCATACTCAGAGGATCTGTAGAGACGCAAAGGGCTTTTGAGTGGCAGGCCAACGCCTGCAGAGGCTCATTTGCCAGTGTGTATTTTGCCCTACTTATTCTCAGAAGGAATGTCAGTCCCTCAGAATAAATATCACTGGCACTTGCTTAAGTGCCTGGGATACAACAATGAAAAATGAATTTAAAAGTGATATTAAAAACAGCGCACAAAAAGCAGAACAGAAAGATGAGATGGCAGGTGGGGGTTCTATCAGTAAGACTGCATATGGGCTGGTACAGTAGGTTTCTAAAGAATTGCAGTGTAAGGTCTGGAAGTTCAGGTCTTCATGGATGCCAGAACTTTGGAGAATTATTTTATGTTGGAATATATGGTTCCCTAGAAAGGGTCACAGAAAGGTCATTGGGGATATAGATTTTTTTAAAAAAATCAACTACTAGGTCATTATTATTATTGTTGTTGTTTTGGGTAGGTGGTTGAACTCAGGACCTCCTGCTGGCTAACACCTACTCCACCAGCCACATTTACAGCCTTATGGTTATCATATACCAGGTGCTTTGAATACACAATCATTCAATCCTCATACAACCTTGAGAAACAATAGTGTTTATTTGCTTTTTACTGATTTGATTGCTAGTGAGGCCAAACCCCTTTCCATGGTTAGAGCCATTTCTATTTTCTCTTTGTGTCCGTTAGATATTTTTAGCTTCTGCCTCCTCTTCCCCGTCTTCTTCATTCTTGTTGATTGAGGGATTTCCCATATTGTTGTTGTCAACATTTGAAATAACATGTATTTGTCATGCGTGCTTGTCAACTAAAAGTGTGCCGTTCTCACTAATTTGAAAATGCCTTCATGGTTTCTGTTTATAAATGGCTGCTCGTGACTTTAATGGTTCAGATTTATCCATCACTTTTATTGGAATTAGTGTCTTTTTTCTCCTTCCTGGTTTTGAAAATTGCTTCCCAAGGCCATGAGGAATTTGATATTATTTGTCTTTATTTCCTGACAGTGGAAACCTGTTTGGAATAATACCATGATACTTGCCTATCCATGTACCTCAAGTCCAGCACTGATCATATGAACATGAGGAAATGAAGGAACACTTATGTTTGTTTGCTTGTCTATTTGAGACAGTGTCTCAAGGGGCCCAAGCTGGCCTTTAACTTGCTATCTAGGCAACAACGACTTTGAACTTCTCCTCTCCACTCACTCCCCCATGATGATTACTGCAACTATAGGCTATACCACCATGCTTGGCTTCTATGTGGCACTGGGGATTGAGCCCAGAACAAGCACACTGCCAACTGAGCTGCCTACCCGGTCCTTAAATGTTTCTTAAGAAGTTGTAAGTCGATCAGTTTTACTAGTTATTTTAAAAAATAACACATGATAAAACTGTCAGATTAATGTTGTCTTAGTATTTTGTCAACCTAATATAAGCTATTCTTATTTCAGAAGAGGATCCTCACTAAAAAAACAAAACAAAAACAATACACACACATCAGATTGTCTGTGGGCAATTCTGTGGAGCCATTTTGTTAATGATTGATGAAGGAGGGCCCAGCCCACTGTAGGTGGTACCATCCCTAGGCAGATAGTCTAGGTGTATAGGAGAGCAGGCTGAGTAAGCTATGTAGAGGAAGCCAGTAAGCAATTTTCCTTTCTGGCCTCTGCTTAGGTTTCTACCTTGAGTGCCTGCACTGGCTTTCCCTGATGAAAGACTGTGACCTTTAAGGCAAGAAAACCACCCCCAAGCTGTTTTTGCTCATCGTGTTTATTACAGCAACAAAAACCAAACTAGGACAAATGTTAAATAGTTGGTTTATTTTTTCTCCTAGTAACAGAGTATGTTACTTCTCCTCACACATTTCCTAGGCAGATTTTGTTTTTATTTTCTCTTGTTTCTGGAAAAAAAAAAAAAAAAACAGACACAGAAGACAGTTGGTTAAAATAACATTAGGCTTACTATTTAAATGGTATAGGTTAGCCTAGGGTGAAAAAAATTTTTTTTCAAGATTTTGTTTTTGTTTGTTAACAGTTGGGCAATAACTTTTCATTTCATGAAGTTGAACTCAACAGAATAAAATAATATTATTCTGGAAAGCTGTCTCAAAACTCTCAAGGTTTGGAATAATTAATTCAGTGCTTAGCTTATCTTATTTAGATAATCTTAGTTTTCAGTACCGGAGAGTTTGAACTTCTGGTTCTAGCAGCAAATGACAATGGGCTGAATTCCACTAGGGGATGCGGTATGCTACAGGATCGTGGGAGGGCGAAGAACAGTTTTAGATTCTGTTCTTTCAAGCTGAAAAGGCCTCCCAGGAAGGACAGTGGGCAGACTTTCGCTTTCGCCTTTCTGTGTCTAGGTGTGGAACATGTAGACGTGTAGGCTAAGGTCGACGCCAGGCGTCATTCTTCAGGAGCCAACCTCTGTATCACACACGGAACCTCGGACTCACTGACCCCCGAGAGGGGCCAGGCAGGAAGCTCCAGGGTCTCTCACTGTGGGCATTCTATGCACTTGCCTGCCACCATGCCCAGCATTTTATGTGGCTGCTAGGATTCTGACTCCAGATCCTTGAGCTTGAATGGCAAGCACTGTGTTCACCAAACCATCTCACCAGCCCCAACATGACCTGATTCTTAAGGAAATGATAGCGTTCCCTCCTCCAGGCTTATTTAAAAGGCTTAAAAATAGACAGGGGTTCTGTACATTGCATTTAGAAGATAGTTTGTAGATCTCATTATTCAAATTTTCTTCAATTTTTCAAAGAGTATAAAAGGAAGCAACTTCTCATATCATGTTTCTCAGTGTCCTAAGATACTAAGTGTTTTAAGAGCTATTAACGGCACTAAAGCTTTCACTAGATATTTTCTTCTTGCAAGTTTAAATTTAAAGACACTGTCTGATAACCTGGTGCTGATTGACTTTAAGTTGTGAACTCTCTTCTTGGAACTCTTTGTGGGGTGAAACTCCCTCATCAAAGAGATAGATGCAGATGACCATCATAGATGGATGATCTCCTATGGAGGAAGTAGAGAAGGATGGCTGAGGAGAGGAGGAGAGAAGCAGTCAGAGAGTAGGCTTGGCACCTAATTGGCACAGATGATCAGAATGTATCCCACCAGCTTAGAGCTGAGGAAAGGCCTGCAGAGGCATTTAGAGTCGGCTGGGTGACCATTGAGCAGGACTTTGAATGCTGTGAGCAGAAGGGGTGTGAAGTTGGTTTTGACCGGGGCTGGTATATGGAAGAAACCTAGAGCATCAGGGAGAGGCCTGTTTTCATAGAAGACAGAAAAGTGTGCATTGTTCAGTGGTACAAGCTGGCAATGAGCTTTCTGGGATGGCACTCTGGCCCTTAGGTAAGCGAGATGGCTGGGACTTGGGTGTGCTTGGAGCGTGGACCACCAAGACTTGGATCAGATATAAAAAGGGGGATAAATATTTATAACCCCAGCTTCAGGCAGCTCAGGCAGATTATTTTAGTAGAATGGTTCAGTATTCACTCTTTGATGCTTTTCAGAAGAACAATTCCTTTGTGTCTCACAGAACATTGATGCAAGCCATCTAAAGCAAGCGAAAGTAGCAGGAAGTAAAAATAAACTCTGAAAAGAGGCTCATTGGCCAGGGATAGAGGAGGAAGTTGAGAGCTGAACAAACAAGTGTAGGATAATTTTAGAAAAACAGATTTCATTTAAACAGGCTATATCTTGAATAGCTGTCTACCAAATGTCACTTGGTCATTCAATATCCACTATACAAAATGGTACAAACACTTTCAAATAGGTAATTACCAGAAGACTTAGCAGTGAATATAATATCTAAATCCAAACCTATAATATACACACATGCAAGAAACAGAGAGAAAGGAAAACCACCTTTCTCCTTAGAAAAAAAAATCATAAGCTTTATGTTTGAAAATTGAACTGATTTTCAAACTTTGCTAAAACTCGATGTTATATATTTTTGTATCTTGCTTTAACAGCTCGTTTTCACATCCTGCTAGCAGGGTGGCTATCCCACCACCTCTTCCTGCCTTCTGCTCCCACTGGCTAATTCCAACCCCCTCATTAGCGCTTGCTGCAGTCATTGAAACAACAGGCTCTTTCTTTCCCTGTTTCTAGTCTGTTTTTTTTTTTAATGACCCCAAAAGGTACTTTTTTCCTCCTCTTAAATTATTATTATTATTTTTTTATTAGTTACATTTTATTAACTCTGTATCCCAGCTATATCCCACTCCCTCCTTCCCTCCCAACCCACCTTCCCTCCCTCATCTTCTCCCTGCCCCTTTCCAAGTCCACTGATAGGGGAGGACCTCCTCCCCTTTCATCTGACCCTGTTTTATCAGGTATCTTCAGGACTGGCTGCAAAGTCCTCCTCTGTGGCCTAGCAGGACTGCTCCTCTCTTGGGGTGTGGGGAGGTCAAAGAGCCTGCCATTGAGTTCCTGTCAGAAATAGTCCCTGTTCCCCTTATCATGGGAAACCAATTGGTTACTGAGCTACCACAGGTTACATCCGAGCAGGGGTTCTAGGTTATATCCATACATGGTCCTTGGTAGGAGAACCAGTCTCAGAAAAGACCCTGTGCCCAGATATATTTTGTCCTTGTAGAGCTCCTATCCTTTCAATGTCATACTAACTCCCCCTTCTTTCATTCTGAGTGAGGTATCCCAGAAGAAGAAAGTCATACATGGTATACACTCACTTATACAGACCTATAAGATATGATAAACACAATGAAATCTATACACCTAAAGAAGATAAGCAAGAAAGAGGACACAGGGTAAGATGATCAACCCTTACTTAGAAAGACAAATGGGATGTACGTTGGAGGTAGGAGAAAATAAGTAACAGGCCAGGAGCCTACCGCACAGGGCCTCTGAAAGACTCTACCTAGCAGTGTATCAAAGCAGATACTAAAACTCATAACCAAACCTTCGGCAGAGTTCAGAAAATCATACAAAAGGTACTTTTAATAATACTGTTTTGCCTAGCACTCACCATGTAGACCAGGCTGGCCTTGAACTCACAGAGCTTTGGTTACCTCGTCATCCTAAGTGCTAAGATTCAAGACCTATATCACCATCCCAGGCCCTACCCTTTGGCCTTTTTATTCAAGGCCATGGAGACTTCACATTTGTTGTCACATTCTTACCACTAATTCCTTTTTTGTCATCAGCCCAGAAAAATGCCTGCTTTGCCCTGAATCTTCTAGGCTTCCCTTCATTGCCTGCAGGGAGAAAGTTTCTCAGCTTGTAGGAAGCTTTGGTTTGAATGCCACTCCCCTTCCACATTCATGGCATCTTTCAATCTGCTATAAGCATGACTTCCTTTGCTGAAGCATTCCGTGTCTTCTAACCCAGGACAGATTTGCCCCTTTAGTTTGTTTTTGGCTTTATTTAATTCTTATTTGGAGGGTGTTTTTTTTTCTGTTAATCCTTTTAGTCAGTATTCATAGTAATGGGTTTTATGTAGTACCTTCATATATATATATATATGTATGTATATATATATATATATATATATATATATATATACACACACACACACAATTCTACCTTGTTCTTATTCTTAATTCTCTCTGCATTTCAGGAACACTTTATTTTTTTTATGCCTTTTCATGCTGTTGCTATAATTGACCTTATGCTTGGGGCTTTAGGTGTCTGTGCTATTTATATAATTACCGCATTCATTTATAAATGTTAATTTTTTCATGTATATGTATGTGTTCCTGAATATATATATGCACAACACATGAATAATGTAGCCAATGTGGATTCTGGGAACCAAACCTGGGCCCTCTGTAAGAGTAATATATACTTTTCACTGCTGAGCTAGCTTTCTAGACCCTAACAACCAAATCATTACAATCAGAAGCCATATTTAATATTTTCTTGTTTATTAATGATGTTTATAAGTATGCCTAGCGCATGTTTGAACTTGAATGCATTGATAGGTGGAAAAGTGGACTGCTATTATGGTCTCATCCACACTCTCTAAGAATATTTCCCCGGGCACTCCTTTAAAACAGTATGGGCCATTCATAGTGTCACACATTTTTAATCCCAGCACCTGGGAGGCAGAAAGAGGTAGGTCTCTGTGAGTTTAAGTCTAGCCTGGTCTACATTGCACGTTCCAGGACAGCCAGAGCTACACAATAAAGATATATATATATATATATATATATATATATATATATATATATATATATAGAGAGAGAGAGAGAGAGAGAGAGAGAGAAAACAGGCAGGAATACACAGAGAAGTTTGTATTTTTATTTATGTGTAGGTGGGTGTGTAGACAGGAGTACATTGCCCTTGGAGGCCAGAAGATGGCGTCAGATCTCCTGGAAATGGAGTTACAGAAGGCTGTGAGCCACTTGACATGAGTGTTGGGAACCAAGTCCATTCCTCAGCAAGAGCAGTGTCCTCTTAACTTCTGAGCCATTTCTCCAGCATGTAGAAAGGTTTTCCCTTGTACAGAGATTTTGCACATCCCTTAAGAACAATAGTTCTATCAGACTTTCAGAAAGCTCCTGTTTTAGTTTTACAAACGAGGTAACAAAATTCCAAGCAAGTAAACCTAATGACTTTGTAGGTAGAAATTTCAAGGTGTTTATACTTTACCAAAGATATTATTTTAGTCTGAGCACAATATCACAGACCTATAATCCCATCTCTCAGGCACAGAGGCAAGAGGAGTCCAAGTTCGAGGCCAGCTTGGGCTACACAGTGAGCCATGTCTCAGAAAACAAACCAGCAATATATATATCCTCACATTGTATTATTGGCTCCTGTTTATGTACCTGTCAGTCAGGTAGCTGATGCATAATTTTGTGTACCTGCCACCTGCTAGGCCCTGTGGAGGACACCATTTCCCTTGAGCATCAGTATCATTAAGTGGTTAGTTGAAGAGGGGCAACGGATTAATAATTGAAACAAATGACTTCAAGTAATGATAAACATTGTGAAGAAGATAAAACCATGAAGTGCTCAGGAGAGTGGACAGGGGTTGCTCTGTGCACTCCAGTTAGGGGAGATTGTGCAGAAGAACTGATGCTGGAGTTGAGCCCAAAGACAGCCTACCAGAGATGTACAGGGAAAGCCAGTCATTTGGAGGGAACTGCAGATATGCACATGGGCAGGAAGAAGGCCAATATGGCAGGTGAGGGGAGGAAGGGGGCAATGCTATCAGGGCAGCCCATGTCCCTTCTCTGCTAATGAAAAGGTTTCTACTTGTGATGGGCAGCCATAGAGTTCATCTAACATATGCAGACTGTGATGTAGTTTTGCTTTAGAAATGTTCTTGGTATTAGAAGGTGCTGGTGCAGGGTGTTGGCCAATGGAGTGTCAGCAGGAAGACAGTAGAATGTGACCGAAGATAAAAATGTGCAAAGTCACATGCATACTGAAGATTGCTGTGGGAAGTGATATCTTGCCTGCTAATTGCCTAAAGTTACCCAGGAAGTCAGTGACAGACAAGGTCCTGTTTCAATTATTATGTAGGTGAAAAATAGCCATAGAGCCTCTCAGGGCTTAGAGAACCTATTTATTTACTGTTATTAATACTGTTGATAAACATGTGGAAAGTCTGGGCTATGCAAGCCCGACATGAGCTTGATTCCTGGAACCCACAGTGAAAGACAACCAACTCCAGGAAGTTGACCTTCACAGGTATGCTATGGTATATGCTCCCTTCCTCCATCACACACATTTGTGCTCACATGCACACATAGACACACACACAGGTACACATACACAGATACACAGACAGACAGATACACACATACATACACACACACAGCAATACAAAAATTATGTAAAGAAATATGCATACTTTTCTTCCTTCATTACCATTTAGTTTTATTATGTTAATCTTGTTATTTTTTTTTTCTAGCTCCTTCTCCAGCACACCCTGATTAATGATGCTAAGACTTCTGCTGAATCACTTCTTCCTAATTACCAGCTTTTAGTGGTTATTTTAAATTGCTTCTCATCATGTTGAGCTTGTGTTTTGAACACATTTTTTTAAAAGAGATGTTAGAGCTAACTAGCATTTTAATTAAAGTTTTCTAATAATAAAAAACCCTACAAATAAAATGATAAGATCTATTTTTGATATTTGAATTCAATCATGTCAGTCAGTTAAAAGTATAGTCACATGGCCAGTGAGATATCACAGTAGAATGGGTATTTGTCAACAAGTCTGATAAGCTGAGTTTGATCCCAGAGACTCACATGGTGGAAGGAGGGAATTACTTCCCCCTGGTAGCTGTTCTCTGATGTCTGTGTGTGTGTGTGTGTGTGTGTGTGTGTGTGTGTGTGTGTCTGTGTGTGTGTGTCCACCCACAGAGACATGAATACATAAGCGTAATAAGTAGAAGGTGCAATCATTAATACAATTTCAGTTTTTTCACTGAAGATATTTCAAACGACACTCAGAAATGAACTACAAACACGTTGTTAACAATTCCTTTGGAAAAGTAAGCCATGCTGCTTGAGATTGTGAACATTTGTGGGTCTATCTGACTCTCATAATTCTCTCTCCTGAAGTTATCAGTCAGTTGAGCAAGTTGGTGGAGATTTGAGGAAGCTCCTTCGTTAGAAACTAAGCTACTTTGGTGAGATTCTCCTTGCAGAGCTGGTTCTCTCATCCACTCTTTCCTGGCAGTAATTTGTTATCAACCAACCAAGTGTTGGGCACAGATGCAAGGAAAAAAATGCAAGTGTAAAAATGGCTAAAAACAGCCTGTTCTCAAGTAGCTCAGCCAGAAAAGATTTAGCAGTCAATCAGCAACAGCAATATGTTGTCAAATAAACTAATATTCATCTGATGTGGAAGAAGAGGGCACCAGGTATGGTATCCTCACAGCCTGATGCTATTGGAGAGACTTCCTACAGGATCAGGCATGGGAACTGGCTTTGAAGGAGAGACTCCTTAGTCAAACAGGGATGGGGAGGAGAGAAAGTGTACCTATGCCTTTCTGCCTTCATTCTCTATTGTTTTGTAAGTATATGATAAGGATAATTCACAGGAAGGCCAGGATACTGTGCCTGATATTGGCTACTGGCAGCTACAGAATCTTAGAAAACAATAAGCCATATTTTGGCAATGTGTTATTTACAAAAATGACCCCAGGTGGATTCTTCTGAAATGAACTCCGTGTCCAATTTGCTCTGCAGTTCTCACTTTCTGTTTCATTGACTACCCTCAACACCTAACACAGATACCTTTTTCTCTTCTCAGTTTGTTTTCAACCTTCCCCAGTTTTTTACATCTCTTTTTCTATTTCATTCATTTGAAATTTCATTTGAAATATTCACTCTTTTTAAATTTTAAAATAAAATCTAGGGCAGGGTAGATGGCTCTGTTGGTAAAGTGCTTGGCTTAGAGGCACGAGGGTCTCAGGCTGATCTCAGAATCCATTTAAAGTTCATGGTGTGGTGATGTACTTATAATCTCAGTAGCAGGGAGGCAGAGATAGGATTATCGTTGGAACTCTCTGGCCAGCCAGCCTAGCCTCTTTGGTTAGCTCCAGGACAATAACAGACCTTGTCTCAACAAACAAGGTGGACTGTGAGAAAGACACTTGGGGTTGTCGGGCAGCCCATGCCAGCATGCACACACAAATGCATGTGCTCTGAAAAAAGGGGAGGAACAAGAAAACAATTCTACAAATGGTATGTGGGGTCTTGTGAACATGGAGTAAGAGTATTTCCATTAACAGTCAACCAAAACATGCTTTGCAGAACTGACCAGCTTGTCATTAAGAAGCCCTTCCCTAGTTCTTTAAGGAGAGTTTGGAGGTTAGAAAGAAACACAGCAAGTGTAGCTGCAACTGTGGTCTTTTTCTCAAAAAATGCCTTTTTCTCTAAGCCAATTAAATCACCACGGCAGGAGTGACAGAGCTCAGGCTTGATCTCTTCAATGAAGAGAAGCCAATCAAACGGAAGGCGAGTTTGACCAGAATAGTTCACAATAGGAGAATGTGCCAGTACTGAAGCAGTGGGCATGTTTTTGTTAATTATTTTATAGATTCATCTAATGAGTAAAATATCGGTGCATTTATTTGGATAGGGTAGGGCTGTGTGCTCCTCTCCTGGAGAAGCAGGACTTACAGAGCTTTGAGCTCTTGGTTGTTTAATTGGTTAGATGACTAGTTGTTAATTGGTCTAGGTTGCCAGCTGTCAAGCTATTTGACACTTCACGGAATGAGTCGTTTTCATATCTTACTAGTCATTTTAATGTCATGATAATATTGAAAGTAGATTTATTTCTGGGCTGGAGAGATAGACAGGTGGCTAACATGTTTGCTGTGAAAGCATGAAGATGTGAGTTCAGATCCCAGATCCCAAGTAATTGCTGGGTAGATGTGGTGGCTTGGTTGTAATTCCAGATTTAGAAGGTAGAGACCGGGGGTGGGGGTGGAGGTGAGGTCCCTAGAACAACCTGCCAGGAAAAGTGGCCATATGGTGAGCTCTGGGATCGATTGAGAGACCCTACCTGTTTCAGTGAATACGGTAGAAGCACTCTCGAAGGTAATTCCTGACATCTTCCTCAGGAATCCAGGGGTGCACAACACACACATTACAAAAAGAAGCCCAGTAGGTTTATCGATCATTTGGCAGCCTACACTCACCGAGCATCCGTGAAGACACATGTTAGTTAGTTGCAGTTCTTCCCATCAAAAGCTCAGAGCCCTTGAAGCTCACAGCGCGGCACTGTCAGAACACAGGCAAGCATTCTGACGTGCTTGCTGTATTTCAGAAGCTTTGAAGAAGGCCCGAATGTTTTCTTCTTTTAACTGTCTCTACCCTGACACTTCCATGGTTGACAGGATTATTCAGTAGGATGACGGCATGAAACTGAACCACAAACTACCTTCTGTCTAATGCCGTGGTGGGGTATAGGGTAACTTAGAGCACAATGCGTCTAGATGCTTGATTTTATTGGTGAATGCTTTCTTTTGGTGTGGGTAGCATTCAAAAATATAAACTCACCTAAAACTACTTGCATGTATGTATAATGTGTGTATATATGTACATACATATATATAGTATGCATATTTAACTATTTGTCAAAATTCTCAAAATATTGCATCATCAAAATGTAAGTAATATACAATCTCAGCATAAGTGGTGTCTGTATCAACAGAATGTCCTTATGGTTGATGTGGCCTTGGTACTATGTCTGTGGATTGGTGAAGTGTCCTTCAGGGTGATCCTTTGCTCTTGGAAGCATGCTTCGAAGTCTCTGTCAGAGGATCCCACAGCAACCTGGTGATCATCATCAGCGGCACAGCCCTGCCTTCTTTCTCATGATTCAGGGGCTATAAATATATTCCTGTCTCACTCAGTGAAACTATATTAAAATTTGTAAGTGACTGGGGCTAGCAAGATGGCTCCGTAGGTAAGGATGCTTGCTGTCAAGGCTGACCTCCAGGTTCACTGCAAGGAACTCACATGGTTTAAGGAGAGAATGGATTCCTCTGATCTCTTACACACACTGGGGCATCTGGATTCCCTTTCACAAAATGATAACATGTAAAATTGTAATTAAGACTTTTGAAGTGACAGGTTTAGCTTATTTTTTAAGCTTTATGGTGATGAGTGGATAGTGGGTCACATGCTAGGGGTAGGTCATTGCTCCTTGAAGGTCTTGCACCTGCTAGAAAGTAGTCTTCTATTGGGCCACACCCCAGACCTCTGCTTTCTTTCCATTAATTACCTTCCTCAGTTGTTTTTGCTCATTTCATTGTGAATTCAAGAATAGCTGACAGGCTATCATTGTACTCACAAGCATTCTAAAGAATTGATCTAAGAGAGTCTTTAAATTGTTGGAGAAGCTTAAAGCTCTTAAAACTTTTAAAATTTTGATATAGAGATTTTTCAGATCTTATATGGTGAACTCAAAATTACACAAATCAGTTTTAGAGAATGGCTCCTGGTAGCTTCCATAGAGAAAAAAAGTACCATATATTTGTTCCTTGATTTTTTAAAAAATATTTCTGATTACTTTTTTGAGACAATTCTGGGAGAATTTTAATAAAAACAAAGAGAATGGTAATTTAATTCACAGTGTCTTTTTTTCTTCTTCTCCTGTTCCTCCTCTTCCTTCTTCTGATTTTATTTGTGGAAAATAGGCTGCACGGCGGGCATCTTCGTCTTCACCTAAACGGAGGGAGACATCGTCTTCTTTCTCCTCTCTGGAAAACACAGTGAAGGCGCCCAGCCGGTGTCCTTCCTCGGGATCTAAAGAAAGACAGTCCTGGGTCGACCCGGTTAACAGCTCGCCTGCCGCGGTAAATGTGGGGCACCCCCTGACCTTCGCCGTGCAGGTCCACACCCCCGCACCCTCAGAAGGAATCAGCTGCCGGGCCCCAGAAAACAGCTCCGTCATGGCGGAAAGCGGTTTTTTGAACTCTTTATCTAGTGATGACACTTCTTCATTGAGTAATAACCAAGACCATCTGACAGTCCCCGATAGAGCTGCTGGATTAAGGGCAATGGACAGAGGTAAGCCAGGAAGCTGCTTACTCTTCTTCAAAGAATGAATATTTGTTAGGGCATTGTATAACTCTGATATAAATTTGTAACAAAAGTGTTTAAACTCATGAATGGCCATTTGATAATTAGTCACTTGGGACTTAAGCCTCCAGCTCCTTTTCTAGAGTTTGCCTGTGGCAGCTCCTGTGGCCAGGGCACTTTTTATCTGTTGTAAGTGTTGGTAAAGTAAACAAATGCTTTAGACTATGAGGCAGGTAGGTATGTGATCATAAAATAATACCTCCCCATGATTTTGAATGAACCTCTCTCTCTCTCTCTCTCTCTCTCTCTCTCTCTCTCTCTCTCTCTCTCTCTCTCTCTCCTCTCTCTCTTTTGGTTCCATAGTCTGGGGGTTGTGGTAATTTGTCCCCAGGGATCTGTGGGATGGCTTTATTTGGCTTGGATGTTGCCAAATGTTTAGAGCAGCCCTCTATTGGAGAAGACCAATCAGTGACTGCGTAAGGGTATCTTTGTGGTCGACAGAAGGCAGATCCCCCACCTGTGGCTTGGAGGGAAGAACTTGTGATACAGAGCAGACAGCAGCTTATATTCCTGGGAAACAGTTTTCTCTTGATAAAGGAAATAGCTGCAGGTGTGTCCTTGAATATTCTGTGGAAATCTTCCGCTGTGATTCAGGAAACACTTGTTTCTGTCGTTATCCACTGATAAGTGTTTTCTGACTGTGCCTCATTCACGCTGGTGTGATGGATTTGCACTTCAGGCACTGCTGGAAGTTGGCTTGCTAGTTGCTGTACTAACTTGCAGGAGTTGCCCAGTGACATGAATGATGACTCTCTTCTACCTTAAGCAGAGAGGGTCTCCTTAAATTCTCAAATTTGGGGGCTAGAGAGATAGCCCAAGTGGTTTAGAGTGCTTGCTGTTCTTTTGGAGCATTAGAGGTCTAGCATTCAAATAGGGAAGCCACCAATGGCCACCTGTACCTACAGCATAAGGGGATCTATGTCCTCCTCTGGCCTTTGTGTGCACCCACATGCATTGTCAGTACACACACACACACACACACATGCAGAGAGAGAGAGGAGAAGAGAGGAATAGATAATAAAGTCAATCCTTAAAAAAAGTATCAATGTTTCAGATATGCTCTATTAATTTAATTTATTTTATTTTATTTTTTAATTTTTCAACAATTACACTTTATTCATTCTGAATCCCCCCATAAGCCCCTCCGTCCCCTCCCAATCCCACCCTCCCTCCTCCCTCTGCTTGCATGCCACTCCCCAAGTCCACTGATAGGGGAGGTTCTCCTCTCCTTTCTGATCTTAGTCTATCAGTTCACATCAAAAGTGGCTGCATTGTCCTCTACTATGGCCTGGTAAGGCTGCTCCCCCCAGAGGGAGGTGATCAAAGAGCAGGCCAATCAGATTATGTCAGAGGCAGTCCCTCTTCCCGTTACTATGTAACCCACTTGGACACTGAACTGCCCTGGGCTACACCTGTGCAGGGGTTCTGGGTTATCTCTATGAATAGTCCTTGGTTGGAGTATGAGTCTCTGGGAAGTTCCCTGTGTTCAAATTTTCTTGTTCTGTTGCTCTCCTTGTGGAGACCCTGTCCTCTCCAGCTCTTACTATTTCCCAGTTCTTACCTAAAATTCCATTCACTCTGCCCAACAGTTGCCCATCAGGCTCAGCATCTGCTTTGATAGTCTGAAGGGCAGAGGCTTTCAGAGGCCCTCTGTGGTAGGTTCCTAGGTTGTTTCCTGTTTTCTTCTTCTTCTGATGTCCATCCTCTTTGCCTTTCCGGATGGGGATTGGATATTTTAGTTAGGGTCCTCTCTCTTGCTTAGTTTCTTTAGATGCACAGGTTTTAGTGAGTTTGTCCTATGTTGTATGTCTATATGAGTGAGTATATACCATGTGTGTCTTTTTGCTTCTGGGACAACTCACTCAGGATGATCCTTTACAGATCCCAACATTTACCTGCAAATTTCATGATTTCCTTATTTTTCATTGCTGAGTAATATTCCATTGTGTAGATGTACCACAATTTCTGCATCCATTCTTCAGTTGAGGGGCATCTGGGTTATTTCCAGCTTCTGGCTATTACAAATAAAGCTGCTACAAACATGGTTGAGCAAATGTCCTTTTTGTGTACTTGAGCCTCTTTTGGATATATGCCCAGGAGTGGTATGGCTGGATCTTGAGGAAGCGCTATTCCTACTTGTCTGAGAAAGCACCAGATTGATTTCCAGAGTGGTTGTACAAGTTTACATTCCCACCAGCAGTGGAGAAGGGTTCCCCTTTCTCTACAACCTCTCCAGCATGTGTTGTCACTTGAGTTTTTGATCTTGGCCATTCTCATGGGTGTAAGGTGAAATCTCAGGGTTGTTTTGATTTGCATTTCCCTAATGGCTACTGAGGTTGAGCATTTCTTTAAGTGCTTCTCTGCCATTCGGTATTCCTCTACAGAGAATTCTCTGTTTAGCTCTGTTCCCCATTTTTTAAGTGGATTACTTGGTTTGCTGCTTTTCAGCTTCTTTAGTTCTTTATATATACTGGATATGAGTCCTCTGTCAGATAAAGGGTTGGTGAAGATTTTTTCCCAATCTGTAGGCAGTCGCTTTGTTTTGATGACGGTGTCCTTTGCTTTGCAGAAGCTTTTCAGTTTCACGAGGTCCCATTTATTGATTGTTGCTTTTAGAGCCTGTGCTGTTGGTGTTCTGTTCAGGAAGTTTTCTCCTGTACCAATGAGTTCTAGGGTATTTCCCACTTTTTTTTCAAGCCGATTTAATGTGTCTGGTTTTATGTTGAGGTCTTTGATCCACTTGGACTTCAGTTTTGTGCAGGGTGACAAGTATGGATCTATTTTCATTTTTCTACATGTAGACATCCAGTTAGACCAGCACCATTTGTTGAAGATGCTATCTTATTTCCATTGAATGGTTTTGGCGTCTTTGTCAAAGATCAGGTGTCCATAAGTGTGTGGGTTTATTTCTGGGTCCTCTGTTCGATTCCATTGATCCACCATTTTGTTTCTATGCCAGTACCATGCCGTTTTTAAAACTGTTGCTCTGTAGTACAACTTAAGATCAGGAATGGAGATACCTCCAGAAGATCTTTTATTGTAGAGGATTGTTTTAGCAACTCTGGGTTTCTTGTTATTCCATGTGAAGTTGAGAATTTTTCTTTCCAGGTCTGTAAAGAATTGTGTTGGTAATTTGATATGAATTGCATTGAATCTGTAGATTGCTTTTGGTAAAATGGCCATTTTTACTATGTTAATCTTGCCAATCCATGAGCATGGGAGATCTTTCCATCTTCTCATATCTTCTTCTAATTCTTTCTTCAGAGATTTGAAATTTTTTTCATACAAGTCTTTGACTTCCTTGGTTAGGGTTACTCCGAGGTACCTTATGTCATTTATGGCTATTGTGAAGGGTGTTGTTTCCCTAATTTCTTTCCCAGCCCTTTTGTCTTTTATATACAGGAGGGCTACTGATTTTTTTGAGTTAATTTTGTATCCGGCCACTTTGCTGAAAGTGTTTATCAGCTGTAGGAGTTCCCTGGTAGAGTTTTTGGGGTCACTCACGTATACTATCATATCATCTGCAAATAGTGATAGTTTGACTTCTTCCTTTCCAATTTGTATCCCCTTGATCTCCTTCAACTGTCTTATTGCTCTAGCAAGGACTTCCAGTACTATGTTGAAGAGATATGGAGAGAGTGGGCAGCCTTGTCTTGTCCCTGATTTCAGTGGGATTGCTTTAAGTTTCTCTCCGTTCAGTTTGATGTTGGCTAAAGGCTTGCTGTATATCGCCTTTACTATGTTTAGATATGTGCCTTGTATCCCTGATCTCTCCAATACTTTAAACATGAATGGATGTTGGATTTTGTCAAATGCTTTTTCAGCATCTAGGGAGATTATCATGTGGTTTTTTCTTTCAGTTTGTTAATATGGTGGATCACATTGATGGATTTCCGTATATTGAACCACCCCTGCATACCTGGGATGAAGCCTACTTGGTCATAGTGGATAATATCTTTAATGTGTTCTTGGATTCGGTTTGCAAGTATTTTATTAAGTATTTTTGCATCAATGTTCATAAGGGAGATTGGCCTGAAATTCTCTTTCTTTGTTGAGTCTTTGTGAGGTTTAGGTACCAAGGTGACTGTGGCTTCATAGAATGAGTTTGGTAATGTTCCTTCTGTTTCTATTTTGTGGAATAGTTTGAAGAGAATTGGTGTTAGCTCTTCTTTGAAGGTCTGGTAGAATTCTGCGCTGAAGCCATCTGGTCCTGGGCTTTTTTTGGATGGGAGACTTTTGATGACCGCTTCTATTTCTTTGGGGGGATATAGGACTATTTAGTTGATTTACCTGGTCCTGATTCAGCTTTGGTAAGTCAAATCGACCAAGAAAATTGTCCATTTCATTTAGATTTTCAAATTTTGTGGCATATAGACTTTTGAAGTAAGTCCTAATGATTGTTTGGATTTCCTTAGTGTCTGTAGTTATATCCCCCTTTTCATTTCTGATTTGGGTGGTGTCTCTCTGCCTTTTAGTTAGCTTGGCTAAGGGTTTGTCGATCTTGTTGATTTTCTCAAAGAACCAGCTCTTGGTTTCATTGATTCTTTGAATTGTTTTATTTGTTTCCAATTGATTGATTTCAGCCCTGAGTTTGATTATTTCCAGCCGTCTACTCCTTCTTGGTGTGTCTGCTTCTTCTTTTTCTAGGGTTTTTAAGTGAGCCATTAAGGTGCTTGAATGAGCTGTCTCAAATTTCTTCTTGAAGGCACTTAGTGCTATGAACTTTCCTCTTAGCACTGCTTTCATTGTGTCCCACAAGTTTGGGTAGGTTGTGTCTTCATTTTCATTGATTTCTAGAAAGACTTTAATTTCTTTCTTTATTTCTTCCCTGACCCAGCTGTCATTTAGTAACAAGTTGTTCAGTTTCCATGTGTATGTAGACTTTTTGCTATTTCTGTTATTGTTGAGGTCCAGCTTTATTCCATGGTGATCAGACAAGATACATGGGATTATTTCAATCTTCTTGTATCTGTTGAGGCTTGCTTTGTGACCCACTATATGGTCTATTTTGGAGAAGGTTCCATGAGGTGCTGAGAAGAAGGTAAATTATTTTGTGTTTGGGTGTAAAGTTCTGTAAATGTCTGTTAGGTCCATTTGATTCATGACCTCTGTCAGAGACATTGTTTCTTTGTTTAATTTCTGTTTTGTTGACCTGTCCTTTGTTGAGAGTGGGGTGTTGAAGTCTCCCACTATTAATGTGTGGGGATCTATATGTGCTTTAAATTTTATCAATGTTTCTTTAACAAATGTGGGTGCTCTTGTATTTGGGGCATAGATGTTCAGGATTGTGATGTCTTCCTGGTGGAATTTTCCCTTGATGAGTATGAAGTGTCCTTCCCCATCTCTTTTGATTAATTTTGGTTGAAAGTCTATTTTATCAGATATTAGAATGGCTACTCCTGCTTGCTTCTTGGGTCCGTTTGCTTGGAAAGTTGTCTTCCAACCCTTTACCCTCAGGTAATGTCTATCTTTGTGTCTTAGGTGTGTTTCTTGTATGCAACAGATTGCTGGGTTTAGTTTACGTATCCATTCTGTTAATCTGTGTCTTTTTACTGGAGAGTTGAGTCCATTGATGTTGAGAGAGTTTAATGACCAGTGGCTGCTAGATCCCTTGATTTTGATGTTGGCTGTGGTCATCAGATTGTGTGCTTGGTTGCTTTTTGTTTTACTGAAGTGAGGTTATTTATTTCCTGTGTTTTCTTGAATGTAGCTAGTTTTCCTGGGTTGTATTTTCCCTTCTAGTGTCTTCTGTAATGCTGGATTTGTTTGTAGGTATTGTTGAAATTTGTTTTTGTCATTGAATATCTTGTTTTCTCCATCTATGAGGACTGAGAGTTTTGTGGGGTATAGTAGCCTGGGCTGACATCTGTGTTTTCTTAGGGTCTGCATGATATCCGTCCAGGCCCTTCTGGCCTTCATAGTCTCTGTTGAAAAGTCAGGTGTGATTCTAATGGGTTTGCCATTATATGTTACTTGGCCTTTTTCCCTTGCAGCTTTTAGTATTTTTTCTTTGTTCTGTATACTTACTGTTTTGATTATTATGTGGCGGGAGGATTTTCTTTTCTGGTCAAATTTGTTGGGTGTTCTGTAGGCCTCATGTATTCTAATTGGCCTCTCCTTTAGCTTGGGGAAATTTTCTTCAATGATTTTTGTTGAAAATATTTTCTGGGCCTTGGAGAAGGGAGTCTTCTTTTTCCTCTATTTCTATTATTCTTAGGTTTTGTCTTTTCATATTGTCTTGGATTTCTTGGACAGTCTGTGTCAGGAATTTTTCGGATTTAACATTTTCTTTGACAGATACATCGATTTCTTCCATTGTATCTTCTACACCTGAGATTCTTTCTTCCATCTCTTGTAGTCTGTTGGTTATGCTTACCTCTGTAGTTCCTGTTTTCTTCCCTAGATTCTTCCTTTCTATTATTTCCTCCATTTGTGTTTTCTTTAATTTTTCCAATTCTATCTTCAGGTCTTGAGTTGTTTTGTTTACTTCCTTCACCTGTCTGATTGTACTTTCCTGTTTTTCTTTTAGTTCCTTCAACTCTGTTTCTTTTATTTCATTCAGTGTTTTAAGAATTTCCTTTCTAAAGGCCATAAACTGTTTGGCTGCAGCTTCCTCTATTTCTTTACGGATGGCAATATTCTGTTTGAGTTTATCTTCCTCTATGTCTTTACATATCTTATTTGTTTCCTCTGTTATCATCTTCATGAGCATAGTTGTTAGGTCATCTTCTTGGATTTCAGTTATGCTGGGGTGTCCAGCGCTACTTGCCCCTGGGTAACTGGGTTCTGGAGATGCCATATTGCTCTGTCTTTTGTTGCTTGAGTTTTTACGCTGGCCTCTACCCATTGTGCTATCTTAGGTATTTGGGGTTATTTTCTGGTGGTTCCTGAGGATCCTGTGGTGGAGAGAATCCCCTTTGCAGAAAGCTGGTTTTTCCTGAAGGATGTGTTCTCAGCTTTTTGGGTATAGTCCCTGGATGGCTGGTGTTTTTTCAGGAGTTGCTCACCTCAGGGATATAGATCTGAGTGGTAACTGTGGTTTTTGTTAGTCGAGAGGGTTCTCCTCTCACCCAGGGAAGTCCTGAGGGCAGCTGCCCTGTTTCTGGGTTTCTTGTTGTAAATTTAATGAACAGCTGCTGTGACCCAGTTGGACATCAGGCGAGCAGCAACTGTTTGTGCCTGTGTCTGGAGCACAGCTGAATGATGGCCCCACTGGTCTGCTAGTCTGCTAGACTTTTTCTAGGGAAGGATTGGGTGATTTAAGTCAGAACAGTTTCCTTCCTTCCCTGTGGATTCTCTGGAGACACAGACTCCCAGTGTCTTTTTTGCCCTGGTGCACACTGCTCAGTGTCCGCCAGCTGGCTGGTGCGTAGAAACTGCCTGTGTCTGCCTTTGCAGCCTTTGGGAGCCTGGGTGCCTCCCTAAGCTGGGTAATTTTCCGGGGACCTTTTCAGGCTGGGGGTGTCGGCTGAGTGCTCTGAGATCAGACCAGCCGTTTCCCTCCCTATGTGTTTGCACCGTATAGTGAAACTCATTTGCTGGTGCCCTGGTGCCCACAGTTCTATCTCAGGTGGCGAGTCAAGTGCGCAGGCAGGGAGGGCTTTGTGCCGGAGCCTGGGTCTCGGGCTCTGGCTCCAAGCTGGGTCCTGGGGTGCCCATGGAACCCGAGTCTTTTCCAGGGGATGTCTGGGTGACCTAAGGCTGGTCCCAATCGTTTCCTGTACCCTGGGGTTATCTCTCGACTGAAAATTCCAGTCTCTGATAGTGTGGTGCCCAAGGTTCAGTCTGGGACCGTGACCAGAGACACTGGCTTGTGGCTCTGGGCTGGGGCTGGGGCTGGCGGCCGGCGGCCAAGCGTCTGGTGGAACTGGGATCTCTTCTGCAGTTTAGCCGGGTGAGTTAAAAGCTGATTGAATCCCCCACGGTGGGGTATCCTCTCACCTGGGAAACACAATGACTGTGTTTTATGGCCGCGAGTTCTGATTACTGGTCACTGTGCTGATCCTGCTGCTGCTGCTCAGAATGAGAGTCCTCCCGGCGCCGCCATCTTGCCCCTCCTAATTTAATTTTTTAAAAAAGAGTAATTTAGGTCAGGAATCACAACTGTAGGCCAGAATGCCTACACATGTGTGTATGTGTGTGTGTTATTTTAATATATGTAAATTTAAACAGCCAAGCTAGTAACTCATTTTCAAAGTCACCTCAGTATTCATTGCTCTCTAGGGCTTTCTCCATGAATGCTTTAGGTGTCTTTTTGTTTTTTTTTTTTTTAAGGTTTATGTATTTATTTTGAGTGCTCTACCAGGATATACATTTGCATGCCAGAGGAGGGCATCAGATCACATTATAGATGGTTGTGATCCACCATGTGGTTGCCGGGAATTGAACTCAGGACCTCTGTAAGAGCAACTAGTGCTTTTAACCACTGAGCCATCTCTCCAGCCCTCCATGGATGCTTTAAATTAAATATTTTATATGAAAACCTCCAATCTGGGCCAACTTCTCATTTGAAAAGTTTCACTGAGGATTGAAGTCATTGGCAAGCCAAGTAACTTGGAGAGGTCGCTGAGTAGGTAGGGTGGGTAGGAGACAGGAGGCATCACCACTGCGGAAGAGGACAGAGATGTGGCTTGTTCTATGAGGAATGGGGGCAGTGGACTCTATCCATCCAACCATACATACATGAGGGGATGTTGGACAAAGCATTAGGCTTCATCGTGTCTTTTTGGGCTTGCACAATTGAGGCCAGTGGTATGTGGAAAGATGAATTAAGAAACCTTTTTTGAAGCTACAGGCTGTTCAAAATAGAGCAGACAGCTTGTACTTGGGTGCCTTCATCACTGGAAGTGTTTATCCATGTGGAGATGGCCATTTTCATTGAATGTATGTTGCATGCACATCCAAGAATATCTGGGCAGTGCAAATTCGTACTGAAGGTCCTTCGGTTCGTGTTTAAAGGACACGAAGTTGTGAGGCTAGATGAGAGCATGGGTCTGGGGAGAGGAGGTGAATATGATCAAACACTTTGTACAAAACTCTCATGAAAATAAACATTAAAAAGAAAAAAAAAGCACAGATGTTAAGAATGGGAAAACAAAACAAGCTATTGTTTCCTGTTTAAGAACTCGCTGTAACAATTTGATTAGGAGAAATAAAGGCAGAATGGACAGGATGGTTCAGTGGGTAAAGTGCTTGTTGTGTAAGCCTAACAACCCAAATTGGATCCTCTGGACAATCATAAAAGTGGAAAATAAAAAAGAACTGACTCTAAAACGTTGACTTTGACCTCTGCACATGTACTGTGGGCACATGTGTGCCCTCACCTCAAGTTACTACTACTAACAGCACTAATAATAGTATTAATAGTGATGATATTAAAAGAAATAAATTTAAAAGTATAGAAATAACCTTCTTCTCTCTGTGACAATCAAGACTTCTAAAGCCTTAGAGAGGCTAAAATGCATTTATATTCCTTCCCAAGAGCCAAGCCTACAGATTGAGTTTCCCTTTAGGATTAATGAGGAGTTGTCATGGGAGGATGGATTTGTTTCTCACCCCGGTTTAAGTGCTATCCTGGGGACTAGTGAGCGGAGGAATCTAGCTGGGAGGCAACAGCTCTCTTAATCTAAGAATAAAGGAACCTGGTGGTAGTCGGTTTTGAATTACACACAGAATGACCAACAAAATCTAGGTGCTTTTTCTAATAGTGTAATGGGAAGGTATTTCTCCTGGTAGAGAGGAAGAGAATAGAAAGGTATTTTCCCCACATTGGTTTGTTGGCAGTTGCCATATGTTAGAGAATTCTTGCTGCTGATTTTTTCCCCCTGCTTTTGGGGATTTGGTTTCATTCCCAGAAGAGCTGAACCACATCAAGTCATCGCCATGGAAACGGCAGCCCAATCTTCCCTTGTGTTTGCTGTTGAGTAATCAAATTGGGTGTTGTGAATGTGTTTGTTTGGAGAAGATAGCTTTGTGTGTGTGTTTGACTTCTAAAAATTATTAACTTTCCAATGTGGAGAAGAGCCTCTGAAATTTCAGCGTCTAAATTATTATGCTGATGCTTTATATGAGGGTTTGAGGTTTCATTGTCATCCATGAAAAGAGTTAGATATTTAGAAGATTAAGATCTAGTCTCAAGACACATTTTCTGGGGAAAGAAGCATTTATCCTAGAAAAGAATTTAAAGGTTAATCGCTGAGTTCTGAAAAAAGCAGACAGCGTGTATTATAGCCTTTCTTCTGTTTAGAGGATGAAAGAAATATTTTGCAGTTGGTATGCAATTAAAATTGAGGTTTCTGGAATTTTATTCTGAATTTAAATATCCTTTTAGACATTCCTCCCAGCGGTGTAAGCCATTAGAAAAAGGGGATGGGATGTCAGTGGCATCCTCTGTCCTTTCCATGCTGCGACTTTCAGATGGCCGCGACTCTAGAACTCTCCACCACGCCTTCTAAGGTGGCGGGGCTAACTGAGCTCTCACCTCACCTCTGTTTTACCGTGAGCTCCTCCTCTCTTTGGAGAACGACTTTCTGACCATCACTGTGAAATGCAGATTAGAACAAAACAAAGCTCCACTAATAGTGGAGGTCTAATAGTGAAGTCAGCTCAACTTAGCATTGCTGCTATTATGATGATGGTGGTTCTGACATGTGCTCCTGTACTTTGTGATTAACACATCTAAAATCTAAAGGTGACTACCCTAAAACATCTTCACATCTAGTGAGGTGAGTGGGAGGAATAAAGCAGAATTAACAAAAGAAAGGAAAGCAAAGACGGTGTCACAAAGGAGATACACAGGGATTTATAAAAGCAGGTACACAGAAGACAGTCGCACCAAAGGGAGAGTCCTGCATGCAGGTGGGGCCTGGGGCAGGGAGGTAGGAGGGAAACCGGGACAGTATTGAATGATGGACTAGGCACAATTAATTTCAAAAGATAAACCAGGACCATTTGGCACTGAAGTGATGACATAGATGGACCTGTGAGTTCAAAGAGTCCTTTTAGGCTTAGGTCATAGGCTGTAATAGAATAAAAGGAGGCAGGAACTAAGAGGGGTGTGAGGCCTCCGTAATACAGTAAAGGTGGAAATTGGAAACAAGAGAGAGAGGAGGGATTCTGCGCCCGGCCTCATCTCAGTCATTGTGTAATTAGAACTTAATTTAGTCCATGAAGTATTTTCCAGTACTATTATTTTGTAGTAGAATGAGAAATGACCTTAAAGTAGGGATAAATATTTACTAACAGGAACATTTGTGTATGTGACAGTTGGCTGTCATGGCTTGGATCTCAGCATGGATGACTGACTCACAGTGTCTTTCATTGCTCCCACTTGAGTGCCGAAGATCTCCCTAAGTTACCTCAAGATAAACTGACTAGGTTGTCTGCAAATCTGCACCATACAACTAGGTCATTTGTGGTAGTCAGAATTCTATTACCTTTTTTACTTCTTCTGGGCTCTATACGTTTTGCTGGGGTTAGAACATAGGAGTGGAAGGCTGTGGAAACTCAGCAGAACAAGGATTCTGAAGCTGGTGAAGATTTAGAAGCAGGAAAATGAGTGACATCTGGAATTGGGTGGGAGATGGCCATGTTCAGAGGGAGGCACAGGCTCAAGCCTGTGCTGAGAAGGGAGTTTTTTATTTCTGTTTTTAATATTAATTTTATATTAATTAATATATTTTTATATTATATTAATTTATATATATTCACTTTGTATCTCAGCTGTAGCCCCCTCCTTCATTCCCTCCCAATTTCACCCTCCCTCCCTCATCTCCTCCCTTGCCCCTTTCCAAGTCCACTGATAGGGGAGGTCCTCCTCCCCTTCCATCTGACCCTAGCTTATAAGATATCTTCAGGACTGGCTGCACTGTCTTCTTCTGTGGACTGGTAAGGCTGCTTCCCCGTGAGGGAGAGGTGATCAAAGATCCAGCCACCTGAGCTCATATTAGAGACAGTCCCTGTTCCCCCTGCTAGGGAACCCACTTGGATACTGAGCTGCCATGGGCTACATCTGAGCAGGGTTCTAGGTTATCTCCATGCATGGTCCTTGGTTGGAGTGTCAGCCTCAGAAAAGATCCCCGGGCCCAGATTTTTTCTTTTTTTTTTCTTTGGGTTTTGTTGGTCTCCATGTGGAGCTCCTGTCACCTCCAGGTCTTTCTATCTCCCCCTTCTTTCATAAGATTCCCTGTATTCTACCCACAGTTTGGTTATGAGCCTCAGCATCTGCTTTGATACCCTGCAGGGTAGAGTCTTTTAGTGGCCCTCTGTGGTAGGCTCCTATCCTGTTTCCTGTTTTCTCCCTCTTCTGATGTCCATCCCGTTTGCCTTTCTGAGTGAGGATTGATTACCTTATCCATCTTGTCTTATCTTTTTTGTTTAGCTTCTTTAGGTCAGATTTTAGTATGTTTATCCTATATTTTATATCTAATGTCGACTTATAAGTGAGTATATACCATGTCTATCTTTCTGCTTCTGAGATACCTCACTCAGGAAGATCTTTTCTAGTTCCCACCATTTGCCTTCAAATTTCATGATTTCCTTGTTTTTCATTGCTGAGTAGCAACTTTCTTCACATCCTCTCCAGCATGTGTTGTCACTTGAATTTTTTTAATTTTAATTTAATATTATTTTTAATTATACTTTATTTACTTTGTATCCCCCCAATGTAGTATTCCATTGTGTAAATGTGCCCCAATTTCTGTATCCATTCCTCAGCTGAGGGTCATCTGGGATGTTTCCAGCTTCTGGCTATTACAAATAAAGCTTCTACAAACATGGTTGAGCAAATGTCCTTATTGTGTACTTGAGCCTCTTTTGGATATATGCCTAGGAGTGGTATTGTTGGATCTTGAGGAAGAGCTATTCGTAGTTGTCTGAGAAAGCGCCAGATTGATTTCCAGAGTGGTTGTACAAGTTTACATTCCTACCAGCAGTGGAGGGGGTTCCCCTTTCTCTACAACCTCTCCAGCATGTGCTGTCACTTGAGTTTTTCATCTTGGCCATTCTGATGGGTGTAAGGTGAAATCTCAGGGTTGTTTTGATTTGCATTTCCCTGATGGCTAATGACATTGAGCATTTCTTTAAGTGTTTCTCTGCCATTTGATATTCCTCTATTGAGAATTCTCTGTTTAGCTCTCTTCCCCATTTTTTAATTGGATTGCTTGATTTGTTGCTTTTCAACTTCTTTAGTTCTTTATATAGTCTGGATATCAGTCCTATGTCAGATAGAGGGTTGGTAAAGATTCTTTCCCAATCTGTAGGCATTCATTTTGTTTTGATGATGGTGTCCTTTCCTTTACAGAAGATTTTCAGTTTCATGAGGTCCCATTTATTGACTGTTGCTCTGAGAGCCTGTGCTGTTGGTGTTCTCTTCAGGAAGTTAGTTTTCTCTGCCAATGAGTTCTAGGCTTTTCCCCACTTTTTCTTCTAAGCGGTTTAGTGTGTCTGATTTTATGTTGAGGTCTTTGATCCACTTGGACTTTAGTTTTGTGCAGGGTGATAAGTATGGATCTATTTACATTTTTCTACATGTAGACATCCAGGTAGACCAGCACCATTTGTTGTGAAGGTTACCGGTTTTGGTGGTGCATGCTGGTAGGATTTGCTTACGGGGAAGGGTTTTGTGGTAACACATTGGAGAACTGAGAAAATGTTTTGAGAGAACTCTGCTCTGGGGCCGGCTACCCTGGGGGCAGCACTGCTCTTGTCTGTGCCTCCTTCTTTGACTAGAACCCCCAATTTATTCCTGAGAGGAGAGGGCTGTGAGGTGCTGCATGTTGGAAACCCGCTTAAGGCTCTGTGCTCAGGACAGTTTATCTACTCCTCTGAGCATTTTCTTTCTTTTTCTTTTTCCTCTTTTTGTTTTATTTGCATAGAGTTTAGAGGAGCCCACTGGAAGAAAAGTTAGGGGACATTTTGCTATTTGATGGTCGAGTCATTTCTGAATTCACATAACCGTGAGCCTGTCATCTGCTACATCCCCACCACTGTAGGACTGTCAATTAGTCCAGCGTTCTTACTTGTCCATTATAAGGTCTAGTGGACATGAATGGCTTTCAGAATTACTACAGTGGTCGTTAGCTATTTCGATTTTTCTCATAACTTCTTTCTGTTTGTGGATAAATGTTTGGTTTTCTAGTTCCTTTCATGTTTTTCTGTACATTTAGGTCTCAGTGTTTCTTTATTCAGGATGATTTATCATTGTGAAAAATATCCTGTACATGGAAGAACATTACACACACACTCAGGGCAGGGAAAGATGGTAAAAAGTATCATATACATGGAATACCATCACACACACACACACACACACACACACACACACACACACACACACACACGTTAGCCGCCATATTAGCTTTCTTCTTTATCATTGCTGGAATTTGTTCCCTTTCATTACTCTCTAGAATGCCATTGATTTAAAACACCGTGAAAACTCATCTCTATTGGTGGACACATTTTGCCCGCTCTAGGCGGATGCATAAAACGCTGGTGGGAACACACAGTTCTGATTCTTAGGCTTAGGTTTTGAAAGGGTACTAGATGTATAGAGAACCTGAGCAGGAAGTACACTCGCTGTACCCTTCCCCTCCCACAACCCTTGATGGCTTAACTTTTGCATGAGTGTGGTTCTCTTTCTACAACCAAAACCAAACACTGAGACATTCCTTCTGTGTTTCCTTCATTTCATCTCCAATCCATGGCCTCATCTCCTTTAATCGTTACTGTTTTATATATACATATGTATGCATACATGTATACACATATATACATATCTATGTATATGTTTATATACAGCTTATATACAACAGTTTATATACAACCCAGAGAAAATGCATCTTTTTTAATCTTAGCAGCAATTGGCTGTCTTCATCTAGGGGTAGGGCCTTATGACATCCATGTTGGCAAGTCAACTGGTAGTGTCATTTGTGCAAGTCTTGTTTAGGCAACCATGTTGTTAAGCTTCCATGGGTTCAGCTCCCTCTCATATATATAAAAACAGTGTCTCACAGCAGACATCTTGGTTCTCTCATGTGTACAATCTTTCTGTCGTCTTTTCTGGAATGTTTTCTTAGCCTCAGTTGTGGGGGTCCAGTTATGGATGTATCAACTGGGGCTCTGCCCCCCACAGAACTTAAGTCTGTGATTGATATTAGGGTTCACTCTTTGCTGTGCATCTGTGTGATGTATCCCTATGACAACCTCAAAGAGGTCCACAACATTTGGAGTCCTCTATGCTCCTTCTCCTCTCCAAGTGTCAAACAACTGCTAATCTTTTCGGTCACATTTGCTCTTGTCAGGTGTAATGGTTTGGATAAATTTTCCAAGAGCTCATGTGCCGAAGCTTAGTCTCCAGCCTGTGACAGTGTTCTGGGGTGTGGAACCTCTGCGATGAGGGCAGCTGGTGGGAGGAAACTGCTTACCAGAGCTAGATGGTATCTTGGAGGAGCTTTTGGGTAATACCATTTTACATCTTAAAGAAGAAACTTCTTCCTCCACTGATTTTATGTGTGTTGTATGTGTTCTTGCCTCCCCCCCGTGTGTGTGCATGTGTACACGTATACATGTCTCCATGTGCTTGAGGAAGGATGCCTGATGTCTCACTGTTGAAACAAAGCCCTTTCTTGACCCTGGAGCTCTGATTGGCTAGGCTGCCATCTGACCAGTGATCTCGAGATTTCTCCCTCTCTCCACCCCCTCCTGGGGTGCCGATGCTTGCCTTGGACCATCAAGCCAGCTTTTGGTTGTTCTGTCCATGTAAAGTCAGGCCCTTGTACTTGCTCACCTGGCACTTTGCCAAGTGAACCTTTTCCCCAGCCGCATACACAGATACTATGAAGATACTATTTCCTGCTGTAGAAATGGTTTGAAGTTACTTCTCCATGTTTCGTGAACAAGATGCAATATTGTCTTGCCTTATCTACATGTATAATCCTCCCCAGTATCTTTTTTATAAATACGACCTTTCTCTCAGATGCTCTCTTTTTTTTTTTTTTTCATATTTTTACACAATGGTTTGGGCATTCTTTTTTTTTTTAATTTTAATTTTATTTTATCTTTAATTACACTTTATTTACCTTCTAACCCCCCTCTAGTTCCCTCCCTCCTCCTCTCCAACCTCTCCCTTCCTCCCCTTTCTCCACGCATGCCCTTCCCCAAGTCCACAGATGCTCTCTTAAGTCCTCAGTGGCATCTTTTATTATCAGTCTGTTTCTTTGCAGACATCCATCAATCCACTGGTCCATTTCTTTTTCTGCCCTGCTTCTTTATACTATTCTTTCAGGTGTTTTTGAAGTTTTAATATCTGGGAAAATATTTTTACCTTGTTCTTTTTAAATGATGTTTGGTACATTCATGATTGTACCAAACTTGAATTATAAAATTCAAATTTATAATTGGTTGGTGCTTCAGTCTCTGGGTGCCCCTCTGGGCCCTGGTTAGCTGGCTTTGTTGGTCTTCTTGTGGAGCTCCTGGCACCTCCAGATCCTTCTATCCTTCTCCCCACTTTTCCACAAGACTCTCTATACTTCACCCAAAGTTTGGCTGTGAGTCTCAGCATCTGTTTTGATCTGCTTTTGGGTGGAGCCTCTCAGAGGATAGACATGCTAGGTTCCTGTCTTGTTTAAATGCTATTTTAAGATCTATTTTTATCTTAAGTGTAACTATTCATCACTGGTATAAATAAATAGAATTGAGCTATTGATTTTTCTTGCTCATGTGTTGCCCTACTAATCATTGAACCCAGAGTATTCACATGCTAACCAGGTTGCCTGTCACTGAACTACACACTCATCTGTGATTATGTATGGGCTGGCGAGATGGCTCAGCCATTAAAGGGTAGGCTTACAACCATAAATATAAGAAATGAAGCAAATTTGCCAAAATTCTAACTTTTTTCTAAATTTCACATATATTGCTTCTATAAATATATAAATTATTATATTAATCAATGCATTATATTTTATTATATAGTCACACCTCTGCACATGATCATGGGGATTGATCTTAGGCCCTCGTGCCTAAGGCACACTCCTTACTCGCTAAGCCATTTGTTCAGCACCTCCATCTCATTTCTATTCATGCACAGCGTTGCCATGTTCCTATCCTCTGCTCAGGTAGACAGGTTGTGTACGCGACTCTCCTGATGAGGAATGGAAGTGTTTCCTTATTTTAGCTGCCTAGTTCAGACCTAGCAGTCCCAGGTTTCTGGCCAATCTGGGCACCTCAGCAGACAAAGTTCTGAGTAGCCCTTTTCCTTTGCAGGAAGAGTAGTGCAAGCAGGGATCCGCTGCCCACTGTTCTAATATCTGTGGGCTGTCTGGCTTAAGAGTGTCCACTGGGCTCCGTGTGGATGAAACTTCCCCATGCCCACCACATTCATGGGATGTCATAGTATAGGAACCCCATGCTTGCACCACACTGTGTTTACAGGCGAGGGCAGCAGAGAGAGTGGCAGCCTGCAGATGAACCCATCTTTGTCTCCTCGTGCCTTCGGCCAAGTGCCGTGATCTCTCATTGTGTTGACACTCTCTCCTTGATGTCAGTGCTGACGAGGCTCTTCACGGGGCTGTGGGATGATACTGTGGGCATGCTGGTGGGACTGTCAATGCCTGTCAGAGAAGAGGACCTCCGTACCTGAGCTGCTCCGCCTGCAACCACAGAGACTGCAGCCTTGCCCCCAGCATTATGCTCTGCGTCCGTGCTTGGCCAGGAACACTTTTATGTTAAAATGAGCTGTCCAGACTTGTTCTTATTTGAATAATTAAAGTCTGCCATTATTTAGGCCTTGCCATGTTGTAGGATTGTCAAAATACCATGTAAAGAATGACTATGAAAGCCTTTTGGTCTCTAAGCATCAGGTGTTATATAGTAAATATTATTTTCAGGATATGCAGTGTGTACAGATTACCATTTTCTTGTCTGCCTTGTTGGTGACAGATGTCTTCCCTGGCCTTTTTTTTTTTTTTTTTTTTTTTTTTGTTGTTGTTGTTGTTGTTCTCAAACACTAGAACATTGTACATGAAACCTGCAATACTTTTTTTCCCCCTCTTTAGTACTTTCCAAATGCCTTACCTTTGAAGATTAAAATGATCTCCCTTGGGACATTACTTGGACTTTTCAACTTTCTAAAAGGTTTCTTTTTCAAATTCTGGTATGAAATCTACTGTCTGAATTTCTCTCCCTTGTTCTGAAGCCAGCGTTAATGTTCCAAATAGAAAATAAATAGCCACATTCTAGAAAGCACAAGCAAGACCAAAAATAAGATAGTGGGGGAGGCAGAGTTGAAAATACAGCATTTCAAGAGAGAATCTACATACAGTGTTCTCCACTGACAGGTCCTAGGCCTCCAGGAGCTGTCCTGTCCTGCCAGAAGCAGACAATAGGATGGTGTGTAGGAGGAGGAGGAGGGGGCCCTGCATTCATCGGGCACAATCTTGGGAAGGAGAGAACATCTAAGCATTAGTTAAGACATTGGTATGTCTCCAGTCTCGCTAAAAAAAGGGCCTGGGTTATAGTTACTTTATGTTTTTTAGATTTATTTATTTTGTTTTCTGTGCATGAGTGTTTTACATGCATCTATGTGTGTCTGGTGCTGTGGATGTCAGAAGATCTCTAGGGGCTGGATCTCCTGTACTAAGAGATAGTTGTGAGTCACCATGTGGGCGATGGGAATTGAACCTAGGTCCTCTGTAAGAGGATCAAATGATCTTAACTACTGAACCAGTTCTCCTGCCCCAAAGATATGGTATGTATACCATCCCTTTCTGAAGTGAGTAGAACCAAACCTGGAGAAAGTTTACTAGTCTAACCCTGTGACATGCTCTGAATTAGTCTAGCTGACATGAAGTGTCACTGACAGTTGCTTCAAATGCCTTTCTATTCAGTCCTTGGAGAACCAGCACTTTCCAGAGTAGGTTTTAGGCACACTTCGTTTGAGCAAAGCTGGACCACTTCTTTTGTTTTTGATTAAAATATGCCACAGAGACAGTCAGTACTGCTTTGTGGACAAGTCTCAATTTTTTGGTTGTCATTTGGCTTACTTTGCCCTCCAATGATCCAGGCTGGTAAAATTTTGCCGAAACATGGTCCAACTTTGCTGCTCAAAGGATAGTCAATGGACCAAAGAGTTTGGGAAAAGTCTAGAAGGTCTAGAGGGGCTGGGGAAGTAATTGTACAAACACAGGAACTTGAAATTCGGTCCCCAGTGCCCATGTGAAGAACACGTCTTCAGTGGATTCTTTGTAGCCCAGTGCTGGAGAGACAGTGGTGATCTCTGGGGATCGCCAACCAGCCTCAGCTACTCCACAAGTTTCAGATCCCTTTGAGAGACTTGGAACCCAAAAGCAAAATGGATGTTGCCTGAAGAATGACAACCAAGGTTGACACCTGGCCTCTATATGCAGGCCTGAAAATGTACTCCAGGATACACAGGAGCACACCTGTGTGCATGTACAGACACACAGACACAACACATGCTCATGCACACTCACACACACAAGCACTCATGCATACATTTAGACACACTCATGCATACACAAAGATACATATTCATGGACACACACATGCACTCATGAATATACACACACTCATATATTCATGCATACACGAACATGTGTGCACACACACAAGCACACACATTTAGAGTGTCAGCACCCTCACAGATGGGCTGAAGCAGAACCTACATTTTACTAAATTCCCTGGGAGACTGTTTTCCTGTTCATATTTGTGAAGAATCTAGAAACACATGGGCCTGAACAGAATGGAATTTTATTTTTAGTACCCACCACTAATTGGCATTTGGGGAAAAAGAATCACTGATGGTTTTTCAAGACTATCCACTTTCCTCAGCTCTGAAATAACGCCTTCAGCCTTGAGCAGGCAGCGGCGAGTTGAGAGATAATAGACTATAAGCTGCCCATGTGCCAGTGGGAAGTGAAGTTCCACAGTCTCACGTGGGAAGACTGAAATACACACTTGAGAGGAGAAGCTTCGCTCTCAAATTTTATTTGTTTTGTCTCGGGGAATAGGGAGGTAGAAATTACTCACTTGGCTTCCATTTCCAGTGGAAGAGAGATGAAGGGTCTTTCTGCCAACCCTTTCGTCTTCATCTTTGCAATCTGGTAAGACAAGAAAGATAAATTAGTGCTTTCTAGAATGAAATTGTGATTCAGAAAAGAGCTGTATGTCTACAGAATCTACTAAGATTATTCTACTCACAGTACAAGACTGACATGGAAGGGCTGGAGAGACAGCTCGGTGGTACAGAGTGCCTGTTCTCTTGCGGAGGACCTGGGTTAGGTTTCCAGCGTCCACATGGTGGCTTACAACTGCCTACAACTCCAGACCCAGAGGATCTGTTGCCTTCTGACCTGTGCTGGCCCTAGGCATGCATGCACAAATACATGGGCATATACATACATGCAGCATAACACTCATGCAATAAAAGAAACAAACATTAACAAAGAGGTTAAACAACAGACTAACCCAGAGAGGCTTCCTTGTGGCAAAGCTTGAACTCACACCGTGACCACTCAGGTCATGGTGCAGCGGTACCCAGAGGTGGGACTCAGCAGTGCTAAGGCAGGCACACTGAGCCAGGATTCCTCTCTCCCCTGCTTTGTGTTCAGCAGCCAACTGTACTGCTGTGCATGCGCAGCCGTGGGTCCCCCTTCATCCTATATTTTCATTTATTATCTGCTTCTATTATTATTGGATATTCAGTTTATGGTCTCACGAAGACCTAAGCACTAGCTGCAAGCATCAATAAAAATATAAGTAAAAACAACACAAATCTCCTGTCTGGGTTGTGGACTTGGTTGAGTCACAGTTGTGTCCCCAGTATCTGGTAACATCCTGTACATCTGCTAGGTTAGGACATACAGAAAAGCCAATGAGTTTTTTTTTTTTTTTTTTTTGTTCACTCCTACCCTTTCTGTCTGTTATTTTATTTTCCTTAAGTTTGTGAATGATTTCAGAATTGTGTTATTAGAGGTCAGCCAGTAGTCTTCCAGGTTTTGGTTTCTTCTGAGGAAGAAGACCCAGACTACTGATTTGTTTTTCTTTTCCAGGTGATCTTTAACTAGACACACCCACTCCTTTCTGGGCTCTTGCTTCTAGATGGATTGAAGCACAGAGTATATATCTTTTAGTGAACCTGACAGGTTCGCTTTATTTTACCATGGTTGATTTGAAAACTAGTTACATTGGAGAAACAAATTAAGCACACACACACACACACAGAAAAATACACACACACAGTCACAAACTTATTAATATCTTCATGACTAATGACCCAAAATTTAAACAAGGGAAGAAAACTGTGTGTGTGTGTGTGTGGGGAGATACAGCTTCTGAAATATTTAACATAAAGATTATATATTTTATATAGGTTTATTAAAAGATAATAAAAATTCTCACAAAAAGGAAATTCTAATTTTTTTAAACCTGGAGGACACACTTTATGCCTTTATGGTTATTTTTATCTTTACTGATTTGATATCTGTTGAAGCAGATGGATTATCTTACTGCAATTTCACCCTGGCATAATCAGACACATGATACAGTAGTAGAAAGCAAATGTAGCTTTGTCTTCGGTAACTTCTGCCTGATGAGTACAAGGAGTTTCAATGAAACAATTTTCATTTAGCTTTTCACACATTTGTTTCTTCAAGTTTGTTGTATAGATGTTGTTTATGAAATAAATATAGGTAGGGTTTTTAGATGGAACGCTGCCTGATTGGTTATGAAAAGATAGCTGGGTGTGGTGCACACCTTTAATCCCGGCACTCAGGGAGACAGAGGCAGGCAGATCTCCGAGTTCAAGGCCAGCCTGGTCTACAAATCAAGTCCAGGACAGCCAAGGCTACACAGGGAAACCCTGTCTCAGAAAAGAGAGAGAAAAAGGAAAAGAAGAGAGGACATGTTTCCCTATGTTTGTGGCAAGTTCCCAACCCCAGGGCTTCTTTATGAGTTGTATGTCTTTGCCTCTGAAATAAGATTTTGCTGTATAGCCCATATGGACCTTGAATTTGATATTTGTCTCTTCTCTACTTCACAGCTGCTAGGATCACAGTGTCTGGCTCCATTTAGTTTTTAAAGACTTTATACCATGCTGAGATTACCTCTGGGACTTAGAGTTTTTTCTGTGAACACATCATCTGCCATAGTGATATCTCATAAAGGCCTATGTCAGGCGTTTACCACTCTGTTGATAACTTACCTTGCTTCAGATTTACGGTTCGGTGGTTTGTGGTATGCTCACAGCACTGGGCAGCCATCACGACCATGAGACTAGAGGATATTCAGCCCCATAAATAGAAAGCCCTCTGCATTGCAGGCATTCCCTTGTTCCTGTCTGCGTCCTCAGCGTTCCAGGGGGATATTTGTCTCCCTGAGTTCACTTGTTCTGGATATTTCCTATGATAGAATCATAGGATCTGTGATCTTTTGTGACTATTTTTTTTTAAATGATGATTCCAAGTTTCATCCATGTTGTAACACTGTGGATGATTTAACATTTTGTTTCTTTAAGTTGATGTTTATTGCTCCAGTGTGCACACCCCGTATTCCCTCCATCCATTTATCTATAGATAAATACTACTTATGTTCTCCTCCTCTTTTCTTATGAATAACATTGTTATGAGTAGTCACGTTCAACTGATGTGGGAACGTTTTTTATTATTTCTCTTGAACATAAACATAGAGGTAGAATTGCAGGGTTCTATTGTCATGGTGCCATCCTGAGGACCATCATCCTCTTTTCTAACGTGGTGGTGTGCTTTTCATTCCCACTACTGGTGAATGAGAGACATTCCATCTCTCTACATCCTTGGCCATGCTTTAACTGCTGTCTGTCTTCTTTTCATTAGCAATTCCGATACACAACAGGACATCCCCCTGTGGTACTGGTTTTCATTTCTCTAATGATTAATGATGGGAGAATCTTTTTTTTTTTAGTTTATTGACAAAAGTTGACACATGGTGGCACAGTGTCCAAGGCTAAAAGTCTATCTTCATATATATATTTTTCTACATTTTTCTCCCCTTTTGATTCCATTTGATTAAGACACAAGAAGTTGCTCTGGACCAAGAGTTGTACTGAATTGTCTTAATTTTTGCACCAGGAGGTAGAGGTAGGCTAATCTTGGTGAGTTATAGGACAGCCTGGTCTACATAGTCAGTTCTAGCTTGCCAAGGCTATATAGTGAGACCTTGTCTCAAACAAAAGAAAAAAAAATATTTCTGGTTAACCGTTTAAGCCAGGTGTTAGAAACATTTTGATCTTCCTCTTAGGTAAGGTGCTGAGGACAACTCATAGCAACTGTCGGAGGTAAATGGGCAAAAGCTAATTTGTAAGAATTTCTAATCATAGAGTATGTGATGTGACTGGAGTTCTGGGTTCTGGTATCCCTACATTATCCTATGTGTCTGTCTCAGAGCCTGTTTTGTTCACCCCTCCCTGATCACGTTGTTCACAGGGCCCCTTCTGAAGCTTTTTCCCACCAATGGACATAGAACATAAACCCTGAGGTGTGTATAGGGAGAAGAACACTCACTGTGTGTATGTCCCAAGGTTGTTTTCAGGAAACAAAGGAACAGTGAGTTGAAATTCTATATGAGAAATAAAGCCACACAAAGAGTCAATATTTCCTTCAGGTGCTGCTACTCTCACTGCAAGTCCCTCTAAACATGAAAGTCATACCCGGCATAGCTTCACAGTGGGGGGACATTGGCCCCTTAGATTAGGAGGGCAACAGGAGGATACTAGCATCATTCTAATTCTTAGAATGACTCTTGGAAACTTCTAGCCCACATACCAACACACTTAGTTTTTTTGTTTTGTTTTGTTTTTAAGTAGAAGGTATCGAAAACGCATACTCCAAGACTGAGTCTTCCTGGCGGTGGGGCCTGCCTGAGCCAGGTGCCTTGGTAGTTTCCAGAGGCGCAATACTCTCTAGACTCTAGTGGGCTGAGGCCGAATAGATGTGGTTAAAAGGGGATAGTGCTGAGGCAGGGTGAGCAATGCTATCTTTCTATGCTCAGCCAGCTCAGGCTTCGTCCTCAGAAAGCACTGGGAAGGTCCCTAGGGCAGCAGGTTCAGACTTTGTGGTAAACATTAGCCTGCAATGCTTGCCTGTGAGGTGACTGGTATTTCACAGGTTCAGAAATGGAGAGGAATTTTACACCCAGATGAATTATCTCGGGTTCTCTCAACATCTAACTTGGAGGATACCTGGATGTGAAGCTGATCTCAGAGTTGATGTTGAAATGATTTAAGACTTTGGGAGGTATTGAAATGGGATGCATGTATTTTGTGTGTGCAAAGGATAGGAATTTTTAGGGGCTTGTAGTGGACTGAATTGAATACCACAAAAATTCGTAGTATTGAAGTCCTGTACTGTACCCCGAAAGACTCCACGCAATAGGTCAGTGTGTGGCCTTACTAGGATACACTACAATCATACGTAATTAAATGGTTCATAGTCTCCCAAGTAGAAAAGTAGCATGGCATGAGTGATTAGACATTAGAACATCACTGCCCTACACTTCCGGAGACCAGAAGTATGGCATGAAGGTGTGGACAGGAATGCTTTAGGACCACCTTGTCTGATGTTCGCTCTTTGATTTTAACTGATACTGATCTTTTTAAACAGAAGAAATAAAAGCGTCTGAAGATGATGAGATGGAGAAACTGTACAAATCATTGGAACAAGCTAGTCTGTCTCCTCTCGGGGACCGGCGACCTTCAACCAAGAAGGAGCTGAGGAAGTCATTTGTGAAGCGATGCAAAAACCCATCCATAAATGAGAAGCTTCATAAGATCAGGACCTTGAATAGCACATTAAAGGTAAGGTGGTCTCAGACTGTGCTACCTGGGAGGTTGGAGGTGGGGTTGGCAGGGAATGGCTGGCTGTGTAGAGATTTGTGGCCACCTTAGGGTGCTTGTGTGGAAGGGAAGGTTAGCATCCTTACAGTGCAATGGCTGTGACCTTTCAAAAGCACCAGGTCACTCACATAGCAGCCTCTGCACATAACAAGCTTCAATTTTACATTTAGTCTGATGCAACGCTTGAATTCCCGAATCCCAGATGGCGAGGACTGTGTGCAATTTGGTTTTGTAATTTTGTGTCTAGCACAATACTTGGCTCAAAATTTGTATTGTTTGAGAATCTTATATGTGCACATACTATATTTTCATCAGATTCACCCACCTTCCCTATTTGTCTCTGACTACCACTATTTTTTTCAGTCAACCTCATATGCTCTTTCTATCTCCTGTCTTAAAACCCACCAACTCCCCTTAGTGTTGCCTGGATATCCATGGACTTGGACCATCAACCATGGCATCTCAAGGGCCATATCCCTGCAGTAAACTTACTCTGCCTCCCCATCATCATCAGTTGCCTATATCTTTTCTGTTAAGGGTGGAGCCTGATGAGCACCCCTCCACGGGGGGCCCATGAAGGGATTTGGGCTGAGCTTGATCTTGTTTGGGTCTTATGTATAGAGTCCAGTCACTGTTAGTTTAAGTGTTCATGTCTAGAAAGTATTATTTCTCTTCAGACATCTACCATCACTGGCTCTTAGGATTGTTTGCTGATATAGCAGGAGAGAGCAAACTTTGGCAAAAACAAGCAGTAATAGAAATAAGGGTGTCACCTGACTCATTCGAGAGCATCATCCTGTGTGCTGCTAGATCAAGAGCCCTGGCTGTCCTGGAACTCACTCTGTAGACCAGGCTGGCCTCAAACTCAGAGACTCACCTGCTCTGCCTCCTGAGTGCTGGCATTACATGCATGCACCACCACACCACCCAGCCAGGAGAATATTATTTAATTTGTCAGCTCTAGGCACTACAGCCAAGAAGCATGGTGAGAGCCAGACAGCGGAAGGCATACATTCTGTGGTAATAAACCAGCAGATGTCACATGGGGATGGGGGACAGTGTACAGGACGCACTGAAGCTATTTTCAGAGATTTCCCCTAACAAAGGGTTCCTCACAACAGGAGCATCTTACTTTTACATTTAGACTATAGTATCAGCAGAAAGAGGGCAGGATACTCTGTAAAGTCAAGCTAAATTCACTGAAGACTTGTAAGTTCTGAACAGCCTCACTAGATCCTGCAATTTAATTCTGAAGTGCACATGTCATTTCATGGTAAAAATTTTGAAACCTTTTCCAGGAAGAAGTGTCAGCAATCATTAGGACAATACTGGGATAGCTGAGTCAGACATCCTAGTTAGTCAAGAGAAAAGCCAAACACCACAGAAAGCAGCAAAATGAGGCTGGGAAGAAAAAGAAAAAGAATGGCTCAGTTCTACAGAGAAACTAAAAATTCACAGAAATTCCCTATGAGTTAATGATGAAAAAAATGCTTTTAATTAATTTTTGTGGTGTGTGCAGAGCTGATTAATGTGTTAGGCTGTTGAGTGTAATATACTAGAGAATATTGAGAATTTACTGTTTTGTGGGATGAATGACTTTTTTTCATTGGAGAGTTATTTCCTGAATATTACCATGCACCAAGCACAATATTAGGTCACTATGACCATGAGTGGGATGCCCAGGACAATGGAGGCAGGAAAACAGGTGGTTAAAATGGAGCATAATAAGTACTGTAGTGTGTGCAAGCTTCGGGGGCCCTAATAACCCAGAGAATGGAAGTGACTGGCTGTCTAGGTCCTTATGTTTAGCTGACAGCTGCTCCATGAGTAAGGGAGGATGAGGGAAAGGCCTTCAGGGAGAGAGTACATCTAATGGGATGATCTGCTTTGGTTCAGGTTGGGAGCAACAGGAAGTAGAGGCCATTGGGGTTATGGGTAACTCAGGACATTCTAGGAGGAAGACTGTGACTCTGGATCCCACAGAGCAGTGGATTCAATATTCTAGACCTTGGTAACACCCTGACCTGTCTGAGCAAAAGATGGATGATGTTAACCAGCCTCTCTGGTCTCCTATGGCTTCTTGCTCTTCATGGTTTGGTTCTGTAACGGGTGACTTCAGTCACTTCTTTCCTCCCAGTAAAGTAGTTGTTCATCCCTAGTTAACTAACTGCCCTGAAGCTCAGGAGCTTTAAGTAGGAAGCATTTATTCATTAGAATTTCTGTGGATCCCCGGTCTGGGCATGGCTTGGACATGGGGTTCTTCCATTAGATTTTAGTGTGTGATCAAGGTGTCCTCCAGGCTGTCCACTTCTCCACTGGGGGATGTCTGCTTCTCAGTTCCCATGTTGGAGTTGAAAGGATGCAGTTCCTCGCACTTCATTGCACCAAAGAGAATGAGCCAGAGTATGAGAAGGAACCAGAAGATTAGCATAGGTTGCTGGAGTTAGTATGAGGCTGAGCAGAGAAATTCAGAGAAGCTGAGAAAAGCAAGGTTGAATAAGTCATCTGGGAGAGGAGTTTGAGCCAGAACTGCTGAGTTGAACCAGCCAGCAAGAGTTCAGAGAGAACAAGAAAGGGTGAGCTTATTCATAAGTAAGTCTCAGAGGCTGAAAACATTCTAGACCTAGATTAGATTGTATGGAGGCCAGAAGCTTCCAGGAATAGGCATAGACTAGCAGACAGAGGCAATAATCCTACAAGCTGACAATTAAAACAGGAAAATAAAGTTACTTTGACATATGGCACTCTTGAAAACTTCAGTGTCAAGAGTCCAGGTAATGAAGAACCAGCAAAGCGATGATCAAGGGATGAGGAAAATCAAGAGAATGAATTATAGAAGCAAGCAGACAGACATATTCAAGGTGGGGTGGTGGCTGGCAGTTTTAGCCATTCTGATGAATATGAAGATGGATAATTAACTGTTGGGTGAACTGACATGGAGGCTATTGATGACCATCCCTGGAGCAGATTTGTTGGAGTGGTAGGGATGAGGGCCTGGCAGGACAGAGGGTAGACTGTAAAGGAATTGCTCTAAGGTCACTGAGGACAAGGAAGAGAGTGGAGGAGCCTGAGCTGGATGGAGGTGGGGTCAGAAAGAACTTTCAAGGTGGAAGACGTAGCAGGGCACATGCATGAGGATGTGAGGGTGCTCCAGGGTCGATGGGAGACAGTCATAGGAGAACGTCCGGACCATGAGAACAGAGGCCATGGTGTCCAAGCGAAGAGGGGAGCTGTGCTCAGCACAGACCTTTCTTTCGTCTGCACAAACAGAAAGGCAGGCAGCATGTCCATGGTGATGTGGGTTGTGGGAAATGGAAGCTAGGGAGTGATTTTCTGTCTGCTTTCATTTCTTCCAAAAATCAAGAACAAAGTTATTGGTTACGAGTGATGGGGAAGAAGCTTGAGGTATAACGAGAAGGACTTTGTCCTTTCCGTGTGTGTTTGTGTGTGTGTGTGTGTGTGTGTGTGCGTGTGTGTGTGTGTGCGTGTGTGTACAGCAGAGCCTATGTAGAGATCAGCGGATGACCTTGTGTGTTAGTTTGAGACAGGTCTCTGTTTGTTTTCCCCATCTTTTCCAGGCTAGCTGGCCTGCTAACTCCCAGGTCCTCTCCCCATCTGCTTCCCACCTCACTATAGGAACAGCAGAATTACAGCATTGTAGTCCATGCACCTCACTGTAGGAGCACCAGGATTACAGCATTGTGGTCACATGTGCCTGGTCTCTATGGGGTCTGGGGTGCAAACTCGGGTCTTCCTGCTTGTGTGGTTGGTCCTTCTTTATCCATTGAGCTTTCTTCCAACCCGGGGAAGTTTAAAATAGTAATTTGGAGAGATGGAGAGTGAAAGAATGTAGATTGTGATTACCGGATGGCTCTTTCTGAGCTCCTCTCACTCTTTCTCTCCTTGGAGATTAAGAGGACAGCGCTTTTATTATCAACACATCATGATTCTGTAGTATGTGATACATCCATACCTTCACCATGGCTATCGCCTTCCTGCTCTTGTTCCCTGATCATCCCTCCCCCCCATTACCCTTCTCAGTCCTTAGCAATTGCTCTTTTACCTTCATGTTGATTTCTTGATGGTTTTTACATATGAGGGAAACTCATGGAATGCTTATGTTTCTTTATTTGCTCTGTTTTCACTTAACCCAAGGCTTTCTAGTTCTGTGCCTCAGATGACAGGATTCCATTCTTTATGGCAGTATATAGCCTGGTTGTAAACGAGTATTCCAAGAATGTGTATTGCGTGTCAGTAATTCTCTCAGGCATGGCAGGCCAGCGGTCAGACAAAAATGCCATTCCTCCTGGGGCTTGCAGTTCAGAAGGGGAAGACAGAAGTGTGGCCTACCGACTTTCAGGATGAGAATAATGATTGTAAGCAGAAGTCCTCCGTGTCCTCTGCATCAGTTCTTGAAATTGAGATGAGAGCAGTGAGCATGACTGTGAGATTTGGGTGGTGAATATGCTTCCCTGGGGAGTGGGCAGAGATGAGTCCAGTGGTGAATAGGGACTTCCTGTCTGCATGGCACTTGGCATTGCGGTATGAGCCAAGAATATAAGGATGGAGAAAATGTATTTTCTGTCGTCTTCATTAGGCCTGGGTAATTAACTGTTAAGCATGTGTGTGGGGGGATGTATGTGTATATGTTGTGTGTGTGTTACATGCATATGAATATGTGGGTCACTCATGCATGCACATGTGGAGGCCAGATGAAGAAGCGGGATGTCTTCCTCCATCACCTTTCACCTTTTGCCCTGAGACAGAGCCAGTCATTGGCTCAGAAGGGGCCTCTCTGTGAGGCTGAACATGTCAGGAGCTCTCCAGGCCCACCCCTCTCTGCCTGTACTGCAATGCTGAGGTTTACAGGCATATGCAACTGTCCTTTCCTGTGGGTGATTCGGACTCACACTGTCTTAGGGTCACCACGGTTGTGATGAAGCACCATGACCAGAAGCAGCTTGGAAAGAAAGGATTTATTCTGCTCACACTTCCATATCGCTGGGAAGTCAGGACAGGAACTTTCAGGGCAGGAACATCGAGGCAGGAACCGATATGACACAGAGTCCATGAAGGAGTTCCACTTACTGGCTTGCTCCCCAGCGCTTGCTCGTTGTTTATTATAGAACCCAGAACCACAGGTCCAGAAATGGCCCCACCTGTGGACTGGGCCCTCCCGTGTCAGCCCGAGAAGCTGATGGGGAGAGGACCTGGGAGTTAGCAGGCCAGCTAGCCTGGAAAAGATGGGGAAAACAAACAGAGACCTGTCTCAAACTAACACACAAGGTCATCTACTGACCTCTACATAGGCTCTGCTGTATACATACGCTCACACACACACATACACACACACACACACACACACACACACACACACACACACACGCACACACGGAAAGGACAAAGTCCTTCTCGTTATACCTCAAGCATTAAGAAAATGCTCTCCGGACTTGTAAGCCTGATCTTAGGGAAGTATTTTTATTAATCACGATCTCTCTCCAATAACTCTAGTTTGTGCCAAGTCGACACAAAACCACCCAGCACACAGATCCTCACCATTACACAGCAAGGTGCCATTACCCATAGTGCCGCCTCTCCAGCCCCCTTTAGGCTTTGGGACAGATGTCTAAGTAGACTTCAGTGAATTCTAGGCTCTGCACCAGATGGCACGAGAGCATGAAAATAAGGTGGTTTGGTTCAAGTTGTAGGATCAGTTCTCCGCTGAATTTGATAGCTGGCAGTAAATACAAGCTAAGGAGTTGTAGAGGAAGGTGCTCCATGTAGCTCAGAATTTTGGAGCTGAGATGATTTGGGCCAATACTATTATCCTGGGAAGCAGCATGGCAGCTGGAGGACCAGCAAATGGAGCTGGTTTTTTTTTTTTTTTGCAATTTTTGAAATTTATTACAATTTATTCACTTTGTATCCCAGCTGTAGCCTCCTCCTTTGGCCCCTCCCTCCCAATCCCACTCTCCCTCTCTCTTTTCACATGCTCCTTCCCTAGTCCACTGATAGGGGAGGTCCTTCTCCCCTTCCATCTGACCCTATCCTCTCAGGTCTCATCAGGACTGTCTGCATTGTCCTTCTCTGTGGCCTGGTAAGGCTGTTTCCCCCTCAGTGGGAGGTGATCAAAAAGCCAGCCGCTGAGTTCATGTCTGAGACAGTCCCTGTTCCCCTTACTAGGATGCCCATTTGGAGACTGAGCTGCCATGGGCTACATGTGTGCAGAGGTTCTAGGTTATCTCCATGCATGGTCCTTGGTTGGAGTATCAGTCTCAGAAAAGACCCCTGTGCCCAGATATTTGGTTCTGTTGCTCTCCTTGTGGCGCTCCAGTCACCTCCTGCTAAGGTTCTTGAGAGCCTTGCATGATGAGGGAAGTGAGGACAGAGTCAGCACGTAGGAGATTCCCAGCCTTTCCTTACAGAATGTGGATTTAAAGTGGAAGATCAGAGGTGACAGGCTCCTGTCGGGCTGGAGGAGCACTGGGCCAGTGTGACGGACTGGACTGCACACGCCCAGTTAGCACCATGGTTCTGGAGATGGAGAAAACCCATTTGTGATAAAATTATATATACATATATAGTATCTATGTTAGAACAAAGCCTCTGCTTAGGCTTTTTCTTATAGCTACCAACAGACACCCTACTGGGACATTACAGGCCCTGGTGAACAGACAAGTTTTCTCACCTGGGCAGTGACTTAACCTCAAAGCTGGTATTGGCAATTTTGGCATTATGGGTGCCATATAAATCCTGTTTCCCACCCCTTCACAGCCTTATGCCTAGGAATCATGGCCTGGCTACAGCCTCCTGCTGAGACCAACCCTGTCCTCAGAGAGCTATAAGAAAAGACTCTGACTCCTACCAAACTGTCTCTCTGGTGCTGTTGGAATGCCTGTTAGGCAGTTGTACCTCTGTCTGTCTCTCCGTGGTGTTAACGAGTCTTCTAATAAACCCTTTAATCCCTAGTAATCCGTCTCAGTGCCACCCAGTCCCATCCCAAACCCAAAAGTTTCAGGGTACCGTGATCCACTTTCTGTGGATGCTGATTGTATTTTTACTCTATCCTTTTACTTAAAATGTGAATGATTAATTGTCAATGAAGCTGAAGGAACAGCACCAATAGGTGATTTTGTATTGGCATACATGCTGTTTTGCTGTTTAGGTGTCTTATCTTTGAACAAAAGGCAAACCATAGTTTTTAATATATAAATACGTGTGTTCATAGAACATGGCTTTCTAAAATTAAAATCTACAAAGATTGAAAAGAAACATTTTTTGTTACCTTATGTCTCAGGTGAAGTGTTACTTAGTCCAGTTTTACTTAGTGAAGTTTAGATGGTCAATGAGGTGCATTCATACAAGACACACAGTTTCAGGAGGTAGCTAGCACTAAGATGGAGTCACCTTTGCGGTGTGCGATAATAGATGGATGAAGGAGGAACAGCATAGAAGATAGACTGTCTGGTTCTTTCACTAACTTGGGTGTGGACACACACACAGCTTCCTCCCACATGTGAAGAGTCGTTGTGCCGACCTCACACATGCTGAAAGATGAGAATATTAGTGCATTATTGTGCAACAGTGCAGTGTTGTGGAGGATGGGTCAGTCCCTGTGTCCGTGAAAGGGCTAAGGAGGGTGACTCACTGACGTTCAGATCTTCACGCACTCACGGATGCCCCTTTCCTTCCTCTTTTCTTCTTGGCCAGTGCAAAGAACACGACCTGGCCATGATCAACCAGCTGCTGGATGACCCAAAGCTGACAGCCAGGAAGTACAGAGAGTGGAAGGTCATGAACACCCTGCTGATCCAGGACATCTACCAGCAGCAGGCACCTCAGGACCCTGAAGACACCCCTCAGGAAATCAAGGACCCCACCTCTTCTGACTGTGTGGAAAATTCTCTTTGAGCAGATGCCAGGAACCCCTCTCCCTCCATGTTACTGTGCCACCTACAAGATGCTGCCAGGGCATCCATTCTTCTTACAAGGAAACCCCTAACCCAGTTCCTGACACATCATCCCTCCCTCCCAAGGATGAAACTGAGGTAAAGCCAGTTCTGATGTAGTGGGAGTCCTGGCTCCCAGCTGTTGCATTCACCAACATGGAAGGATGGCGTTCATCCGAACAGGTGTATCTTCTGTGCTTCTACCGGCAGCTGGCAGAGATGCTAGGCTCCAGGTGGGATGTGAAAGGGGCAGTCCCCTCCTTTGCTTTCAAGAGAATTACAACCTGATGTACACAGAAGGCCCAGCTTTACTAGGGATGATAATTCATCGACACGTTCTGTTTGCAAGAGAAGCCCCCTTGGTAAGCAGCAGAGTTCTGCAGAGACATCTCAAGTGGAGACAGTTTTCTCCCAGTCGCTACTGGAACCAGACACATGTTGGTATTTGTGGCACACAAGGCTCTTTTAACCTTGGTACAGAGAGTCGTGCCTTTTCTACCTGTTGAGAGCTTATTTGGAGAGTATGGCCTGGTGGGGTGCTTTCTGTTCCCCACAAAGGACAGCTTCATATGTTCATGCTTTGCCTAGCATGGGGGATGGGGTTAATGTGTCTCTTCCTCAATGTCTAGGAGATAGACTATCACATGACAACTTCAGATCTTTGTCCTCCACCCCCTGCTCCTCTCAACAGTGGTGGGAGAGTGATACCCACTGCAAGGAATGCTCATCCCTGACTGTGGTACCCAGACCCAGTATGAACCGATGTCCGGTTTTTTCTGGGATGATCCAAATTCACGAAGTCATTTCGGAATTGTTCTCAACTTGGAAAAGAACCCAGACCAACAAAACAACAACAAAAACCAGTTAAACAGGATAATTTTATTTTTGTATGTTTAATGTGTCATATGGTGTGAATAGACATCTATGTTTATTATTTAAATATATTTATAGAAATGCAAATTCTAGTGTTTGAAAAGAGTGTACTATTAAGTGCTGTTCAGTGTATATATATATATATATTCTAGAAGCATCTAATTTTTGCTTGAGAAAAAATAGGCATAGTAGTGACTTACTGCAGTTGTGTTGCACTATGATATGTGAGGATGCTCAGGAAATCTCGTGAGAAACTACGGGAGCATGAATTGATAATTACTAATTTTCTGAATGTTTCTTTCCATTATCGCTCCACCCTCAACTCCAGAGCTTTTAAATTTCAATGCCTGTTACACATCATTTTCTAAACTTGCACCTTAGGCTAGCTCTTCTACTCATAAGTGTGAGCTTGATGACATTTGTGCCATGAATTGTAGACCCAAAGGTCTACAATTTCTCTTAACCACTGACCCATCTCTCCAGCCCCAGGAACACATCTCATGAACTCTTGGGCCAAATGAAATATAAGCAATATAATTCCCAACTAAATGTTAATAAAGATTAAGGTTTGTTGTTAAAAGAGATCTCATAGAGAAACACTATATTAATCATAACGACATCTTTTCAATCATAAAAACAACCATAATTCACTAAGAAGCCATGGGAGTCTCACCTGCCCTTTGCAAACTCTTGACATGTGTGTTCATCAGCATCAAAGGCGGCTTGACAAATTCAAATGGAAGCTGATCTGTATCTCTAAGGTAAATATAAAGAACTGTTTAATACTTCCCTTTGTGTATACACTGAATTGAAAAGTAACCCTTGCCGTAAGACAGGAAAAGCAAGCCAGGTGGCGAAGAGGAACTAGAAGATCGAGAGGCGGAGTCTCACAGTGAGCTGGGAGAGAGCACCCAGTTGGGAAGGCTCGGGAAATCACTATCTTCTTCCTGTGGCCAGCAGCTGTTAGGAGGGGCAGGCTTTGGGGTTCACAGTGAAAGGAAGTATGGACGGAAGGTGGATTAACATAGAGCAAATCTTAGCCTGGGGGAAATTTTAACAATTTCTTTTCATTGTCCCCGCCCCAAGCCAACTAAATTGAAGCTCCAGGTACTTTATATCAGGGCTAATTGCTATGTTTAAATGTTTTACTTAAAAAACAAAACAAACAAACAAAAAAACTGTACTTAACTGACCTTTGAATGTAATCTCCTTTAGTGACATTCAGATCTAAAGGCAAAATTGGCCCATGGGATTACTTGGCCAAGCTGTATTCTTCCAGGTGACGTCAAGAAAGCCAGAGTATACACTTCTGCGCTGGTAGCTAAGCAGCCTGCAGAGCGTTCCCAAGCCAGTCTCAGCTGCGTCCTGGCCTCCTGGACAGGAATCAACTACTCCCTGCTTCCCAATTTTGTAAATCGGGATTTTGTAACTCTGCTAGGTTTAGTTAGGAAGCAGGAGGTGCCTCTGTGGGTACCCAGCCTCAGCTGTGGCCATAAGAGGAGGGCAAGGACAGAGGGACGTGGGCAGAAGGGCAGGTGACATTTCCTGAGATGCTCAGTGCAGGAGAATCCATGATGAGCCCTCCCCTGGTCTCTTCTCTGGGAAACATGGAATGACCCCAGCTAATTGCTGGGAAATGCATGCTAGATAGTGGGAGCCCAGGGGAGACCCTTGAGCTCTGTGGAATGTGCCAGAACCATGGCTGCTCAGGACACCAAGGGTAAATCTTGGAGTACAAATCTTTCCAAACCTGTGGCCCTGCTTAAGGGTGAGGTTTCTCTGGGGACTCCCTGCCCCTCCTTGGGGCTTGGAGGAGGACTTCCATCTTTCTCTGTCTAAAGACCCCGGTGAGTCGCTGGGGCAGACCCTCACAGTGGAGACCCTGCTAACACACATGGATCCACACTCTTCTAGCATTGGGGGGATGTCTGTTGTTCGTAAGAGTTCTTAGTTTTTGCCAATAGCTTTAATATGAGACTAGAATCAAAGTCCCAGAAAGATCCTGGAGCAATGAATTGCTAGGATTCCAACGGGCCAAGAAAGAGGTCGGGTCTGGAGTCACATTTCAGTGTGAACCCTGCCTTATATGTACACAGCACTCTGTAGTTTACAAATTGTGTGTCCCGGAACCCTTTTCCCAAATCCTGCCTTGCCATAGGCTGATCAGGCGGGATGGTCGTGAGCCATGGCTATAGTGAAATGCCCGCCTCAAAACCCCAAGCAGCAGAGCTAGAAGCTAAGTTTGAACTTCAGGTGTCTGAACACAGCCTGCCCTGGGAGCAAATGGTCTGCCTAGGCTCCGGTGCCCATCACACTGGGCTCTGCACGCCTGGCTGTGATGGCTTTTGCTGGAATCCCAGTGGCCCTGCTGTGGGAAGTCTCTCCCTGAAGGTCCAGCCGCCTTGCCACTGGGTTTCTGAGAACTGGGGCTTGACCTGGTTGATTCTTTTATTCTCTTCATAAAAGACACTAGTTGTTACCACTGTGAGGATTTTAAAGCTAGAGGAAAGAAGTCTATAAAGAGATAAAAAGTGTTTATTTTCTTATTTTTCCTTTTGAGACGAGACTGGTCACATCAGTTATCAGAGACATGGTGGTTAGGAGGGAGTCCTCTTGTTCTCAGTTCCTTCTCCTGTTATTGTAATGATGCCTATTTCCTCAGGGAGACTTCAGGCCACATTGTCACGGAGAGGAAACAAATAAAAAGAAAAATATTCTCCAGTCTTTTGAGGAGAGGTACTCTATCAATGGAAGCCATATTTAATTTTACGGACACAGACTTCTTTGTAAGGAGGAAAGATAATATTTTGATACAGCAATACGAATCATTTGGGGACAGAGGGTGAGCATCCAAAAGTCACATTCTATTGAAGAGCTCTGTATCCAAATGCAGTTTTAGAATGTAGTTCTTCTTCCGGCTTGCAGAATAGGATACATGGAGGAGATTTCCAATGTATTTCCCATCAAGCACTTTTGTATACTTACCCACAAGAGAGACTCAACGCTGCATGTGGGAGGCGACTGCCTGCCTCAGGTTTTGTCACACATAACCCCTCAAATGAGAATTTTTTTTTTTGAGTACGTGAAAAGGATTCTGCCTTTATAAAGAAAGTTTTCCATATTCCTTGCTGTATAGGAACTTACTTGCTCTGTGTCGGTGTCTGTTTAGCTCTAGTCCGAAGGGAAGCATGCCCCACGGAGACTTCAGCACCCTGAAATGAAAACAGGGGTTAAGCTACCATGTGTTCTGCTCTGTGTTCTGCTCTGTGCATGGTGGGAACGGGGTTCAACAGCGCATGTGTTGGGGCAAGATGTTAATGTGGGCTTGATACCTTACCTGTCATTGTGCTTTGCTCCTTGTCATCTGTCCGTTTTGACTAAACTGAAAACACGAGGCATGCCTTATTTCTCCTGTTCCCTCTTCCCCAGGATGACTTGTAAGATAAAGATAAAAGCAAACTGCCCAGTAAAATGGTATGAAAAAAAAATCAAAATACACTACTGGTGTTCATTTTCTGCCTTGCATTATTTCTTCCTCCCTGAAGACTAAAATGAAGCAAAGACCCTCAAACCAACCAGACAAACCACCACCAACTAAAATGCAAAAGACTACCCTGTAGCTCCGTTTTGATTTTCGACTGGGGTTATTGCGCCCTCTGGTGGTCATAATGAAGATAACAGATCCCTGAGCTGATGTGGCCTAGAAGCAGGCTGGTGATTTTTAAAATGAAAGATAATTTTATATTGGGACTTATTTGGTCACAACCTTTGTGGGTTTTGTCAGTGTCTCTCACTTTACAGGCTTATTAGTGCAATTATTTTAAAAGTGTCATTGGTCCACAAAGTTTGACTTGTCTATTCCATTATGTAACTTCACTGACCATCCTGAAGTTTTAACAATGCAGGTTTGAGGGAGTTACAACAAATACCACACATGCTTATTAAGACACAAACGGAATATAGCAGAGTAGAAGAGACTGCGTTCCGTTTGTGCCCACAGGAACCTGCCTGCATTCACACCTGCTTCACGCATCCAGGTTTCAGTGTTCACAGACGGTGTATTTTGCGTCCTCTTCCCCAGGTTGAACTTTCAGCTTCAACTCCGCCCTGTCCTCAAGTATTCCTGAGTGCCCACACCCCGCCCAACAGAAGCAGTAGAGTTTAGTTCGAAAGGACCTGGGCTGGCAATGAGCTCAGAGCTTGAGTGCTTGCCTAGCGTGCACGGGGCCTCGGTTTAATTTTCGAGCTACGTAGAGTGGACAAGGAGGTGCAGTACCGTGGTGGCGGGAGGATCAGAGGTTCAGCGTTGTCCTCCGCTCTGGCAAAAGTCATAGGAAAAGGCTCAGCACACAGCAGAGGCACACCGTTCCTAGAAAAGCCTCCTCCGTGTCCGACCTGCTTCGCAGGTCACCCGGGCTAGCAGCTCACACACCTTTGTTACCTCACAGTTCCGAGGCCGGGAAGCCACCACGGGCTCCTTGTCTAACTTCAGACACTGGAAAGTCCACCCTTTCCGCAGAAGCCTTAAAATCAGGTGAACAGCAAGGGTGTTTGCCTAACGCGCACCCCTAAGGCGCCTCTTGGGGTTACCCAGAGGTCGTGGTTACAGGCTGGCGACTTGCAGTTGTACAGCTAACTTGATGTGTACAGGTCGGAGGCTGTGAACGGCGCACGCCGTAGCTGCGCTAGATGGGCGTGTTCTCCTTGGGTCCTCTTATTCGGGCAGGTGGGCCAGATTCCCGGCAAACGGGGCCTAAAACTGGCACACCCTCTCCCCCTTGTCTAGATCTTAACCATGGAGGAACAGCTGTCTGTCTGGAGTGGATGCCCTTGCCCATCCCACCCCGTGGCGTAAGTGACCAGAAATTGATTTCTGTAGACTGTTTCCTTCGCCCTAGGGTCGGATCAGCTCCGGAGTGAAGTACCTGATAGGACCACCTGAGCTGTCGCAGAGATCAGTTTGGGGCTGGTTTCTATCTGGATCGCTTTGTCAGATACTTTCTTCCCCGGCACTGTCCTGCTTGTCACCCGCTCCTTGGGGCCTTCCTCAAGTCGCTGTGTGGACAGAAGTCCCCGGGAGTGACTATCTGTATGACACATGACCTAGGATGGTTAAGTGCCTCTGCATGGAATTCTTTCTGGTCCACGTTTCATAGAGGTTCCTCTGGAATCACAGCTTAAGGAAGATGGCGTTGTATTCCTCCTTGCGCTATAGTTTTCCAGCCCAGAGAATGAGATCACTGTAGCGCAGACTTGGGTTTTTCACAGCCTACCATGTGGATGAGCAGAGGAGTCAATGTCAGAATCTCTGGCCAGCGATTATGAGCACACTATAACCACTTATTTCAGATATTATGACAGAATGCCTCACTACCCACCCAGGAGCTTTCTTTGGAACAGAAGACACTCAAGGTAAGCAAACACCTCTCCAAACAGTTTCCCCCTCCCGGAAATGCTGATGGTCACAATTTAACTCTGTACAGGTGAGGGCTGGTTATATGGGAAGAAGGAATTTTAATTGAGCGATTGTATCCACCTGTTTGACCTGGCGGTAAGTCTGTGGAGTCCTTCTCTTCAGTAATGATTGACGTGGGAGGTCCCAGCCCACGCTGGGCGGTGCCCTCCGGGGAAGGTGGCACTGGGTGGATGAGAAAGCCAGCCTGTCAGGCCATGAGGAGCAAGCCGTGTGTTCCCCAGCATTTCCTGCCTCCGTTCCTGTCCTGACTTTCTTCCGTGATGGACTTGGCACGTGTTCGTCAAATTAAGGCTTCCCTCCACTGAGTTGGTTCAGGTCAGAGCGTATTACAGCAGCAGCGAAAGCAAACTAGGACACCCGAGAAGGACACCCGAGAAGAGAAGAGAAGATTTCATTTGAAAAATCTCCACGGTAAGTTTGCACTGTGGGCATGTCTATGACACATTTCCTTAATTGGTAGTGGATGTAGGGAGCTGAGCCCACTGTGGGCAGATCCACCCCTTAGGCATGTGGGCCTGGCCAGTTTAAGAAAAGTAGCTGAGCTAGCCAGAGGAAGTAAGCCAGGAAAGAGCATTTTTCCATGCTCTCTCTCGTCTTCGATTCATGATTGATTGTAACCTGTAAGATGAAGAAAACAAACAAACAAACAAGAAAACCTTCCCCCCAACCGCCACAGCTTGCTTCTTGGTAATGTTTTGTTATAGTAGCAGAGAGACAAACCAGAACACCTGTCCTAACAGCGCCTCGGAACAGGTAATGTTATCAAAGAAACTGCAGTGCTCTGTGTAAGGTGATGCCCTTAGGCTTTATCAGTCACGGCTCTTGTGCTGTGAACGACTGCCATTTGTTGACAGCTCACATTTTTCTCACTGACTTGCCTTTGAGCCTTTGTCAAAAACAAATCTGGTGTGCTTGTCAGTCTGTTTCTGTTTTTCAGTTTTACTCATTTGATCTATAGCTTTGTCACTACCACAATCTTTGATGGTTGAAGCTACCTAAGTAACTATCAAAACAGTCCCGTTGCTTCCTCTCATTTTCTTCTTCCTCTTCAAAATATTTCAGCTATTTCACTCCCTTGCTTTTAAATGTAATGTTTAGAGCAATCTCTTCTGTATCTTCTTATAAAGCAAAGCTTGCTGAGAGTTTGATAGGAACTACATAACCATTCTATGGAGAACTGATATCTTTAATATATTGGGTCTCTCAATATATAAATAAATATGTCTTTCAAGTTATTTAAAACTCTGATTTTTGTCATCTGTGCATTTTTAGTATATATAACCTATGCATTTTTGTTAAATTATTGCCTAAGCATATTTTTGATTTGCTAAAAATAGAGTTGTATATTTAATTTTGGTATCTACATGTCCATTGCAAATATCTAGAAATACAGCCATCTGGGGAATATTCTGTCTTGAGTCATTTGATATTTTAAACAACTTATTAATGATAGGACAGATTTTTTTTTAAAGTTCTTAGGATTCTCTAGACAACTATATAATGTACAAACAAGGGAGTTTATATTTTCTTCTTTAAGTTACATGCCTTTTACACCCTTCCCTTATTTTGTCTTACTTCACTGACTGTCATTTCCAATGTTATATTTAGTCAGCGTGTTTGGGGTAGCTTTCTTCTGCTCCCAGTCTTAGGAATAAACCACTCATCTTTTCACCAGTGAGTGAAATGGCCGTCAAGGGCATTTGGTAGATATTTCTTATCAAGTTGAATATTTTTCTTCCTTCTATTTATTCTTATTCTTTTGAATGTTTTGGTCATGAATAGATATTAAATCTAATAAAATGAAATTTCAGTATCAAGTGAAATAATTGTAATTTCTCTTCTTTGGTTACTAATATGATAGAGTTTAAAATTTGGTTTTGAGTATCAAAACAGCTTCGGTCTTGGTGTAATGATTATTTCATGTGCTGATTATCTAACTGGCGGATATATTAGTAAGAATTTTCACTTGTACATCCATGAGAGGTGTTGTTCTGTAATTTTAGTTTATTCTGTGCTTGTCTGGTTGGGCATTGGTATAACAGTCACTTGGAAAATGAATTATAATCTCTTCTATCTTGGAAAGACTGAAAACTTGATTTATTTTTTTGACTATGTGGTAGAAGTCTCTAGCAAAAAGACTGGTATGAAGGAACCTGTTTTTGAGAAAATTTAAATAAGAAATCTTATTTACTGAGGACATTTGTATTACCTATTTCATATCTGCTGATTTGCGTTACGTTGTGATTTTTGAGGCATTATTCCAATTCTCTGAAGTTGTCACATTTACTTTTGTTGTTTTGCGTATTTATTTATTATGTTTTTATGTCTGTGGGGTCTGTACTGGTAACCCCTGTTTTAATACTTGATTTCAGTAATGTGTATCTTTACTCTTTGGTCTTGTTAGAGACTTCCAAGTTACTGGTTAGACTGTAACCCTTTTAATTTTATTGGTTTTATGCTCTGAATTTGTTCTCAAGTTTTAGTCCTATTTTGTTGGAGAATTAGAGAAAAGTACATCTACACCATCTTTCCATAAATAGCATTTCTGGAGACTTATTTTTGCTGAAAAAACTTTATTGTGCACAAGACTCTTAAGAAGTCTAAATTCTGGGTGTAACCACCCAGAAAAGAAATTTCTAATTTATAATGTTAACTTATAATGTTAAGAGAATATTAATAAGGATGTTTTGGGGAACACGAATCAGGACCTGGTACCTCAGAGTTCTGTCTAGAGGTGGTGACATCATATTTAAATATGCAAAAATAAAAGCAACTGGTTAAATGAGTAGAAAGGGAAGAAGGAGACTGATAGCAGGAAAATTATGGCATGCATGAAAAATAACAAATAATTTTGTTGCTGAAGCAGATAGTCTGTGTTTTAGGTGGAATGATGAAGCATGCAGCCATGGCTTTATCAGGGACCAGTCTATGAAAACCATCACAGATCACATGAAAGAGTCTGAGTTCAAGGGCCAAACCAGGCAGCACTGAGCTCTGGAGCTGAGGAAGAACAGATGTGATGATCGCAAGCCTTGAAGTAGAGTCTGTAGCTTAAGGCTCTTGGCAGTTATCTAATAGATGCAGTGATGGGCATGTGGTGAGGGCAATGGGGTGGACAGAACTGGGTGGGTGTAAGCACCTCAAAATCACGGAAGCCATAGATGCTGGAGACTATATACACAGAGGGGAGATGTCAGGAGCTTTGTGGGTAGTCTGTACAGCAGGGTGAGTGGAGCTGTCAATTACAGGGAAGCAAACCGAGTCATTATGAATGTTTCATAGGTGACCTAAGTTGCAGCATCAGATAAATAAAATGGGGATTAAGTACCATTTGTGAGATTTTAAAAGCCATTGTAAGATCTATAGTGTAACCCTTTTTAGAGATTGATGGAAATGTTTCCCTTAAAGCCTCCCTGTGGCAGAGTGGAGTAAAACCATGAATGCCTGATTTCTAATTATCAACTCATTATATTGATTTTACACCCAGTCTGTGTACGCTGTGGTTGTATGGTAAACTGAACCTGAGGCTCCAGTTCTTTTCTCTACCCCCACTGTAATTGCTTCCCTGTAAGAAGAATGCGTTCAGCATCTTGATAGGAGCGTTGGCTCCTTTTGATGCGTGACAGTGAAGCCACGCCTCGCTCTTTCTTCCTCTCGTGGGTGACCTTGCAGATGCAAATAGGATTACCTTGCAGCAGAGATGCCAAAGGTGGTGTGTAATGTAGATTCTGCAGTAAGAAGCAGAACCACCCATGTGAACAGAACCCCAGTCTTCCGCACATCTGTGATGCGTGAGTAAAACATGTAGACCACTGAGATCCTATGGTATTTGTCACGCAGCATTAGATGGTATAAACATCTGATATGACATGCTTATTCTTAATGAAAAGCTGGGCTCTCCCAGACACTCAGAATCTGTTGATATTCTACTTCTTGGAGTGGGAAACCACTGATAGACACATACCAATAGCTAAGTATGCTAGGTTCTCTCAGATACACCTGTCAATCACCTATCTGTTTAAAAGAAATTCTTATTATCTTAGTTCATTTTGTGCTGCTACAAACAGAATAGCACAGGCTGGGTAATTTGTAATAACTGCAAATTTATTGCCTCACTAAGGTCAAGGTGCCCATATGCAGAGAGGTCCTGGAGATAAAACAGGGCCTGGACTTGCTGTTTTTGCAGTGGCATTGGTCACACCTACAGGCAGGAGTCCTCACAGCTCACATCCAGGAGTCCTGTCTCCAACACTCTTACAACACGCCTAGACATCAGCATGAGTTTAGAGAGACAAACATTGAAACCATAATGGCCAACACTCTTCAGGTTCTTCCTCCTATGGGAGCATGGTTCACAGCCTCCTGTTGCCATCTGTACCCACACGACTCTTTACTGACCAGCTCTCCTGCCGTGGGAGAGGCAAATTCATTGCCAAACTGTATCCCCAGCAGCGATTTTTAGCGTATACAGATGAAGGCAGCTGTGTGGTGGAGGGGGTAGTCGAGGCAAGCTTCAGGAAAATATCAGAAAAGTTGGGCTTTGAGATATTGATGCAGATGCAGGAAAAAGAAGAAAAAGGATGATGTCAACAGTGGGGCCAACTCAGGAAAATACAGGAGGGGCTCATCCTCATGACCTCATCTCGTCCCACTACCTCCCAGCGGTCACATCGTGAAGTATCATTGACCTGGCACACGATTTAGGGAATGATGTTTCCAATACACGAACTTTTGGGGGGATAGATTCAAAGTATATCAGTACAGAAGACTGAACTAAGAAAAAGAAAAGAAAAAGTTGTTAAGATAAACATAAGCAGGCTGTCTGTTTGTAGGAACTGATTAAAATGATGCCAAGTACAAATAATGCTTTGACCAGGTATTGTACCTGTGCAGTCGTGTGCATAAGTGTATTTTTTTCTTGTGTGACTTTATTTCTGATTTCAAGATGAGACTATTTTAATCTGGCTACAGTTCATCTGCTCTGGGTAGAGAATAGTCATGGAATTCAAGCCAATACCAGATTGTCACAGAACCTAGGAGAATTGAAAGAAAGACCGGGTACTTGGTAGGGGTCCAGAGCATGAGGGCTACCAGACTGCGGATCTCCAGGGAGGCTAACAGTTGGGAGAGACATTACAGGGTCAGGACAGCAGCAAGTGGAGAGGAACGCATGCTTTCTTCCTGTGCTCTAAGTGCTTGAACAGTTTACGTGGCATCATTTACAGAAAAATAGGTCCTGGCAGGGGGGAGGAAAAGCAGCAAGTGATCAGTGGCTTGGGAACGCTGTGGTGCTCTGGATAATCTCCAGACCGCAGGGTTGCCTGGAATTCTGCTCTCACTGAGGCCCATAATGCAGATGGGAATGAATGAGTAGAAAAGACTGTATGTAGTTTTGTACATGAAAGGTTTAGGGACAGAGCACTAAGACTTAATGATAAGGATATTTTATTATTGGCTGACAAAGAGCAAGTTAAACTATTTTAAAAGCAGTACATGTATCATGTGCAAGAGAGCATGCTTTCTGTAGACAGTCTCTATTTCATGTGAGGTAGATTTTTTTGCTTCTGTCAAATAAGAAAGCTCAGCTAAGTGTTGGATTAATTAGGTGCTTTTCTCTAGGTTATGCTTCCATCAACATTGGAGATCGATCTGACTGCGGTTTGAGAGTGCTGGATTGTAACCCAAGCAGGAGACTCCAAATTCTTTGGCTTCGTTCCCCAGCCTCTGGCCAAACTGAAAGCCTGTGGCTGAGGAGATCCATGTCTATGTGCAGGCAATCCACTGATCATTGCTTTTATGAGTATCTAGTACTTGCTTGTAGTGGCACATGGCAATTATCACATTTGATTTGCTCATATGGAAACACCAGCTGCCTAGTGAACAGGTGGTAAAGGAAGGAATCTTGCAGGGAGGGCCTGTGATGGCTGGCTTTTAGTGTCAACTTGGCACAAACTAGAAGTGTCTGTGAAGAGTACCCCAATGAGGAATTATCTACCCCTAGGTTGACCTGTGAGCATATTTTTGGGGCATTATCTAACTAGGTTAGTCAATGTGTGACCAGCACTCAGTCCATGGTGGGCAGCACCATTCCTTAATCAGGGGTCCTAAATAACATGGGTGCAGAAATCAAGCAGAACACAGCAAGCAAGACAGTTTACAAGCAAGTATGCATGCATACATTATTATGATTTTTTCTCTTCTCAATTTGACTTGCTGTTTAAAGTTCCTGCTTTGACTTTTCCCAATGATGGGCTGAAAATTTTCATCTTCTAAGTTGCTTTTTTTCTCAGAGTATCTATACTTGCAGCAGCAGAAATGAAACTAGAATAGGTGCCCTTCCTAGGAATGAGCCAGAATGTGGTGGTGAAGCCTGGTGCTCCTTGTGGGGTAGCTGACTCAGTGTCTCTATGTTCCGTTGTCTCTGTCAACACTCTATCTGCTCCATGGGAGTCTTGGGAAGTGCACCTGCAAAGCAGCTCCTCAAATAGAAATGGCTGAGCTTTATATTATTTTTAAGGTTGATGATGATTAAATCATAGGTCTGGGAAGGGTGTGAGCCTGAAAAGTTGAGGAGTTCTTACAGTCTTCCTTCCTCTGAGAAGATAAAAGCTGCAGTTCTTTTGTGCGGTAATGACAGACTGTCAACATCTGTCTGTTTGCCTGACTCCCATTCACTGAATAAATGCTGGTAATTGCTAATTGCCTGGAGAAGAAAACTGACTCACAGCCCAAAGCGCCTTGCATCTTGATGTTGCAGGCTCTCTGAGCTGGCTCTATGTCTAAATCAGGGGACATCTTGCTGGAGCCTGCACCCTCACTTGCCTCCTCAATTGCTTTGGGGTTAGATTAATTCAAGTAGGGTTTCTGTCAATGGTACTTCACTGGGAACTGTGGGTAGTCCTTTCTGTGCATTGTATCTTTCCTTGTATATACAATAAAGGGGGTGAAAAACATTTGATAAAATTTCTCACGAGTTGGATACATTCTAGGCTTAATTGAAATGGAACTCGTACTTGTTGGAGTCCTTAAATGTTTGTTTGTTGTTGTTTTAACTTTTATTGCTTCTCTGAAAATATATTAGCTATCATAGATTCATGGCTGTATAAGTAGCAGCGATAGCAATGCTCTTTTTACCTTAAGGACAATTGTGGCCTTGATATGGTACCCTTGGGCCCCACATCAGAAAGTTTGGCATGCTGGTCACTTGAGTAATAACAATAAAGGCACCCCTCAGAAGGCCACTGCTATTGCTTATTTGGTCCCTGTGACATGCTGAGAATTTTCTGAATATCAGTGTTACAGGTTTGAAGAAAGTTTGCAGGCAAGAAAATTTGAGGAGAGAATTCAGAGTTTGAGATGCAATGCAGAGGGGACCTCCAACGCTATCCAGGCTTCGTTATTTATAGCTTCGTGCAATGGTCTCTCAGGGCCGCTTGCAGAGTTTCCACTTGGACACTCCTTGCAACACTGGTTCTCCTTAACCACAGGGTGCACTCTCCAGTCCCTTTATTGTATATCCTTTATCACTGAAACTTGAACCACACCGCCAAGTTTGATCACTGACCTGGAGGGAACCCTGGCACCATTCAGTCACATTTGTAGCAGCTTTGAGTTGTTACTTTTTGCCAGTAGAAAGTCCCTCAGGCCTTTGATTTTCACAGGTTGGAGGTGTAGCTGGGCAGAGCCTTGCCCCAAGGGTAACCTTCAGTTTATCCCAGTGTAGACCAGGCGCCACTTTTACCCCCTCATCTTTTCAGCACAAACTGTGGCTCCAACATTAAAATTCCTGGTGTTTTTATCTCTCAAAATGTACATTTTGTATTTCTTTTTCCTCCACTCGTTTTTCATTGCAGACCTGCATAAGAATGGTTCTTAATAATCATATAATGGAGTCAATACTAGGCTGTCTTGAAGTTTCTCCCTTCAAAATATTCTTTTATTATTTTTAAATTTAGCTCCAGGCAAATTCTTAAGACAAGGGCAGAAAGCAGCATTATTTCTGTGAGAATATCACAAGAACAGTCTCCAGTCCAGGTGCTAACATTGTTCCCTTCTGCAACCTCTTGAGCTGGGGTTCCACAGTCTGCAGAGTTCTGGGCACTGCTGTCTGCCAAGATCCTACTAGGATGACCCAGTAGGTTCTACTTACAGTAGCCAGCTGCTTCCTAGTCTAGAGTCCCGAAGTTCTGCATTCCTCAACAAAGCCACATGGTCATGCCTGTCACAATAATTTACTACACCTGACTATGACCTCTGTTACATGTCAAAAATGCCATGACGAAAGCAACATATACAAGAAAGCATTTAATTGGACTTACAATTTCAGAGGGTTAGAGTCCATGATGGCTGAGCAAAGGCGTGGCAGCAAGAACTCTGAGAGCTCACGTCTTGACCCACAAATAGGAGGCGGAGAGGACTAACTTAAAATGGCCTGAATCTTTTAAAATCTCAAAGACCCCCAACCCCTGACGGTGACACGCTTCCTCCAGCAAGGCCACACCCCTAATCTTTTTCTAACAGTTCTACCATTTGCAGACCAAGCATTCAAACATATGAATCCATGGGACCATTATCATTCAAACCACCTACCACACCAGGTCAGTGCAAGTGTGAGGCTCAGAATTTTAAGTCTCATCAATGGTCACTTCATGTTTGTGGTTTTGTGTTGGTCTTTGAGGTCCTTAAAGGAGAAGATCAATTTTTTTTTTAACTTTGCTTTTTATACCCATTATATCTAATAGAATGGATGCTGAATGCCATTCATGAATATAAGAAGCTGCCTGCATTAGTGGGTAAGGTCTCAGTGCCAGTTCTGTATCTTCTACTTCTCTTTTCTCTGATTCAGGCCAGACCCTATTCCTTTTTGTCCTTCCTAATCCCCTCCACTGCTCTCGACTTTTACACGCTCTTATTTTGCTTGTCAATTGTTTCATGCTAACTTTGGCCATTATTTTTCTTTGGAGTCTTATGAACATAAAGCACTATGTTATTGTACACACACAATATGTTACACACATATATTATGTATATAGACATACATGTACACAGTTCTTTCTTTCCTTCTTTCTGAACCTTGAATAGATCTATGCCATCTTCTTGTCTTATATTAAAGACCATTTTCATGTCAATCTATAAAATAACTTGGAGCCAAATTGGAAGATGATAAGAATCTTTGGTTTTGAATGTTCAGTATCTGCGAGTGTGGCTACTAGTGTAGAGTATTTACTAATAAACTGATATCTAATCTGTTGTGTACGAATTATAAAGACTTCTAGTTTGCGAATGAAACTATCATCAAAAGACCTTAGTATCTAACTATTATATAACGTAATTTAAAAAACCAAACAGGTATTAATATTTGTGATAGTTTTTCATACTTTGGGAATATAAAGGACAATTTTGATGCTTTATTTATTTCTCTGGAGTAGAAAAAAATAAAGGTAAGCATCAATAATTAAGAAAAATTATTTGTTGATCTTGTATTAGTCACGAATAGACAACAAGCGCAACCAGAGAAACAGGAAGATACGAAACTTACCCTTCTGTTTGAGCACTGTATAATCACCTAGCCTCTACAATGGTGTACTTCTGTTTATATTGCAGTGACATGACACCAGTTATTGTTCGGCAGTTTTCTCACAGACAAAACATTCCATCGTGTAGGGGAGCTCATTAAGACTTAGGATGTTCTAAACGGAGGTGAAACATCCCATCCTTGCACAGATGCTCATTGACCTCAGGAAATAAACAGCCCAAAGCTCCAGAAAGTCCTTGAAACTGACCAACTTCACTAGGACTGTCCTTTCCCAAGTTTATACAAGCAGTAAGGACTGCTGAGCAACCCTCTAAGAGCAGCCTAGTGGCCTGAAGGAAGCAAAGGTCAGCCATGCTGACTGGAAGGGGCTCATACAACTCACAGCGCAATTGCCTAGAAAATTACACTCTGCAACCTGTTGACCCGCATAGTGGAATGGGTTCCATGTTTACAGCCTTTGTGAGCTGCCACCCAGGTTGGCCATGGGCTTTGGTGATGCAGTTAAGTCACTTCAGCTCCTGAAACCCCTCATGCGTATGCTTGTAAGAAACCCCGATAAAAGTCATTGTTTCACTGTGTTAGACTTTTTGGCGTCCCCGCTTTGGTTTGTTGTCAGTTCTGGGGTGAGTAGACATCTCTCCTTAAATAGTGTCCCATGTGCTTGGGAAATGATTTTATTGATCTCAGCCTTGACTTCCTTGTTTGTTTAATGGGATTCTAGTAGTGTCACCTGACAGAGTTGCTGTGAAGATGGGATGAAATAGTAACCATAAAGAATTTAGGGGCAAATGGTTTACAACTGACGAAAGCTTACAAGGTCAGTGCTCTTACTAGGTGGGCTGCAAAAGTACTCTGTATTGTAATAGGGGAGGTTTTTTGTTTGTTTTTTTGCTTTTTGGTCAGGCAGGGGTGCACAGCTACCTATATCTTTGCTTGCTTTGCTTTTCTACCCTTCCATCACAAGTAACATGTTGGAATCCTTTCTAGTCAACAGCCTCCCCCACACTTTATGACGCAGTATAGAAGGCAGCCTCAGGTGCTACTTCTCTCCAGTATGTTTGTGTTTAAGGTACACTTTTGCTTGTGAATTTCAGACAGTGTCCATGGGGGAAATGGACATGGTCCAATGGAAAGAGTGAAGACATAGGGTGAAGGATTCACTGGACCTTGTGGACACCTAAGCTTTCTAGAGATGGAAGAAGATGGGAGACTGAGAAAGCTTAACTGGCAGCATTGCTTGTTTATAGCTGGCACCTCTTCCCTGATTACTCAGCAGACATTTGTTGGCTATTTGTGTTATTAAGAGTTAGGGCGTCCCAGTGTCAAATTCCCAAAGGGTTTTCCTTCTCTTTTACACATGGCAGAAGGATTCTCTATATTAAGTATTCTCTGCAAAGGAGCTGTGACTGAGTTAGTAATGGGGGGACAGATGTGTAGCAGTAGCTCAGGAGGGTCAAGCTTGTGACAGGTATGACACAGGTAGGGACTGCATGTTTTCTCGTTGATATGGCTTCTCGTGCTTTTGTCAGCTGGAACCCACCATGGTATCAACCAGTCCCCTTTCTCTGAGAAAAGTGACTCAGCCTTTTTTGTGGAAGCTGAACTCTGTCTTCCTAGTTCTCAAACACTCAAACGGGAATGTTTTTCTCACCCCCCATTATGCCAGTAAAATATTGAGCATCGTCTGCTCTAAGCAAGTGTTTGTTACAGTGGTGCTTCAGGAGGACATTTTCATTGTTGTTCTTCTGAGTCAGGATCTCAGTTCAGGCTGACCTGGAACTAGGCCTTAAACTTATGGTGATCCTTTTACCTGAGCCTTAGTGAGTCACCAAACATTGCTTTTGAGAATATTAAATATCACATTCTCTTAATTTTCTTTCTCTGTCTTGAAGTGTCAGTATATTTTTTCTGAGTTTTCTCTCAGAAAACATTCACTTCTTTTCAATAAGAAATAGCTCAAACTGCCAGGCTCCATTAGGGAACGTTTGTATGGTGTTGCCAGGTATTGCCTTCATTCTTTGGGGGCTCCAGGTCTTTTCAGGGGTTGAAAAAGGCCTAGACTTGAGGACCTCAGGCTCCAGTAGCTCAGAGAAGTCAGTATTGAGATTGTTCATAGCCATGGAGGCTGTCACTAGGTAGAGTAATGACAGCTCATGATGCCCTGTATGTAGACAGAGACTAAGCTATCTATACTTTGGGACATGGGTACACAGCCTTACTGATGGGAGGAAAACTGTGGCTCTCCTACATCATGTGTTCTTAATTTGTCTTTGCAAAAGATATCTCCAATTAGTCACATGTGATGAAAAAGGGAATAGTGAAAAAAAGTTTTTCAAGACATGGGAAATGGTTCAAGATTTGATAGTCTGCCTCTGGGAGTCCTATGACCCCCATTAAAAATGTTGGATAAATAAAGGCTCAAGACCTCTTCCCAACATGAACTCTCATTTTAATAAGCCATTCCTATCACCTATTTTTGATAACTGGGTTAGCTACTATTCTCATTTTCTCCTTTTTGAATAGGGTTTCTTTTCTACTCCATCCTGAAAATGCATATGAATTTTTCAATAAGCTCCTCAGCTGGCCAGTTTCTGGAGAATGTTTCTGCAGGGCGACCTGATTACTCCTGCTATCTGGGTCAGAAGTTTGGGAACAGAGCTTCTGAGAAACAGCTAATATCTTCTAACATGTTGCTGCCCTGAATACAATTTATAGTTCCTGGTGTGGATTTGGGTCTGTTACATCTGCACCATTCTCAGTGCTAGGATGCTAAACTTTCTCATCCTGGATGTTTGAGGGAGTAGGAGGATTCCAGTGGCTGAGGCTGAGTTATTCATGGACGTTGTATTTGCCGCCATCATCATGCATACCCTGTAGATCTATGGATCTTGAGGATCCTGAGCTCCTTCCATCTGGATAACTCTCTCAAACCCAGGGTTGGGTGGGATGTTGGTGCTTTAGAAAGGGACACCATGTTGGCAATGTTGAATCTATCCCAGGAGGCTGTCTCTCTTCCAATCCTTTGGCTGAAACAACTTTGCTTCAGGCTTTTGGAAAGACTAGCTCATTCCTAGTCTCTGGGTACCAACATAACTCTATATTTTCAGTATGCATCTAAACAGAATTAAGTGATACAGATCTTGTATATGCACACATGTATTTGTTTTTCTCTCCAGTGAGGGATTTGTATTCAGAAAACATAAAAAATCTATAAGCCAATTGAGCATAATACAAACCTACTAAAGAATACATAAGAACATTTATATAGGCATAATATAAAGAGGAAGTATCCAAATGTTTTTAAGGAAGTGTTAAGATACTTACCATAATTTCTTTAAAAAAATAAAAGTTATTGTGTATCACTAAATATCACTGATGACTAAAACTGTTAAAAATCTGGCTATATTAAATGTTGATTTGAGTAGAGAGTACCAGAACTGTCCCAGATTGCAAGAGGGAAAGGGAAATTAGTGCAATCACTTTAGACAACCATTGTGAATTATATACCAAATTGTTTTGTACCGAGATATACACCTATGATTTCTGAAGAAAGCAGGACTTCCAATGCTGTGTTCCTGAAGTCCTTACTAATCCCCAAGGTTCTTGTCAAGTACAAGACACTGAGAGCAGGTCAAGACTGGGATATGCAGATAAAGCAAACTTGTTCCCCATATGCACCAGGAATCAGCGCATCAGCATTGCCGTTTGCAAAGGCAATGTGCTTTTCGGGAGCTATGTGTGGTTATCTGCTCCTTGGAAGCTGGTGACACCAGGACCAGGCAAGCTCATGATGCACTGTTTAGGCACTTCAGCTTATAATATGCCTCCCCTCCATAGTAACAAGCTCAGGATAAGCACTGGGGGAGGCTAGGTGCTTTCGTCCAGCTAGCTACCCTTGGTGAACTCTCCGAGTTGTGCCATTAGGCCACATACAATTTTCATGGACCTTCCGAATAGCAGATTTGGCCCCCACACATACTGTTGCAGGATATTTGTTCACACTGTGGAGCCTGAGGTTGTGTTGTTTACTGGAAAAACCTGTATCTTGGTGTGGCTCATCCTTAGCACACACCTTTAATCCGAGAGCTTTCTGCTGAGTTAAATAAAGTCAACCACAGCTCAAGGGGCAGAGCAAGCAACTAGTTGACAGGGGGTGAACATAGGAAAAAAAACAGAGGAAGAGAAGGTGAGGAGGATGGGTAGAGAAATGAGATGAGATGGAAGGGAAGGGCTGTGAGTCTGAGGAGTTCTGAGAGGGCACAGGGAAGGAAGCATCCTTCTTGGATGTCTACTGGGAAGGACGGTCAGCTGGAGGCTTTTTCTGCTTCTTGAGCTAGCAGGTTTTCATCCCAGCATCTGGCTCCCGAGGCTTTATTGGTAAAATCGAGCGACTGAGATTTTCTTAAAAACATACCTCATGGATAGATTTTTGTAAAAACAAACAAACAAACAAACAAACAAAAAAACCCAACAACAACATACCTCATGGATAGTAAGTTTTTCTTATTCCACGCCATGTTATTTTCAGCTTCCTGGGGCCTGTCTCATGCTGTGGACATAACAATACTCAGGAAAATGGTTTTCTCATGTGAACCAGACGTGGACATATGAAGATTGCTTAGACTGGCAACAGCGTAGATGTCAACCCTGGTGTATTTTCTATAGGCTTGAAGGCCCTTGAAATTCATGGAACAACTTTGTCTTTAACTGTTAGGGAATGGCATGCTATTCAAATATGGGTGGTGGGAGAAAAACAAGAAAAGCATGTGTTGGAAGCTGTATCTCAGGGTTTGTAGAACTCACACGGGAACATCCAACAGTCTCTGTAAATAAAAAGTCTGAGGTTACCCAGATTTTAAGTTAGTTTTTTTTTTTCCTCACTAAATGTATTAGCATGGTGAAATGTCTTCTCACTCAAAATAATACCTGGCCGCTAAATGTGCCCTCCATTTCACCTACTAAAATCCTTATTTCACACAAAGACTTCATTGCTTAATGCGGATCAACAGTATGTTTATTTTTTAAAAACCGTGCTAGAAATGAATTTAGAGATTTTTATTTTCAACTGGGTAGTTTACAACAGAGAGATTTTGTTTCTGTTTTGCTGTTTGGCTCTATTGGCAATTCCAGCTAATGAAACTATACTTTTTGAGGTTTAAGTTTACTTGGATTCTAAAATTAGAAATTGTGAAGACAAAAGCCCTACTTTTTCCATTCCCTTTGAATTCCTTACTGAGTACCAAAGTTAATATTGTTTTTTTTAAAAGTATTAAATTAATTAATATACTGTTAGTATAATCCTTTAGCTTAAGCCTGCATTATAACATTTATCTGGAGAATATTTAATGTATTGTGGGTGCACATGTGTGTGTAAGTTTTGTGTACCTGTTTGCCTGTATTTGTGTATGTAGATAAATCATGCATGTGGAAACCAGAAGTGAACTTGATTATAATTCCTCAGCTGCTATCTATCTTATTTTTTGAGACAGGGTCTCTTACTAGGACCTGAAGCTCACAGATTAGGGTGGGATGGCTGGCCAGTGATCTTCAGGGATCTGCTTGTTTTTACCTTCCTACCTCTGTGATTGCAACTGCAGGCTATTGATTTGGCCTTTATGTATTTATTTTTAACATGGATGATGAAGATGGAACTCAGATCCTCATGAGACTATTAACTTCATGCAGTAAGTTATCATGTGAAAATAAAAAAGACATGAATTGTATTTGCTTTAGGAGTAGGTTTTCTTTATTAGTCATATATACTCATACATTACATGCAAGAAATCACAATACAGCCCAAAATGTTTATGGATTCTGGCACATCATAAGTAACACAGAGCAAGAGTTTACATATTGTTTCTATGTACAACTATTATAAACAGTCTAATAGCAATGCTTCAGAAAAGAATGCAGCAATGTCCTAATACTTGATGTGCTAGCCAACACTTTGCTCTGTGTAGGAGCCTTGTAATACATCAGATAATTTTTGGGAAAGCTACATTTGCCTGGAAATGTGCATTAAGTATAAAATGATAGCTTAGTCTTTTCTGCAAGTGAGAGTGTTTGTTTTTTACAATAAAACATTATTGTAGGGCCAACATACTAATGTAAGCAAATAACCAAACACACTACAAGGAAGAACTTTCAGGATGGAATGCTGTGTGCCTTTGAACATTCCTTTGTGAATCATCGGAACAAACCACGTGTGTATGTCTCTGGCAGGGAAAAGAGGTAAAACACAGATTCCCAGGGAAATATATTGGAAAGGCAAAGCATGCACTTGTGTGTGTGTGTGTGGTGGGGAGGTTGTTAAAACAACTCAGCTAGGTAGCATGCTGTGCTCATTGCTATGGCATGGATTTCACACAAAGTTTTGGAAGATGTGGTCATGGTTTCATTTACACGGACACAAAATCTGCAAAGCATGAACTGTCAGACTTCTTTTGTGTGCTCATCTTTTGGCATTTCCCATAAATGAGAAGGTTGTCTTGTCTCAGAAGCTGAACTAACGTGCTGAGCAGCAGAATTCCAAATTTGCTTCACCCCTGGATTTTGAGGAAAGGGGTCAAGTCTAGTCTTCTTTCATGCCCCAGAATTAGAGGAAGAGATGAACAGGCAGAAGGCTTGGTGCTCATATTTGAGCAGACTCAATACTATGGTCCAAAGAAGGGGCTCATTTGCCTCTGCTTCTGCAGCTGGAGAGAAATGCAGCTCCCAGACAATGATATACTTAAAATATTTGTATTTAAGTACATGAGAATCTAATCAGATTCGTTACTGTGTTTTGATATTTTTCTCTTCTGAAACATTATGGGTTATTTTTAAACACTGTCATTGGTTATCATAATTTCAGACAGAATTAAAACTATGAAGTGCATATTTTTTCTAGAAGAAATTGTCTTTGGAAATCAAGAATGCATCATCAGTGCTATAAAAAAAAATGCAACAACAAGTAACACACCTGATGTTTAGACTCACACTTTTCCTTAAAAAAAGAAAATGTGTTTGTTACATTTGATAGATGTTGTTCGATGTATTTTTAGAAAGCTCAATTTGCAATTTTATTTACTTATATTTCATGTAATATAATGAGATGAAAACAACGCCACTTCACGTTTTAAATTATAACTGTTAATTAGGTGAGAAGCTCAGGGAATGTATTGCCAAATGAAAATTGTCATTTCATCTTTGCTTCTAATTAAATGAAAATACTAGCACAGAGCTGTTTATATATTCCTTTTATATTGGTAGATATGTTCTTATAAAAAGGCATACATAATTCAAAATAATGGCATTGATATCATTATGATCTTTCTCATTACCATGTAATAGGGATATTATATATATATGTATATATATTTCTAACTCAGTTCTGATTAAACTAATGAAAATTGATATCCCAACAATCATAGAACTGTGTTCAAGGCTAAAATTTTGGTGGCAGGAATATTAGATTCTACACATTGGATTTTATGGGTTCAGACTCTACAGTGGTTCATGAGTGGAGCTGATGGCTCATATAGAGATAACAGAATGGCTGAGATAAGAAAGGTCATTTGCAAGCATATTCCAAGTTTCATTTTAAGTCTTTCCAGAGTGAACAAAACAAACAAACAAGAAACCACCACCACCAACAAAGCCCCTGCATTATTGGTTCTGCAGTTTGAACTAAAGAGATGATTCCCCAATAAACTACTATACTGAATGTTTCCTATTCTGACCACTGACCACCATTGCCAAGTAATTCCCAAAGGTTCATGTTATGATGATGGTGGTGTGTGTGTGTGTATGTGTGTACATGTGTACAAGTCTCTGGGAGTCTTGGCAATTTTAAAGTATCCTTAAAATACAAAGTCCCTGCTTGGTAACAGATGATTCTATCAAACCATCAATTAAAAAAAAATAACAAAAAATCACACAGGGGTTGTTGCATTTCTGAGAGGCTGCAAAGCTCTTCTAGGTTGTGTGAGAGGACATATGATTATCAGTCATGAGATCAAGAAGATATACTTTAATACTATATATAGAATGATTTTCCAATTGAATACAAACATTTTTGAGAAATAAAATTTGCACTTAAGAGATTCACTGACATGTTAGTGTTTGTAGTTGATCTTCTCAAAGTGTATGCTAAATTCAAATCATATTTCTGTGTGAGAATCTCCAGTGTTACATGATGTTGACATGACCTTATTATGCTTCAAAATATAGAAGACAGACGTAAGTATAAACTCCTATGTACTTTCAACATGACAGAGTCAAGCTGACTTTCGTATCTAGAGCTAATCTAACACTACTTTCCTAACTTCTTTTTCTACAGAGATGTCAGAATACTGAGCCAAAAAGATCACATCTCATTTAAAATTTATGTCATAAGAAGCCTGGCCATTCCCTGGCAATTCCTACTTACTGCATTCCCCTTCTCTCCCTCTCAGTTCTGAAGGGAGCTCTTTTCTTCATGGTGTCTGTGGTTGCTGGCTTCCAGCTGTCTCTGAGAAGCCAGGCCAGTTAGAAATTAGCCAGCAGGATGTTTCCTCTGTCATCAGAATCAATAAGAAAACATTAACCTAATTGATCTCTCCATTGTTTACTGAAAAAACTTCAGTCTTGCCATGAGAAAAATCAGCAATTTAAAAGAGATATTAACCATTTCTATATGCACACCCATGCACAATGCCACACTGGGACGGATAGTCTCAGTGCTCAGATTTTACTGGAATTTGTTGTATTGAATATTACAGGGGATGGAGACCATCCACTTCTAGGAGTTGTTTTGTATAATTTGGTTGATAAATTATTTAAACATTTGATTAGAAGGAAGGCATTCATTATAAAGGTGACTAGGCATGGTCTTCAAGATTAATGTTATTTTCATTTTGTGCCATCAATAAATGGACAGAGTTTCTCAAAAAAACAATTGAAAACAACTTCTCAGTGTAGCTCATGCCTGTATTTCCAGCATTCAGGAGGCTGAGGCAGAAGGATCACTAAGAGTTTAAGGTCAGCCTAGGATACACAGTGAGTGTTAGAATAACCTGGAATACAGAGTGAGACCCTATCTTAAAAAACAAAAAGAGGACAAAAATAACAACAATACCAACAAAACCTCTCCCAGACAAATAAACAATGAACAAAACCCAACAAACAAAATATAAAGTCACGGACATTTCTTCCGGTTAATCCAGAATTTTCTTATTTTGGCCCCAATTCTTGTCTAAATTGAGTGATCGAGTTACAGGCACAAAGGGGATTCTGAGAACATGTCCCAGTTCTATCTGCAGTGCTGAGAGTATAAATCCCTAAAATACCCAGTTACTTGAATCTAATTTATATAGATTCAGTAGTTTGCATGGAAAGAACCAGCTGGGTAGGAGGCCTGTTGAGTTTCTCTATTCCCTTGAGAAATAAAGGCTCAGAATTTCCATAAAGCAAATGAGTTATGAGTTAATACAGCCCCAATCAGTAGAAGCTTCCCACAGAGTAGGAGCAGGGGTGAGCTTGGGGGCAGAAGGGAACAAATTGTATCATAGTTAAAGAGAATAAAAAGGCCTTGTTATTTTCTGGTTTCCTGTATCGACCCCTGCAGAGGCAGGAACAGGCATGGGGAGTCAGGCTTGCCACCTGCAGAGATTCAGAAGAACCAGCTGATGGGGTTTGTTGGTTGGTAGGATGGATACTGGACATTAAAAGCTAAATGGCTCTATATTGGAAATGATAGAGTACAGGGAACCATTGGTAGGCAGAGAGTAGAGAGTGGCCAGGCAAGAAATGAAGTGGAGGTCAGGTCTGTCTCAGTAGGAAGTGCTAACAGGGGACCCACCTAGGACTGAACGCAGAGGGAAAACTGGTGTGCATTGTTCTAAGGAGAATGTATGTGTGTAATGAAATCTGTTTCAAGCAAAAATGAAAGAGCCGGAACACAAGAGACAAACAATAATGACAAGCAACATGCTCTCCAAACAGAAAACAGGCAAGCAAACAGCAGCATCCCAGACTTCCCAGAAAATAGGCAAACAAGGTTTGAGGCTTCACAATGCTTAGTCTGCCATTTTGTTTGCTCTCTTAACAGGACCTTTTCTCCTGTTGTGTGGTAGAATCCTGAGAGGCTGAAGTCCACTCATTTAAAAGCGTGATTGAAATATGGTCCACAGCAAAGGAAAAAAGACACATGTACTATTCTAACAATTAAATACTACATCCCAGCACTGTGCTATAGAAAGTAAAACAATGAAAATGGCAAATATCTGTTCGAGGGCCATAGTGGTGCCACTCAAAACCCAGCATGATCCATGGGCTCACCTCTTCCTGGAGATCTTTGGGGGGTACCTAGGACTAACCACATGCACTGAGCTTTCCTAAGAATCCCTGGCAGCTGAACTGAACCTATCCAGGCGCTTGCAGGTAGATGGTTAGGGAAATTGCCTCTGCCTTTATTTCTGCCCTTTCTCTTTTTGTATCTTCCTCAGCATATACTACTTCTCTTTGCATTTCCATTTGGCATTTATTAACTGTGTATTCATGGAAAATTTTCCAACATTAGTAGATAATGCCAATTAAGTAAAACATTTCCATGGTTGAAGCAAAACAACAGAAGTTTCTTTCAAGAGGCTATAAAGAAAATAGAATATTACAGCCTGCTTTTGAGATTCAGTTCCTTGTAAAAATCAAATTGCAAGGCGGGAAGAAGAAACGCATAGATAGTATTTAAACACTTTTCCTGAAAGATAATTTTGGCAGCTAAATATTCCTATTATGGTGCATGTAGTCACGTTGAGATAAAAATATGCCCCCTCTCTCCAAAATGGCTTCTCTGAAATCACAAAAGAGATATGCATTTTCTACATAGAAGTTGCAAGTATTGCAGAGAACATGATGTTTTTAGGTTACTAAGTTGTTAAGAATTTTAAGCAAATTTTAGATTCCATGAGAACGACTGTGCTGTGAGACATAAACTGCATTTAGTGCAGGGTCCACGTCTGGATGCAGTTGTTTGTTTCTCACTGAGAGAAACAGAACTTCTTGAGGGAAAATAGTGTTACTATTCTCCTAAAACCAGAAACGATGAAGCATCCTTTGATCATTATAAATATGTCTGTGCTTGTGTTGACACAGACCAGATTTTCAGACTAACATTGGGTGGTTTAGATGAAGGAAAGTGTGGCATTGTGCTTGTATTGTACAAGTTTTTTTTTTTTTCCCTTTCTTCCTGTAAATGCAGCACTTGGGTTGAAACAGGAGGATCCTAAATTCATGGCCAGCTGGGATTCCATAGCGAGCTGGAGGATAGCCTGGGCTATGAGGCAAGAACCTGTCTTGGGTAGAAGTGAGTAATAAGAAAGGAAAATAAAAGGGTAAGGGTAGGCTGAAGCTGTAACCTGTTAGTAGCCAGTTAATCCTGTAGATGTTTGGAAACACTGAAGGGAAATTCGTTATACATAAGCTGCTTCTAGACCCTGGGCACATGTTCTGAGAGGGAGAGCCATTTTTTTCAGCGTTCTTCTCATTACACGCTTAATATAGGTGAAATAACTGACTTTTCCAAATCTCTTTGTATTTCTTAGGAGCTTATACTGAGCCCTTCATTAAAATATGTACTTGTAGCTGCACTTACATTTCACACAAAAGATGCAGGATGGGTACTACTTTCTCCAGCTGTGCCCAACCAATGGCTCAATGGCCCGCACAGTTTTTAAAGTCCCAATTCTAAGTTTCAGTCACCTGCATGCTCATAATGTGTAGTGCCTAAAACATACTCATACTGGTTATATTAATCAGGACCGTTAATATGACCAGGAGAGGACAGGAACTCCACAAGGACAAAATTTATCAGGGCATGGGGGCCCTCTATGAGACTCTTTCTACAACTAAGGTCCATGTACAGATATAAGCTAGAATCCCTGCTCGGATGTAGCCCATGGTAGTCAGTAACCAAATGGGCTTCCCTAGTAAAGGGAACAGGAACTATTTCTGACATGAATTCAATGACTGGCTTCTTTAACCCCCACCCCTCCCAAGGGAGGAACAGTCTTGCTAGGCCACAGAGGAAGACATTGCAGCCAGTCCTGAAGATACTTGATAAGCTAGGGTCAGATGGAAGAGGAGGAGGACCTCCCCTAGCAGTGGACTTAGAAAGGGGCAGGGAAGAGATGAGGGAGGGAGGGTGGGATTGGGAGGGAATGAGGCAGGGGGCTATGGCTGGGATACAAAGTAAATAACCTGCGATTAATATAAAAATAAAATAATAATAATAATAATAAAAGAGGACCACTCCTCTGCTTCCATTAAGAAATGCCGTGGCTTTCCATAATGACATCCGAACACCTTCACACATCATGCACAAGAAGTTGTTGGCACCTGGGCTGGGTTATTCCCTGCACAGGGGCCATCCCATAATTCATGGAACTTTTTCTGACAGCGGGAAGTCAAGACTGTAGAGTGAAACTATTTATAGTGAAATTCAGTCATCTCTTGCATAGCTGTCCCAAACTTGGGCCCTTTCATGTACTCCTGCCTTAAGTCTTAGCAGTCAGAGGCCTTAAAGACCACCGAAACACTGGTTCTCTGAGTCATCTCAATGCAGAGAAGGAAGTGTTATCCCAAAGGTTGATACGCATACACTGAAGCCCTACACTACCTATGCTCATTGTTTTCTTTCTTTCAACATTGATAGTTTCCATTTATGATAGAAAACATTTAGTACATGACAGACAAAAATTATTTTTTAAAGACATCATATTATTTAATCCGGATTATCACCCAAAAAGTTGGTATTATTGTTCACTCTTTCAAGGAGATGGGGCTAAGAGATCTTAAATAGATTGCTCACAACTATAAATCAAACCAAACCAAAAATAAACAAAGAAAAACAAATGTTCAGATATTAATGTATTTGACCTTCAAATTAAAACATTTTAGTGTGTCTTCTAAACTCTTACTTTGTGTCATGAAATGAAAGCAGATAAAAAATACTGAAGCAAAGACTAGAACAAAAGCATGATCCAGTTCCTTCTGGACCCTCCCTCTCTTCATTGTGGAAGCACTATTTCCCTAGCTGAGTCCCATCTCCCCACCTTGTTCCCTTACAGAGATTAATCAGGAGAGAAGGACACGGTAGCCACACAACGGAGGCTGAAAGCAGAAAGAAAGCAGAGTCTGGAGGACAGGGCACTGAGCCTCAGACTCAGTAAAGCAGAGCTTCCATAGTTATGTCTACAGTTCAAACCTCCCCCTTCACATCCGTAGCCTCTATTTCGGGGCCACCCAGATTAATTGAGAGTAATGAGGAAGAAGCTTCATCTGTGAAGATGCAGGTGTAGTCAGAAGGAAGAACAGGATTCTCATTTCCTTTACCTTCGGACTGTGGGAGGAACTCACTCCTCCAGAACGAGGGCTCTCGTGTCTCTCTCTGTTCCACTGAGTTGCCAGTTATTTTTAGCACACAGGCATTGAGAGCAGCTTTCCAGAAAAAAATACTGGTAACGCCTTACTGGCTTTAGAATGTATTTTTTACAATGAACCCCTTCATTGTGTACTCTTTGTAGAGTCTAAGATTTGATATGGAAGAGCCTTTTGCACATATACATGATGTTTGTGTAAAAAAAAAAAACAACTTGGATCAAGTCTTATATCAAGGCCAAAATGCTCTCAGCCACGTGCAAGATAATTCACACCAGTGGATCATTACACAGAAAGAGTGATAGCTGAAAAGAAGCCCGAAGATCAGAAAGAAAACTGTGCTCCCTATCCCTTGAGAGCATATAGGGGGCAAGAGTGTCCTCAGTACTTACGCACACATATTTCATTCCCCCTAAGGAGTCTCGTTTGCGTTATCCATTTTAAAATTCTGTCTTTTTAAGATTTTTGGTTTTAATTACTTGGATCAGAAAATGTAAAAATTGCAACATAATACCCATCTATCCTGGGGTGAAATGTCTGAGAAATGGAGGTTATTAGATGCATTATTGAAAGGAAACATTAAAACACTTATCTTGGATTTTTTTCCTCCTCTAATGGGTACATAGCCAGGTCTATGTAATTATAGCCTTTCAGATCTGAGACAGTAAATTCAGATATTCTGACCTATGACAGCTGCCCTGCAGAAACACTGCCTTTGGATACCTGGGGCATGTTTGTGTCTTGTTAGACAGATGGAGGGACGCATATTTTACGGTTGTGTTTGCTGGCTGCTTGCACTCTCTGGAACCCTTGGAAGGAAACTTGGCCCTTGATTTCTACTCTCATCTCCATAGACTCAGTTCATGTGGTCAGAGCTGACAAGAGTTCAAAGTGGAGAGTGCCCTTATATGGACCGCCTGACTTGGCCATTCTTCCAGATCCGGTAAGGGGAGACTGCCAAATCTCAACTGTGAGTCCTGTTAAAGAGGACTAGCCAGAAGGACTCCGAGAAGCTGCATCGGAGACTGACATTGTATCAAGGAAATCTTGATATTTAAAAGACAATAAAGACCAAGATTATACATCACATAAATTCAAATCTTCACGGAAGGAGTTTTGGGGTATTGTTAATATTTCATGTTCAGGTAACTACATAGGATTGAAAAACCCATCACATGTTTTTCTCTGTGGTTGAGTCTGCCTTGTGATTATGTTTATTGGGTCCGTATTTAAAAAAAAAATGCTTAAACTTTCTTGGCAGCCACCACCAACATCTGTTGTTTTATCATGCTGATTCAGGAGACATCAGAGAAAATAATGTACAAGAGAGCACGCAGTGTGCAGAAATTACTGAGAAATGAAGAGAGCAACATTCTTGGCTTCCTCCTCAGACAGCATGGTGAGCTCACCGGGTAACTTCATGAGCCTGGTGTTCTGAGCACTTAGAGGGCGGCAGGGGAATTAGGAAGCTGTCCCCCAACATCATAGCTCCCAGTCAGTTCTCTCCCTGTGAGAACAGCCGCTCTTCAGATGACACTGTGCTCTAAACCCCTTTTATTTTCATTGTGGAAGATGTTGTGTTCTTTCTACCAATACAAAACCTGGCAATGGAGGTGCCCCTGGTGTCTTAACTACGTAATAATTTCAACATGAACATTATGGTTGAAAATAATGTATCCCCCCCCACCCAACAAAATACTAACAAGACTGGAACTTTCCATAGAAGGTGACTGGGTCAGAGGTCAGAGGTAGCGTTTACTTTATGCATTACTACAGTGAATTTAACAATTGATGGTTTTTCTTTGATGAGGTCAAAAGAATTTTTTTTTTAAAATAAAAATACTACATACAGAAGGGTCACCTTCTATGATGACCCCCAATTCACATACCACAGAGTATTGTGGTCCGGGATGTTTCTGGTGGTTCTGTACACGAGCTGGGTTCAGTAGCGTCATGAAGTCTCTCCCTTCTGAGTGCGTGCTACAGTACGAGTGTCTCTCACGTGCAGAGTGAAGTGGCCGGAGAGGACAGTCTCTGCTTGGTGCAGGATCAGGTGGTTTCCTAGGAAACCAGAGCCTCCTACACACCCTGACAGCAACCTGATTCCAAGTAGACGGTGGCCTCTGAGCTTAGCGAGGGCAAGGATGGTGTCGGACCCAGTTAGGGCAGTGGAGCAGTTTCTGCTTCCAGATTTTCTAGCTGAAAGAAGAGAAAGAGCAAAGACAGTGAGGACAGGGCAGGGGGGGCTGGTCGGAGAACACTCTGATGATTATCTCCTGGATACGAGAACTGTAGTGATCATTGTCCTGTGTATCTTCATCTGCAACACATTTTATCAAGTACTCAGGCATCAATTCATGTCTTAGTTATTCTGAATGTGGGTCATCATAAAATGTTTTTGCACTTACTATTCCTTATAAAATAGATGAGGTTTTTTTTTGAAAAAATATTTTTCTTTCGATAGATTTTACTCAGTAGCCCAGATTGAACTTAAATTTGAGATCTTCCTGCTTCAGCTTCTTTAGTGCTATGACTGGACCCAAAAATCTCAAAAAGAAATTGGACGACTTTCTTTTACAATTTATGTATAGATTAAAAACATTTTTTAATTTTCTTAAAATGAAGTTAAATTCTAAATTTAATTTTAATTATAATTAAGTTTTAAATTCTTAAAATTTCTTTGTTTCCTCTCAAGTCGTGGGTGCAGAGTAGACTGCCACTGAACTCCCACTGTAGCATGTCTGCTGAGCAGTGGCCGCTGAACTCCCACTGCGGAGCATGCCCGCTGAGCAGTGGCCGCTGAACTCCCACTGCGGAGCATGCCCGCTGAGCAGTGGCCGCTGAACTCCCACTGTAGCATGTCCGCTGAGCAGTGGCGTGAATTTTGCCCAGGTGTCGGAGAATGTGCTGTGGTGTTTGCAGATAAGCTGAGAGGATGATGGGACCGGAATGTCTTGCAATGAAGCAACGTGTTGTTTTTCCTGTTGTAACTAGCGAAGTATGAGGGTATTTGCATGGTAAGTGTAAAGGGTTGCAAGGTTTTTGCAAAAATTAATGTATTTCAGTAAGTTTCAAACTTCAGGGAAAGTAGAGAATTGAATGATACTAAAGAGGCTGGTTTTCTGGCTACACAGACCCACCTGCTAATTAATATTCATCCCACTGGCGTTCTCTCCTTTTTTACTCTTCTCACACATACATGTACATGCATACACACACATTCACACACACTGTATGGTATTTAACCATTTAGTGCCATGCTGGTATGTATTTCCTAAGAACAAAGAGAACATCAGATTGATGTCATCACCAGGAGGGGCAAGGCTATCTTGGACCAGAACCCCCCCCCCCCCAACGCTTATGTTGACTGTGCCAGGGTACAGCCTTCCTTGAGCTGACTGTTTCTGTGGCTTGTCCCACAGGCAGCCTAGATGACGTAGGCAAGCACAACCCTGATGGCTGTGTCAGTGCTTGCTCCTGGGGGAGGCTTGGCTATCGCTCCCTTGGGCGCTGACACTTTGGCTTTGGGTCTGTCAACTGTGACAGACCTCGTGTGTGTAGCTGCCACCTGTTCTCTTCGCATTACCCTGCAGGATCCGCGGATAGAAAAAGTGGCTCCAACAGGCTCGGGGTCTGTTGTTTGCAGTAACTCCTCAGATTGTAGCAAGAAGATGAAAAGACTCGGGTTCACTGAGTCTAAGCAAGTCTTGTTTAGAGTATTGTTACTTTTTGCTATTATCTAAGGAGTTGGGATTCAGCACCAAAGTGGTGTAAAAGTCAGGACTTTGAGATAGACAAGGAGCTTTTTAAGATAGAGAAAATGCAAAGGCCCATGGTCTGTGTTCTGGCACATTTGCAAATTTTCTGTGGCTGTTAGAAATGTGGTGTCCTACCTCTAGATAAAAATGAGTGGGGATAATGTATGGTGGGTGCTGAGAGGGGTAAAATTTAACAAGTGTTTATAGTTGCCGTGTAGGAGGACATACTATGGAGCTTGTCAGAGAAACTTAGACCTACGCCACTATTAAAAGAATCTGAAGGGCAGCATATCACCAGAGAGAGAGAGAGAGAGAGAGAGAGAATGCCATGGTACAAACTAGTAGTGATAGGGAAAGGAAGGGACAATACAAATGCTTTATTTAATAGGATATGTACTGTGAACTGTTGGCTTTCCATCATTGTGTTGTGCGGATGGTCAAGCAAAGATTATGCTTTTACACAGTCAACAGTAGCACACAGACCACCTCACACGAGACCCTGTATTTAAGGAGAGTGACTATTGTCATCAAGGCAGGCTCGTGTCCAACAATGAGGATGACTACTGATGATTACTCTGAGTTTCTGTCTTAATCACTACCTGTGACCAACATGAGAAGGGGTCTCTGAGGCCATGATTCCATGGGGTAGCGATTCAAAACATGAGGAATGATATTGCTTTCAACTTCCTCTGTGCTGAAAGGAAAGACTCTTCCTTCCCAGGAGTATAACTACCGAGTTCATAAAATTGCCCTTCTCTCTGCAAAGTCTTCACACAATCATTCTCGCTGGGAGATTTTACATTGACAGAATGCTTCCTTAGGGCTATCAGCTGCCCAAGAGAAAGGCACTACTCTCTAAGTCAAGTGGTACTCCTGAAAGCCAAAGCAGAGCTTCCTAAACCACCCAAGACAAGGTGGGCATGTCCATGCGGACTGGGATTCCCCAAGAAGAGTCAATTTGGCCAATAACCAGAGAAGCTCAGTCCAAACATCGTACCGTGAGGCCCAACCTCTCAAGAAAGGAAGATGCTTCTCACAAGGGAAAGCACAATCGAAAGCCTTGCTTCTAGGGAACATGGTTCAGAAGAGCTAGGAATCCATGCTTGGCTGTCTTAGAGTGCTTGTTTCCCCATAGCTTTTCCTGCCTCGCCTTGCAAGGTTCAAGGACTCGTTTTTGTGAGTACAATGGAGATAAGTGAGAGGGGTTGGGAGTGAACGTGAAATCTTATCTATCTTGCACGAAGCACTGGCTTCTCTTGTGGGGCTAGGGTCATCGAATCAGACAGACTCTTAAGAGTATGACAGGACATGGAGTCATTTTGAACCGGAGTGGGGCTGACTGCACCCCTTGCTAGGTACCACCTTCTCTTTTTCTGCCTATAACTGACAGACTTATTTTTTGAATGCTTCAGATAGTCAGGGTATGAGATTTCTCTGTTCTGTAAGGACCATTTGTAGGGCGATGACTGTGAGAGATGTGTGAGGAGGTCACAGCTTATCTTTCCGGTCCTTGTCTAGGGTTTAAAAGGAAACATTTAGAATTCCAGGAAGAGACTGGGAAACCACAGCCCTGGTGAAAGGATCCCAGCACAACAAGACTAATGGAAAATGCAACATCTCAATATAGTCATTCTGTGTGGCCAGTGACAGAGAGCTAATTGGATCTGGAGGCTAACAGTGGCTGCTGGTCAACTGAATTCAGTTGACATGGTAGCATTGGCTGCTCCAGACCACAGCCTGCAGTCCTGGGCACTGTGAATGTAAACAAATTAACCGACTGTGTTATGCCATGTTGGACTTTTGTCTTAGCTACTGTTCTATGGCCAAGAAGAGTGTGTGAGTGCGTGTGAGCCCATGTGTGTGTACATTAGTGCAGGTGCTTACAGAGGTTAGAGGCACTGAATGCCCCTGGAGCTGGGTTACAGACAATGGTGAGTTACTCTGTGTGGGTGTTTGGAACGGAACTTAGGTCCTCTGCAGGACCAGCACATGGTCTTATCCATCCAGCCCTCTCTCCAGCCCCTGGAGTACTGTTTTAATTCTCCTGCTCCTCACCACCATGAGGGAGAATCAAAGCACAAGCCAACCCCGCTCTTCTGAAGCTGATCTGACACCATTTCCTTGATGATTTTATGTTCACAGGTTTCAGGAAATGGTCTTTGGAAGCATATTAGGTCTGATAAGACACAATGACCAACCATTCATGTCAAAAGCCTTAGGAAAAAAATGGTCCAATCTTAGAGACAGCAACAAAAACAGTTTCTACTCTTGGCTTGCCACTATCAGAAAAGAGGGAAACCTGGCTCTCAGTGGGACTGTTAAGGTGTTATTAGTGCATTCATCCTGTTGGATTAAATGGGGATGCCGTCAAATTTGGCTGGAAATGTAAGCAGCAAGTGGCACTGGAGGCTATCCCAACAGATTATCCAGAAGCCCCCTTTGAATTGCAGATCTCCGGGAAGGGAGCCAGCCTCTAACCAACCCCCAACCTTGTGATTTTTAAACCCATATACTCTGACCCCTAACACAAGCCACTTCAGTGGTGGGAGGAATAGCTTAGACCCTGGAGGTATAGCAAAGACATAACATTCCTGTTATCCTACAGCTTCAGTCTGGCCGAGCAAACTGATGACTCACAAGAAAGAAGCAGCAATCTGCCAGCTGCACTGTTGCTGCAGCTACCACCTCTGTGTACCTGCTGTGCGAGCAGAAGGACTGTTGGCAGGCCAGGCCCTAAATTATCCTACTGTCCCTCATGCTATGAGAGGCATCTCCAGACGATGAATCCCCTCGTTCGTGAACTCGCAGAGAGGCAGCCCTGCTGGTTATGCTCATGACTGTGCTTCTGCCGCTCTAGCCTATATAAGTGACCTGGGGTTATGTAATGTATGGTGTTTAGACAACAGCCACTGAGTGGCCGCGCCCATCTGGCTCAAGCACACCAATGCAATGGCGATCTAAACCAAGCTTATCAGTGAATCCTGACAGGGGTGACCTGCCCTTTCTGTTGTATGTTTATATGAAAGACAGAAGCCCATATGATTTATGCCCAAGGCTAGAAATGGTCTTGGGCTCACAAGTTTTTGTGTGGATGTCGGTGCATATAGGAGCCAGATCAATACCTCAATTTGTTTAATTGTTCTCCACCTTATTTCTGAGACACACGGCCAGTCTCTCATTGAGTCCTAAGTTCACTGATTTGATTAAGCTGGCTGGCGGAGAACTTGAGGGATCTTCCTACTCTGTTCTCCACCCCCAATGATAGATTTCAGATGTAGCCTGTTGGGCCTGGTTTTCACTTGGGTACTGGGATCCAAACTTGGGTTTTCATGTTTCTCTAGCAAGCACTACATGCATCGAACCATCTCCCCAGACCCTCTGTTTTAATGATTCATCAACAGTGGCAATGGCACATGCGGTGGCTATTTTCTTCATTGAGACCACCAGGAAGCACATATAGTGGTTTTCTGATTGCATACAGCACTGTGAAGACTATTCCTGCCATCAAAGTTCAGATTCTAGAGACAGCTCAGGAATCCATCTTTCACTCTATAGCCAAAGAGGTGGAAAGAACTACAGACATCAGCCATGAGTCTGCATTCTCTGGTGGTAGATAGATCTTGGATTGGCCTTAACCCACAGTCTAGCTAAACAGGGTGGAGGGTTAATACAGCTTCCAAACTCTTCTGTTCTTGGATTACTACTGACAGCATGCTGGTGTGGTGCATGCAAACTATGAGTAAGGAATGTAGGTCCTTTTCTGTAATTAGAGTATTTTCTGGGACTTAGTTGCCTCCATCTGGTGTGGTGTGGTGTGGTGTGCGGTTAAGCTCAGTTCCACACATCAGCTTCATCCCGTCAATGGCATCCTGCTGACAGCAGTTCTAATCAAGTGTTGATTGAAGTAAGCAGGGACAGGTCTGGTCTGAGCACTTGCAAATAACTAATCCCGGTTGTTGATGGGATGGCATAACCATGTGAACACGCTTGGCTAAGAAGATGCAGACTGGCAGACGAACTTGGAGTAGAGGAACCCTAAGCATCTCTGCCTATCTTTGCTGACTGAAGCTGTAGATCCTATCGATACTGAGTAGCTTCTCCCGCTAGTCACATAGTTTAGAACTGCCACTGGCCAAATGCATGACGATTACAATGGTACTACTTCATGGTGCTCGTTCTTAGGGAAGGGAGAGAAGGCTATTTATCATTTACCACAACATGTATGGGGCCCCTTGCTTTGGGGTTCCAAGCTGTTGTGCGACTGAGCATGTGTGCCGGTGGTGACCTGGTCTCACCATGTCTCACCCTGTTGTGCTGTGAGGCACAGGGCTGCACCACCATGCTGGCAGCTCTGCTGTTTTCTTGGCTTCCCTGTGCCTATTTTTATCATCCTTGGGTCTGTGATGAGCTCTTGCTAGGACATCACCATGGGACAGAAATCTCTACCTGAGTTTCTTTCTTACAGTGCAGCCAGACATGGAGTTGGCAGTGGACATTAGATACCATGCTCATGTGCATGCATAAATACATAGACACAATCCCCCAATGTTGTTTTCCTTTCATATTATCAACAGTCTTTCCAACTGTAACTTTTCCAGGAAGTCAACAACAACAAAAATCCCATTTAGGCTGTTTTACTCTATTAAAGAAAATGAAAATAAAATGTTTGAAATGCTTTTAAGCTTCAAGGTGAAGCTTATTTAAGGAATTTTAGTACTTCTCCATGCAAAGATTGAAATGTCTCCTGTAGTTTTAAGGTTGGAGAAAATTTAAGAGATTTTTTTTTTAACTTTGTCAATCTACACAAGGAAATACAGTCTTGAGAAGTGATTTACCCATGTGTATTGGTTGAAAACCTTGATTTAATATTTTGATTTTTGCAGCTCCCTTCTGCCCTCCCACTTTCTCCTCCCTACTTGGAAAGCCATCTAAGCTTCCAACTGAAGCCAATGACTGAATTGGGTACTTTGGAAGCTGATCAGCGTTTGCCTGTAATAGACTTCAAAAACCCCATTCATTAGAGAAACCATAAAAACAGAGTCAAACAAAACCATTTGGAGTCGATGACTCATAGGCAAAGATCTCAGTGTTCCTTAGTGACAGGAGCTCATCCTTTCTTCCAATCCTCATTGCCTGAATCAGGCATAGTGGGATTTCTACTTATTCCTGATTATACAATATAGGTCTATATCTGCTTTGGGGATGTGGAGCTTCATATAATTTATCTAAAGCACACTGATCAGACAATTATGTGAGGGACATTCTATTCCATGAGGGAAGTATATGCATGATTTCATCTAAAGTCACCGGCTTCACTTTCACTCAACTCAGTCCCCATTGGATCTAATGCAGCACTGGCAAGAAACGTGTTTAAGCATCTCTGTCTTGCCTGTGTGTGTGTGTGTGTGTGTGTGTGTATGCATGTGGGTGTGTAAGAACATGTGTACATTCATGTACCTTGGGTATCATTCCTCAGGTATTGTCTACTTTTATTTATTTATTTTTTAAGGCAGATTCCCTCAGTGAACCTCAAGCCAACCAATTAGGTCAGAATAGATGGTCATAGATGGCTAGTGCTTGCCAGGGATGTACCTTTTCCCACCTTTCCAGAGCGCACACCATTTCAAGCCTTTCTGCATGGGTTCTTGGGTCAGAACTCAGGTCTCCATGCTTGCAAGGTAAGCACATTACCAAGCAAGCGGTTTCCCAGCCCTTGTGATAAAATTTCTAATAGTCAGTGATACAGACAGGTGAAAACACAAATGTGGAAAAGGAAAAGTAGAGGAGAACCTAATAGTTCAAAGGATCCACACAGGACCTGCCAGCTGCTTCCTCCTGATTTTCTGCCCAGGAAGAAAGCTTAAGTGATCATGGTTTTGTTCACTGAGAGAAGCACAAAAGGTGCGATCGACAGTTATAATTCTAGGGCAAACTCAGTCAATGAACTTCTGGTCATGAAGAGGCCCCTTCCACAACCAACAGCATGGACTGTACTCACACGAGTGGCTGTCAGTGGGATTGGCACCATAACCCAGGTACCCTGGTTTCCATGCTTGCATTTGCCATACGTTGATAAAATATCTTTGGCATGCTTCTCCCAGTTTTTGTGTATGTGCCTTTTCAAAATAGATCCATTTTCTGTAGCTATATTGCATTCAAAACAAAAGACTATGTCACTTATAAACCTTACTCTTAGCAACATGCAATTTAATTAGATAAAAAAAACATATCCTAAGGCTACACAGACTCTCTTCCTCATAATTATAGCTAGAAAGTGGTAGTCTTCAAAACAAAGCAAAACAAAATTGAAAACCCAAACAAAGAACAACCCACTCTGCTTCCAGAGAAAAAAAGTATTAGCTTTTTTTTTTTTTTTTTTTTTTTTTGTATACTAATGTATTTAGGATACATTGAAATGCATGGGATTGAGAATTTAACAACCAAAGAATTCTGTTGAATATCTGAAATTCTGAGACGTCGCCATTTATTTTCATAAAATATTCGTTGATCAGTTCATAGCATCAGGCATGATGGCCTACAGTGCTTTGTCAAGCCTGATAATGCACGGTTCTCTTCTATGAAATGTGAGCATTGTATTGCTTCTGCATCTGAGATCAGTTACATACCCTGGCATATGTCTATTGAACTTAATCTTCCTTTTATCTTTTTATGGATGGTACTAACAGTTCACCATAAAGTGTTCTACAAGAACTTGAGAGCACCAGAAAAACGCCAACTGAATTAGACATATGTAGCCTTTGATGCCCTAATTATCAATGCTTAACTGATAGTTAATTGTCTCTTGAAATAGGCATAATGCACATCTCTCAACTCTCAACTTTAGAAACTTCTAGAGACAATGAAATAACAGAATCTCAAAGCTTAGAAACACTTTTTTCCTAAACCCAAGAACTTGTACATATGAATTAGTTGCAACTTTTTGTCTGTCAATAACATTGCAATAGTTTTATTTAAAAAAATCATATTTTGAAGGTATATGTGTTATTTTATCTTGACTCCTAACCAGATTATAACTTCTATCCTGAGGTGACCAGGACTGTGTTGACTGTCAGCACCTTCACTATGGATTCAGGTTCTCATTCAGGATAGATGTCATTATTCCAGGTTAGTGGGCACACACAGCAGGGAATACTATAATTAAATATAGCTGCTGCAATTATATTTCTAACACTGTTAGAAAGCTCTTAATTTGGATATACAAATTACTCACTCAAGATTCTACACAAAAATTGGTTGGTATCTATATGTTAATCAGCTATCCATTACTTTTTTTTTTCTCCTTTATTTATTTATTCATTCACTTTATATCCTGATTGCAGTCCCACCTTCACATACCCCCTTCTTCACTCCCCCTTTCCTTTCTCAGAGAAGGGGAGAGGCCCGCCATGGATACCAACCCGTTTTAATGGTTGTATTGAAATACCTCCCCCTGTAACTCTCCTCTTGGCTATATTAGTGTGCTGTACTGTATAAAGCCAGTTTACTGCTTACATTCCTTTAAGCATGTGATAACTATCAGATTCTTTGAAGTCATATCTTTTCCCTATTACCACATGAAGATTTTTAACTCCTTCCACCACCTTGCCTGATTATCTAATTTGCTTATTCCATTACTGAAGTGTGAGGGCTGCCTGTGTGAGGCTAATCTTTCTTTAGTTCCAGGCACTAGGATTGTGTTTGTAAGCTAATCACCATGGTTTATTTAAGTGCCTTGGGTCATGTTGCTGGCCATGAAATAAAACCTCTATGAGGTCTTAAAATATCTACTCTCATACTTATTTTGTTTCTGTAATTGAATATTTGGACTACAAATTTTCTCTAGTAACCTCTATATTTCTTGTTTTGTATTCTAGTGTTCAGGAAACCTTGCCTAATCACTTGGGTTATTCACATCATTTCTCTACTGATTGAGGCTCCTAAGAATACAATGAGATGAAATTTTATAAAGCTATGCGACGACATCATTAAATTTAGGTCAGAACTAAACCCAGCGTAGAGTTATAAAGCTTGGTAGAGGTTTTTCAATCTACTTAAAACACTGGTTAGTGAGTTCACTGATTGTGCCACACAGTAGTTAATTTTTTTCTTCGTAATTTTGCCACAAGCAGTCCTGCTTCTCAGAGTCACATGTTTTGGTGTTAGTGATCTAGGTTCTGGGACAAGATTACAAAACTAGATATTTTGTGGTTGTTCATTTGCTAAAATCTTTCCCATTAATTTGGTACTCAATTTCACCCAATATGCCAGATATTCTCACATAGGGGTTATGATTTATGTTTTATGAATTGTATTTCATCCTCGAAACCTTCACGGCTTCGTCGTCTCTAGGAAATGTGGCATCTCTTCGGCGCTAACAACAGCCTGACCTTGATTGGCTTAATTCTTTCTGAATAATGATTAAGGCTGCAGTTCATTTTCTCTGAAAGAGAAACTCAAAGTAATATTAAGTCCACAGGATCTGAGTGAAACTGTAGTTAGTAATATTTAGGAGCTTTTGAATAAAAGAAACTTTAATGTAATCACAGGGAAGAAAGTACAACAAGATAGTTTTTTTTTTTAAATCTGTAAATTGTAATCAGGTTAAATAGTTGGTTTATTGTCAAATGCACAGAACTTAAATCCCATTCCATATTTGTTAATTCTGCAATTTATCAACTGGATATTTTGCTGTGAAAAATTGAAAACAAAACTATTTTTATTGATTAAGACATTCTTATTTCTCAAGGTCACTTTCCATAAACTCTGCTTGCCCATGACCTACCTGAGGGTACCCATTTCAGCACAATGAGAAGTTATCTGTTTCTTTTGTTTTGAAGAAACTTAAATATCCCAAGTCCCTAAAGCCCAGGGATATTTAAGTTTCTTTAAGTCAAAAGAAGCAGGTGATTTTTCCTTTGTTTATAAAATATTATCTTGATCTTTATGAAGACTTGATGATATGGGAAAAGTAGGCATGGACCTAGGTGGTAGATTCCCTACATTTCTAGCATTCCTGAGATGGCATACGTGTGTATGGGAAACAAAGCAGCTGGGAGAAGTCATGAGTTTGGAGGATAAATGTGCTTTGTTGATTAGCCTTTCTACTGTCATCTCTTCCTTCCCTAAGGTCTCCTTCTTGCTCCCTTCCTTCCTATAGACAAATGACCTAAATTATTTTTTCTATACATTCATTCTTGGACCAAAGAGCCATTATTTCAATGTGCAAAGTCACTTTCAGCTTGTGTTCCACGGAGAGCTGACAATTACACAAAGTCGATTTATCCGGCAGCCAGGTTTGGCTGCTAACCTCCTGCTACTCCAGTTCTAGAAGGTCTGATTCCATCTTCCGGCCTCTGGAGGCATAGCGCTTACTCACGCCAACATTCACACATAATTTAAAAAAATCTTCAAAATAGTAAATTTCAATAAATGAGAATATTTTCATCAAATATGGCTACAAAATAAGAATTTACCACTTTGGAAGAGCTGAGTAAGATAACATCTAATTTAAACATAGTTTTAAAAGAGAAATAGTTGCTATATTTTAAGAGTTATGTACAATACTATGAAAGGGAAATTAGGCATTAGCAATTTCAGTTCATCTAATCTTTAAAACTTTACCTGTTAGAAGAAACATACATATCAAAATCACCATAAAACAAAAGCGAGATCCAGGAAATAGGTCACATTGATTGACAGTCTGGATCATAAAATTAATTGTAATTTGAGTTAACTATCAGTCACTGCATTTTAACTATGATTCTGGATAAATTCTTTTATAAAAATTGTTTTTGCATTATGTAGATTATAATTCATAGTGCATATGATGAAATAACATGTTTTCCTAGTTACAAACAGAGGAACAAATGTTATTAAAGCCACATGTGTAAATAAACATATTTCTATTTAAACAATATTTTATCCTTATTATAAAAAAAGCAAATGCCTTATTAAAATCAAGTACATGACTTTCAAAAACTGGATTCATAATTTTTCTTTGTTACAAATTGATGGAATATACTAGCTAATTCCATTATCTGTGATGTAATATTCATGTAAGCCTATGTAACTCTAATTTCAGACATACACAAAAATGCCAATTCATAACACATACACACACACACACACACACACAACAACAACAACAATTGAACCAGTTTTCTTTTGAACCAAAGACTTGAAAGAAAAGCCAGTTTTGTTTCATTCATAAAGAATGCAATAATGTGGTCCAGTATTGTAATTTTGTAAGCTATTCTCATTTGGAGCTTTTGTCATGGAATTGAAATCATTTCCTTCCCAAATTAGCTCTCCACAGATGTCTTACAAATACCCCATGAATCCAGTTTTTGAGAATGATGTTGTTGATTTTAAAGATCAGGCATTTGCTTTTTCTTCTTCGTGGAGACTGTAGTTTTCTAGCCTATTTATTTTTTATTTTATTTTTTTAATTTTTATTTTTTCTTATTATATTTTATTAACTCTATATCCCAGCTGTATTCCACTTCCTCCTTCCCTCCCAATCCCACCCTCCCTCCCTCCTCTCCACCCTGCCCCTTTCCAAGTCCACTATTAGGGGGAGACCTCTTTCCCATTCATCTGACCCTGTTTTATCAGGTCTGCAAAGTCCTCCTCTGTGGCCTAACAGGACTGCTCCTCCCTTGGGGGGTGGGGAGGTCAAAGAGCCAGCCTATTTAAATGTAAGCATCTCCTGATTTTTTGGACTGCTCCTTGGACTGTGATGTTAAGAAAGTGTTTTCAAAATGGTAATCAGAGAGTTTGGGAATGGCCTTACCATGCTATGAGAAGCAATTTAATGTGATGCTAGCTTTACTGCTATTAGATGGCCTAATCCTCCAAGGCTCATTGATAAAAGTGAACACTTGTTTTTCAAAGGTAACTATATTATTTTGTAAATATGGTGTTTTTCCTTTGGTGAGAAAAACATAACAATTGCCCATCAAACATGGCAGTAATTGAAGGAAAAGCTACAATTTATTCATTGTGTGTGCATATGCCTCTGTGTTCTATGAATGCGTGTGTATGTGCATGTGTGTATGTATGCCAGTGGTTAAAGTTCGACGTCTTTCTTTATTTCTCTAGACCTTATCTTTTTGGATAGGGCTTCTCGCTGAACAGGGAGCTTGCTGTTTCAGCTCCTCTGGCTGGCCAGCAAGCTGCAAGGATCTGCCTGCTTCTCTTCCCCTAGTGCTGAGATTACAGGCATGTGCCACATGACCTGGATCTCTATGTGGGTGTCCGGGATTCAGACTCAGACTCTCATGCTTATGCCGGAAGCGCATTGCCCACTATTTAAGTCAGGAATTTTTGAATAGTGTTTCATTTAAAATACAGATTCTTGGCCCCACACAATAAGCTACAATTTCTTCAAGGATATCTTAAAGATCCTTTATTTTCTGGAGTTCGACATAAAGACTGAATCTCTGACTATGAGTGTAGTGTACTCACTGAAAGAGGCATAACATTGGCTGTGGGCAGAGAACAGCTTGCAATTATTCTTAAAACAGGTGCTGCTTGTCTAGAGTCTGCCCATTACCGGTTATTGGATGTTGTATAATCATTTAACCTTCACGAACATTTGTTCTCTCATGCTTATCCATCAAAGATGTTACCGGAAAGAGATGCTGGATCACACAAAATCACCTTTTGGTTTGTATGCTGGTACAGGAAAGTATCATAGCATTCTTCTATGGTTACAGTTGCTGTATTTAAATAAGACCCAAGCTGACCTGACAGAGTCACCCTCCCTTTCCATCCATCATGTCAAACATTTTCATAATCTCCCAGGTGTCAAATAGGAAGTGCCTTATAGGGTAAGGTTGGGGAAGAAAGGAAGCAGGAAAGGCTCTGAGTGGGCAGTGACGTTTTAGGTCTGAATGAGATTCATGTTACTCAGGATCCATAGTGGGAAGTATTCAACAGGACAATTCAACAGGACAGCAGGATGGTACGTGGGTGGGGAAAGTCAATTGTAACAAAACAGATGGATGACAAATAATTTCCCTGGGCTCCATGTAATCAAGATCAAAAGCCATCAAGACAACACACTGAACATAAAATGATCGTGGACACTGCAGGGGGACCAGGAAGCTTAGCCAGGGCTGAACAAGGTCCAGAGAAGGATATTTTCCACACCTCCTTCTCAATGAGGGCAAGACTTCCTCAGGGCAGTGAGTCTGAGTTTGGGTCTTTTAAAGTATCTTGTTAAAAGTCAAATTAGAAGACAAGGGCACATGAGAACACGTTTTTGCAGTCTAACTTACGATCAGAATGCCAAAGGCTCTGGAGGAGAAAGTCTACTCCTTCTCAATTCTGAAGTGTGGGCCCAAATTTCAGCATTATGGGCTCATTTGGGTTGTCAGTCAGCTGACTGGACAAATACAAGAGAAGAAATATATGGCGCAAGAAAGGAAAATAATGTCAGAGTCATAGGGTCACTTCAGTTGTCAGTCAGTGACACAAGAAAGAGTTCTTTCCTATATACTCTTTATCTAAAGAGCTACCAGCCTTCCCCTTACCCAGCCTCTCTGCAGATCTCTGTAGAGTGCTCTTTAATGTTCAGGGACTGGGGTAGGCATAAGAAGCAGGATAAGACAGATGTGTTCCCACCATCAGGAAGCACAGAGTAGCTGTCTACTCCGGCAGGAAAAACTGTGACCTCAGTGATGTTTCTTCTTCTCTCTCTCTTCACAATGTGAGCACAGCTCCTGTCATCGAGAGGAAGAGTCTTTCCTCGAGTCATTCAAGTCCAGGCTGATGAATCATTTGAGCTATAGTAAGCATGGATATAACTTAGTGTCATTACCTTTCAGAATTATGTATGTTTATGAGTGTGAGTGTGAGTGTGAGTGTGTGTGTGTGTGTGTGTGTGTGTGGCGTATGCATGCAGAGGCCTGAGGTTGATGCTGAGAGCCTTCCTGGATCACTTTCCATCTCGTTGAGGTAGGGTCTCTCCTTAGAACCTAGAGCTCACTAACTGGCTGGTTTCCTTATTGAGTTCTCTCTAGGAATACCCCTCCTGCCTTGCATTGCAACCACAGGCAGGCTGCCCCACCTCACCCCCGTCTTGTATACACTTGGGCTCTGGATTGCTGAACTCTGGTCCCCGTGCCTGTGCAGCAATACTGTTGCCCAGGACTCTTTGTGTGTGTCTATTTCTGTCACCAGGCCTGAAGGGGCGAGGTCTCTTTTTCTCTCCCTCAGAACCCGTGGCCAGGATGAAGACAAGCTGGAAGGAGCATTGTAGAGGGTTATCCTCTGTGGAACCAGCCATTCCTGCTGTGGCCACCTTAGCCCAGGTGACTGACAGCCAGGTTGGCGGCTGGCTTGAGTGAAAACCACTAAAACTCAGAAGCACAAGCAGGCTGGCCTGGCCCCAATGTCGCATTATGCAGCTGTAGTCTGCATAATGTTTGCTTCTAGCCTCTAGGTTTTGGAATACTTCGTTTGCCTTTAACTAGAACGTGTGACTCTGAATTTATGCTGGGCATAGAACGTTCTTGTATGGTCTGTCTAATTACCTTGAGAACTGCCACCTTGTCCCTTCGCTTTGCGCTGTGTGGACGTGGCCTCAGTGCACAGCTGTCAGAAGACAGACACCCTGGGGAGGTTTGGCATTGGATCTCTGATCTGCAGAATAGGAAGTTGACTAAAGGGCTTGACATGTGACACGTGGAATATGATGGATATTTTGGGAGAAAACACAAATAGACAACACATAATGAACATTGATAACCGCGACAAACTTGTAATACGTTAACTGAAAAGTTCACCCTAATCCAATTAGGCTTGTTTCCTAACAGGATGGGTCCTATTTAAAACAAAGGAATGAATAAACGCGAAACCCACTGTAACACTACACCTGCCTGTCCGATTTCCCCTGTGAGCTAATCTAAGGATTCCCATTGGCAGAGCCGTGTAGTCTGACTCCTCCTTCAGGTCCAATCACAATGGATGCTGGAAGCGTCCACCACAGGATTTTCCATTTGCCTCAACCATCCACCCCTGACTCCCTCAACGCTAAAGAAAGACACAACAGTGGAGACTGGTGTAAAAGGGTCTTTTTACAAATATGTCAGGCTGTTTTCTGCTCCCCGCAGCTTGCAACTCCTCTTCTCTGGCCAGCTTTTCCAGCTGGGCCTTTGGCAAGCAGCCAGTCCCAGGCTGGAGCGCTTCTCTGTTATCTGCCGCTGCCGCCCGCTCCACAGAGGCAGCCGTAACGATAAGTGCTAATTGGATGTATTTTTAAAAGCAAACCTTTTAGTGACTTATGACAGAACTTCTCCAATTAACTTCCTGTCTACTCTCTGGCGGTGCAGGAGCCACACTGATGTGAAGACCCTGCGTTTGGAAGGGGGCTTAAGGCGGCACTGGAGAAGCTGAAGGGCAAATGTGTTTAAGTCTGGGGTGTGCAGGGGCCGAGGTGGGTGGAGAGGGCTGTGCTTCCGGTAGAAGGTAGAAGGTCAGGCGAACCAGGCAGGGTAACAAGGCCACCAAGAAGCCTCGCCCCTTGTAACAGGGAAGACTCATCCTGGTGCTTGGTGGGTGGGAGAAAAGTTCAATCTTTCTTAGTCTCACCCTTTTCTCTAATGAAGGCGAACTATTTTAACGCGAAGGATTTCAAGTTCATCTTAGGATGGATAGTTTCAAATTGAATTCTCTAATATGTTACCCCTGGGTTGGAGGAAAAAAAAAATCAATTTAAATCCTTACCCTTTTAAAATGACAGGCAAGAGTTTGAAAGCCACTAAAAAGGGGGAGCTGCTTGGAGAAAGGAAAAGGTTATATGCCAGTGCGGATAACAATAAGGGGGTGGGGGAGCAGAAGAAGAACGCGTTCCTTACTGGCCTCGATTTCTGAGTGGGAAGCAGTGAGACAAGTTTGTCAATAATTGCCTTTGGGCTGGGAATGAATCTGCCGCCATTACCACATGCTCGCCAGAGGTATTGCGGATCCCTGTCTCCTCAGGCAGATTCACCTAGGTTGTGTTACATAAATCTGAGGCGACTTAGAAGGACTGAGGGCAGGCCATAGCTGGGGTAAAAAGTAACAGTGAGAGATGGTGTGATGAAGAGACAGCAAGTGGGAGCAGCTACCGCCGTGGGGTCGGAAGCCTCCCTCCGCTGCACCCTAGTCTTAGGGTGTGAAGCTGCTGTCCTCTGAGCTCTGCCGCTGGATAACCGCATCTTGACCCAGAGTTTTGACCCCACCATTTACTTCACAGGAGGCTTGAATTTTAACTCCGTGCTATAAAATTATATTCACTATGGTTTTTAGGTGTGGGAAGTACTTTGGAATATTTACTTAGGTTAATATTAATAACTAAGTCATATTTGTACTGAGTTTTTAGGCTAGATGTCAAATTATTGCAAAGCAGTGAATTAGGCAGTTTTAAGAGTATTAAAGACAGGATTTCCCCCCACCCTTTGTTTATTTCTTGTATGGTTACAATATTGAGAGTAAATCTTGGATTTCCTGGGACTCTCCTGGACATAGTAATACATGCCCAAACATCTAATCACTCTTAAATAATTTTCAAATAGCATAGAACATGTTTAAAATTAATTTCAACATAGTTGTTAGGTGATATGCTGCTGATGGCTCTAGCTCTTAGACTGTAGAATCTACAAAACAAAACCTTAAATATATATATTTTCTCTCTTTTCTTGTACCTATGACCACAATGGACAAGGCTATTTAACTACTGACTTGGGGTGGGGTTGGTTTTTAAACAATAGGGATATTACAGAAATATTATTGGACTATGGAAGGTTTCTGTATGAAACAAGGACTCCGGAGTGGGATGATTCCTGCGATGTACTAAAGCCATTGATTTTGCCAAGAAGGCAAGGCTCTGAGGATGGTAACTTTCCACAGTGTGGTAGATTGTTAGCCATCATGCCTTTATACCTAAATGAACACGAGCAAGCATGTCACGCAAATTTATGTGGTGCATCTTCCTGACAATACAGTTTGGTCTCCTCCTCCCTCCACTCTTGGGCGCGGCCTCAATTCCCCGGTAACTGGCCTTCTAAAGGATTTAAATCTCAGACTGGTACCAGGTGCTGCATTTTTATATCTTAAACAGGATTCTAGAAAGCGGGTACCTGATGGTTAGTTCGATCCACTGTATTGGCGGTGGAGGGGTGTTCCCTAGTGTTCTGGCGGATTCGGGTGGAGTTCTGCTGTTCGATCGTGGAGGAGGTTGGGATGCAGAATTCTCTGAAGCATCGTTTGAAGTTTTCATCCAGGAACGCATAAAGAACTGGGTTCAGGCAGCTGTTTGTGTAACCCAAGGCAATGCAGAAGTGCCAGGAAACCGTCTGAAAAGTGGTTTCTGGGATCGTGACCAGCGCTTTGATGATGACGTAGATGTGAATGGGGGTCCAGCAGACGATGAACACAGCCACGACCACCAGCACCATCCTGGTGATCCTGCGCAGGTTCCTGTCCTTCTCTTTGGAGCCCGACAGCATACGGACGCTCTTGAGGCGTAAGATCATCAGTCCGTAACACACGGTGATGATGAGGACTGGCATGATGAAGGCGAAGATGAAGACACAGATTTTGAGCAGATTCTCCCAGTACCAGGTGGGGTGGGAGAACGTAAGGGTGCAATCTATGGACCCTGGAAGAAAAGAATTTTCAAGAAAAATAAGTGGCGACGTTTCGTTGTATCTTCCAGTACTGACATTGCTCCTTTGCCTACTAATATCTTTGACCTGTGCCAGGCGAACATTGTTTCTTACAGTCTGATACGGAAGGAATTAAAGAAATTAAGGAAGAAACCTATCCACTGATTTACAAAGAAGTCACTTTCTTTTTTTCTCTTCTTCTTCCTACGTTTTCCATTTCTCTGCCTGCTTGAATCACATTAAGGTTTTTATGAAGTGAGAAGTTATGTACATTTCACAATGAATCAGACACCTTGTGAGATTTATGCTGTTACATAAAAGATGTAACCATTGTCCAAGGTTTCTAGGGGCTTCTGCTAATGGACGCTTCCTCGGCACTTCTGGGTAGCAGCAGCTGTTACATCAGGAGAGGCAAATTTGTCAGTTAGACAATCACTGGAAACAAGCCTCAGTGAGACATTCTCTGGGCTTACGCTTTAATTACACTAGGGGAAAGCTATGTTCCTATTTAGTCAGCCCTTTGATGAAGTAAGTACAAAGGAATCAAGAATAAGTAGATTTTGATGTTATTAAAATACCTAGAAGGCTTCTAATTACAGGAAATTTTTTTCATTTCAAAAAATTTAAAGGCATTTTCTTGATTCAGAGTACATTTTCACAATGGACTACGAATTCTGCTTGGCTCAGGACATCACCTACACTTCAGACTACAAGAAGCCCCACCCCTGCTTCAGGCCCGTGTTAACCCTTACCATGCCTGTATTTTGTGGTTGCCATGAACATTACAGGCAGACCAATGGCGGAAGACAGGATCCAGTTGCAGACATTGACAATTTTGGCATTTCGGGGGGTTCGGAAATCCAGGGCCTTGACGGGGTGGCAGACGGCGATGTAGCGGTCCACGCTCATGGTGCAGAGGGTGAGGATGCTGGTGAACATGTTGTAATAATCTATGGAGATCACGATCTTGCAGAGAACCGTTCCGAAGGGCCACGTTCCCATCAGGTAGTTGACACTCTGAAAGGGCAGAGTGCTGGTCGCTAAGGCATCTGCCAGGGCAAGGTTGAAAATGTAGATGTTGGTGGCAGTCTTCATTTTGGTGTATCTAGGAATCAGAAGAACAATGGAGGGATTATTGGAGGTGAAAGACAGGTGGCATCCTCTTAAGGGAACGTCATGGCCAATGGAAGAGCCTGAGAACAGATCCAGGACTCTTTCAAAGTAATAGTTGATCTTTACAACTAAGTGCCCACGAGATAAATAGTGATCTTCCTAGTTACAAACTGTCTTTTCTATAAAAGTTATTGTAGAAAAACATGGCAGTTTTTTTTTTTTTTTGGTGTTATTTATTTGGGACAGGATCTCATGTATACTAAATTGCCCTTGAACCTGCTATACAGCAAGGCTGGTCTTGAACTCTTGATTTTCCTATCTCTAATTTCCAAGTTTTTGTAACTTACATGTGTACTGCCATGCTTAGCTTGATATGTTTTTAGTGTGGCAGTCACTGTGACTGGTACAATTGGCATAAAGAATTACCAGATTGTGGATTACAATTCTAAACATAAGAGAATATCTAAACATATGGATAAACTTAAAATTATTAAGCACAATTGTAGCACAAGGATGTGTGTTTCTCTACATGTGCATAGATATACCTCAGGCAAAATCCATGTGCCAGCCTCTATGCAGCATGAAAATGATTACTGGGATTGAACAGAACACTTAAGGAACAAGGAAGCTGGAGAGCATTTCAGACACTCACATTTTGTCTTAACACTCAAGGAGGAAGATGGTGGTAGAACAAGAACTCCAGCCAAGGGGTAGAGTTAAAATGGTACAATAATATTTTTGGCATGCTGAAGGATAAAATGCTACCAGGAAAAGACAGTTAGAACCAGGAGAAAGGAATACAGAGGCCAGGGAGTGGAGAAGAGTGTGTGTTATGATGAACAAGCCCTTATCCAGTGACAGAGATTCAAGATTTACGTTATTTTATTTTTGCTTTATTTTTAAGATTTCTATTGAGTTGTTACTGGCATGTAAAAATGATACATAGTGAGGACAAGTTGGTAAGCTTTGACATATGTATATCAGTGAAATCACTGTCATAAGCATCACCGTTTGGTAAACCATTGCCTTCAGAGCCAGGCTTTCTGTGCTTCTTGTGTGACTGGCCGTTAGCACACACCTGTCTGTCGGTGTGCATCATTTGAGAGAGACAGCTGTTGGGTGCTGCAAACGAGACCTGCCAAAGGTAGTACTTTCCTCTCCAGAAAGGATGCTGAACATTTCCCCAGGCAACTTTGTAAGCCTTGCCCTTTCCTTCCCAAAGCTGCCCTGTCATTTCCCAAGCAACCCTGGTCTTGCTATGGTTTCTGTTACTACAGATCAATCTGCAGTTCTTAGTATTTTATGCAAATAATCATCCAGTAAATGCCCCTCTTTGTCTCGTTTCTCTCTGTGTAATTTTTTGGTGTCATCCACAGGGTTACACATCAAAATCCTTCCTCCTAAATTGCTAAGAAGGGTTTCATTGTGTGACTATACCCCTATTTCTTCCTCCAGTCATTTATCAATAGGAAGTGATTGACATACAGTTTCTGGCTGCTGTCTATTAATCTATTATGAACATCCAAGTAAAAATAATTTGTGTTTTTCCCTCCTGGCTAAATATCTAGGAGTGTTGTTTGTCTTGAAAGCTTACAGAAAGTTGAATGCTGAGGTAGGAACGAGACGCATAAACATATATAATAACAACTGTTAGATTGATGGGAGAGGAAGGGGAGGAGGTCCTTCCCTATCAGTGGACTAGGGAGGGGCACAGGAGGAGAAGAGGGAGGGTGGGTAGAACTTCGAAGAGATCAGAGGGGCCTACAGCCAGGATACAAAGTGGATAAATTATAATAAATAATAAAAAATATTATTTAAGAACAAAACAAAACAAAAAAGTACATTAGATTGATGGTGGGTGCACCTCACATGCAGAGCTACCACAGTCTGTTTTCATGTTCAGTATTATGTGCTCACATTCTGTGGTCGTGGCCAGCTGTCCTCTGGGAAAGGGCTCCATTTCCACTCTCTATCTGTGAGTTGTGTTGTGAAGTAGGCCCTGTTATTTGTCCAGGGCATGAAGATGTTAAGAGATGGGTGTCAGGGAGCAGAGTCGGCCTCAGGTTTCAATAGAGCCGCTATTGAAGTTTTTTTTGTTCTTTTCCCCAGAGCATATGAGTTTCTTAAGATGGGCTCAATCCTAACAGGTTTTATAGTCTATAGTTGTTGGGAAGACTCATTTGAAAAGCTCCCTGTCTGAGGAGTTTAAAGAGCATAAGAGAATGTAATACTTGAAGCAAGGTCTTTAAGATTTTTATTTATAGAAGAAAGCCAGCTCCTTTACATTTCAGTTTGTGTTTAGAGCTTTTGAGTCACATGAGGTTAGAAATCTAACTCATTCAGCCCCAAACAGCTGATTTCTGTGAGATATGGTGTTACAGAACCTTTGGCACAGGGGTTTAATTCAATGTTCCAAGACTGTTTAGGTCCCCATGAACAGCAAGGGTCCGAAACTAGAATATTTCATGGATATCACCAGGACCAACCAGCTGAGACCATTTTTTGAGTTCCATCTTTGACATCTGATTCTCTCTTCAGAATATGCAGAGCAACTGGTGGATTTCAGATGCTAGGCTACCCCGAGTTGCTTTAGAACTAAAAGGGACTTAAGACGGGAAGGTAGAGACAGCCAGTGTGGAGATAATTAGTGTGATTCAGTAAAGACCATATATATATACCTGACAAGCCTTTCAACAGAAGCAAACGGGCAAAAATCAAATTGTAATAGCAATTTTAAGCTTTTAAAATCACTCACTTTGATGTTCAAGAAATTTAAACACTTTTGATGTTTTGATAAGTGGAAAGATTTTCCCCAAAGCAGAAAAAGATTTTTTTTTTTTTTGGATAAGCTATCAATGATAGGCTTGTTATCCAAAGACATAGCTTATGACATTAGTCATGCTCTAGAGAGGACCTTAAGGCAGTTTTTTGGACTCATTACACTCTCAGTTTTTTCTTTAAACTGATCTGTTCACCAGGTACTTAGAATGCATACATATTTCAGTTAAAAATAATTTTCTCCCTTAAATGAGGTGTTTATGAAACAAAATTTGATTAGTGTTTATCGTGAAAGGAAAAGTGAGGGGAGGGCATATTAATATTTTCATTCTACAATGCATATCACAATATCATATTAAATGTAGTTAATACATACACTATTACCTGTCAATTAAATAATACTAAGCAAATATTAGAAAGATCTCTCCGTTGGCATTTTATGGGAATATCACTATTTATTTTTTCTTATTTTGCCTGGAGATCCTTCTTCTGAAGTGAACCAGAATTTTGATCCGTGCTTTACTCAAGCTTTGAGTCATATCAGTAGCTTTCTAAATATATGAAAAAGAATTACAGAGGCTGGAGTTTTGGTGAAGGCTTCATCATTCTTCCACAGTCTTTCATCTGGAGAAATGGTTTGCTTAGGGAAGGGGGCATTGCTACTCAGCGAACAAGCCTTTCGTTATGTTCTGCTCTGATGTGGGGTGGTTATCACTGTTGTCATTTAAGAAAGTTAAATGAATTTTCAGAGAGACAGTAGAAGCTGCAAGGTGCAAACAAATGAGAATTATCGAGCAGACATGGAAGCAGGCTGAAGGAGAGATGTCTTTGCCATTCTGTTTGCTTGAATGGGTCTTGACAGAACCCTTAGATAGTAAATACAATCCCTTCTCCATCCTTTGTTTTTTCCAGTCTCTTACTGTGGGAAGTGAATTGAAGTAAAGTGGAAACAGTGAGGTGCCCAAAGCCAGAGTGGCGTATGGGCTGGAAGGCCCTCTTCTGGACCCCGGCCCGTCCAGGCGTTGACGGCATCTCCTTCTCTATTAGGCAGTGACCTAAATACCTTCCATTTATCCCATTAAAATTTTCATAATAAGTACTTAAAATATCTATTCTAGATGATCGATTGTGTTCTGTAAACTTAAAGGAATTACTATGCAAAATCACTTTAAATATTGTGTTCATTTTAGGATGTCAATGTTTGACCTACCAGAGTATCTGTATGAACCCAGGACCGGCTCTGGGATGAGGCATGACACAACTCTTTCATTGATATCTTTTCTACCTTCACTGTCACATGTACATCTTTTGCTTATAAATGTCCACTCTTTGTATGTAGTTATAAAACAAACACTATTTGTTGCTACGTTCATTCTTCATGCCATTCACCGAATTATTGCTACTTCCTAAAACTTCGTTGATTTTGGTTCACTAAGGGTAAAAAAAAAACTACAGTGAATCAACTACCTGTGTGGTGCTCTACCAGAGGCCTTAGCCAATCTTTCTTCTATTTTACTTTTTGGGTTAATTCTTTGAATTGTGATGACTCTTAGTTCAGAAATAGAACTGATAGAAGAAGCTCAAAAGCAGGAAGCATGTAGTTTTTCACTGTGGTTTGATGCCTTTATACCATAGCATGTCCTTCATGTGGCTTAACCCCTTCCCTCATTTTAGGTATTCACAGTAAAGCCAATGAGATTTGTAGAAGAAAAGTCTCCTATCCTTGAGCCCTTTCTAACCTTTTAGGATTTTACCAATTTGAAGGAAGAGATTTAGTTCAGCAAGGCATGGTATTGGAAACGTTTCCTTGTTTTGCCATGACCTCTGTGTCCATATCCCCACACAGAAATCTGTATTTTTAATGGAGGAGGAAACCCTCTCTAAAGCACTATCTTTTGAGTCTCATGATGTATGAGGTAAATCAAATGAAATAAAGGTCCTTGTCTACTTATAGATAATTATGCCAGTGGAGACTTTGTCAAATAAACACTTGCCTGAATTCTCCATTATTATCTAGGTTTTGAGGTGTGTGTCAGAGGAAATGAGTGAGAGAGGGAGAGAAATTCTATAATAACAAGCCCCAAAAGAAAACTCTCGTTTTCCATAAATATAGAAAGAGGTCTTTGAAGTCATAGTTACATAGTTTGATGGCATTTTACCAACCTTGTTTTTGATGGTAATTTGGTGAAGTTATAATCAGCCAATATAAGTAGATGAATAGTGACACAGGGAAGGAAAGCAGGTAAAAATTATCTACCTTTCAGAAAACTCCAGCACAAGATGGGTGCCCACAGATGCTTGCTGAAAGGGGATGAATAAAAGAATGGGTGCACAGCTGTTTAATTCATTGTGATAAGAGCAAAGTTTGCTTAGTGATCCAGAAAATTTGAAATAAAATCACAGGCGTGTATTTCTTTTTGTCTGGCTAATTTATTGTCAAAGTTGAAAGACATCAATTGCTTTTGTCACAGAAGTTTATGGAATAATACATCTGATGTAGAATATTGCAAGAGCGTATTGTTGAATAATAACCTGAGTTAAGGGAAAGGACCCAGCAGAAAGAGCTGAGTGTTTGAGAGTCTTTCTGCCCCTTTCTCCAGACTGCGCTGGGAACTGAAATGCACCTATTATGCCGTCCTGTGAGTCTTGCATATTTATGAGTGCATTGCCAACAAGATTATAAAACACGTTGCCCCTGAGAATCTTTGTTCAGCTCAAACAAGGTAACCATGGAAAACATTCTTATTTTCTTTGTAAAAGTTTATCTGCTTAGAATATCACTGAACTCAGTTTTCCCTGGTGTGTGTGTGTGTGTGTGTGTGTGCATTTTCGTGAGCATCTTTGTGTGTGTATGCATGCTCGAATGTTATTCACAAAGACTTTTTTTACTCTGGGGTCATTAAGATGACCTAAATAGTAACTCCAATAAATCATAAGATTTCACTGAGTCTGTTCCCAGTTCCCCTCTGCCCACCTCTCACAGAGAAGGAATCAAGGCAGGGATGAGGCTTAGAGTTCTTCAGCACACCTATCAGGCACTCAAAAGTGCTTATATTAGTGATACAAAAATAAGATCATCTTGCGATGAATCATTAGCTTCATTTTTTGGCTTCATTTTTATATCTCAAAGACCATTTAGTACTGATGGTTGACGCTGTTTACATAACTGACAAAACCCCTGAAATATGCTGAGGATGTAGTTTAGAAGGGGTCCAGTTGATGTCACACTCAGTGACATCAGTAAATTTTAATTTACTTTGAATGTATTATTCTATTCATGGTTTTCTTTTTTTCCAATCATGTTGAAAAGAAGTCATTATCTTAAGAAATATAATTTTCATAGTTTACTTCCTTATAGATTTTTCAGTCTTCTTTCCTTTATGTAAAATGTCTGTTTATTTAAAAACATGTATTGTATGTGGTACTTGGCAGCCTGTCCAGTTAAGGATGTGTGGGCAGTTAGTTCAACAGATATTCCCTTTCTTCCATCCCTCTGCTCATGTGTTTAATACATAATGTTAGCCTTTTGGTATCTACCCAGGTCCAATTTCATGTGATTATTCCTGTTTGATGGGAACAGCGATTTTATTCATTTTCAAACATCAAGTATAACTTATTTTAACATTATTAAATGATTGATTGCTTTTTGTGACTATTTTTGGGGTTGTGTGTTCCCACTTGTCTCCTTTGTGGTGTAACACTGCCATGCCTGAGCAATATGATGACTGAAGAATGGAGGGAGATCTTTGAAGTCAAGATATATCTCAGCCTGTCTGGGGTCATGGCAAAAATTATCCAGTTTTTAATAAGTGTGGAGGGTGGGATGGGCTTCACTAACCCATGTGCTAGTAGCTACTAGCCTGATTTTGAGTGCCTGCCTTCCAACCCTCCGGAGAGTTGATCATCTTCCAGATGCTGCTAGCATTTCTGCCCTGACCACTGTACTACTGCTTCTGGCCTGCTTTGGGACTAGAAGGCATACAAGTATTAACTGATACAGTTGTCGACACTGTTTGGAACTCCTTTTCAGAATGTCGTGATACTGGTGTTGCCTCTAGAGCCTGGGACTTAGGTGGTCTATTCATCCAGGCTTTCAGTGTGTCAGGTTAGGAGAATAGTCTTTCTTTCAACTCCATGACTCAAACACTCTGTTTGCTCAGTTCTCTTATTCAACCCTTTCAAAAGAAGGAGAAAAAAAAATACTTATCTTATAGTATACGGTAAAAAAAATGTATTTAGTTTCCCTTTATCTTCTTCTCTATGAGATTTGGCTTCTGAATGGAAACCTACTTTATGTCCCACAGCTCTGTTTTGTAAACTTTAAATAACTACTCTTCTTACAGAGAGGTCACCAGTTCAGGTTTGTGATAAGGTGGGCTAGTGTTTCAGTCTGGATTAGAAATAGGAAGACAGCAAGGCAAAACTCAGTTGCATCCTCCACAAATGTATTTATCAGTAGCAAGGCCAGTGATATTTCTTCTTAATCTGCTAAATTAGTTTGTATTCCTACAATGGGTTAAAATATTACCAGAGGAAACAGCAACACCTAGCAGGATTCCTTAAACTGCTCTATTTCCCAATTAGAATTTCTGTATTGTTTACATAAGCTTATGTGTGTATTTTCATTGATAATGCTGTTTATGTTCTTTCAAAAATAATTTCTAAGGTATTCTGTAGATGGGTACCAACAGTATAAATTTTTAGTTATTTATAGTGGACCATCTTGAAAACAAAAGTTTGAATTTACCTCAAACAGTATAGAAAATGAAATAAAGGCAAATGTTGTGTTATTCATGGACTTGAGACTACATTTCAAATTTCTTTTTTTCTTTACTATTAATATTGTTATACTTTGTATCCTGGCTGTAGCCCTCTTCTTCATCTCCTTCCAGTACTATTTTCCATCCCTCTTCCTCTCCTGTTTCCCTACCTAATCAACTGATGGGGGAGGTCTTCCTCCCCTACTATCTGATTCTAGCCTATCAGGTCTCATCAGGACTCTCTGGATCCTTTTTTTCTGTGGGCTAATAAGGTTACCTCACCAGGGGGAGGTGATTAAAGATCAGGCAACCAAGTTCATGCCAGTGACTGCCCTGCTCCCCTTACTAGGAAAACTCCATGGAGACTGAGCTGACAGGTCATCCTGAGTGAGGTATCTCAGAGGCAGAAAGACACACATGGCATATATTCACTTATAAGTGGATATTAGACATATAATATAGGATAAACATACTAAATTCTATAGTCCTAAAGAAGCTAAACAAGAAGGAGGACCCTAGGGAAGATGCTTAATCCTAATTTAGAAGGGCAAACAGGGTAGACATTTGAAGTAGGAGAAGACAGGGACCAGGAGAGGAGCCTACCACAGAGGGCCTCTGAAAGACTCTCTCCTGCACGGCATTGAAGCAGATGCTAAGACTCATAGCCAAACTTTGGGCAGAGTGCAGGGAATCTTATGAAAGAAGGGGGAGAGAGAAAGACCTGGAGGGGATTGGAGCTCTACAAGGAGACCAACAGAGCCAAAAAATTCTGGGACCATGGGGGGCTGAAGAGACTGAAGAATCAACCAAGGACCATGAATGGAGAGGACCCAGACCCCCTGCTCATTTCAAATTTCTTATGCTTATACATGAAGCCATAGCTTCACTGAAAATGAATAATGTTTATCAGAGTTTCAGCTGCTCTGTCTGTTGGTGTCACTATACTCCAGAGTTATCTGCCATCTGTACTCTCCTGACTATTCTGCTTTGCTCAACCTCACTAGTGTGTGAATTTTCCTGCCTCCGAGGTTCTCATTCGTAGCTCTCATCACTTATGACAGTTTGGGTCATTTAATATTTTTGAGACTCCACTTCTATGGGAATAAAACATACTTGCTATGTCATCTTAGCACTAAGCATCAATCCTCGTGTTTAAGTTCCCCCGTTTCTGCAGGAGAAGTAATAGTGACATACAGTAGATGTGAAGTTGAGTAATATGAGAAAGTCAAACAGATCTAAGCAGTGTTCAGAGAATTAGTTTAGTTGCAACCAGGGGAGTTCTCTGTGTGGAGCAGAATTCCACAGGCCATCAGCATCTTATGAAGATTCTCCATGATGCGACAAACCAAACCAAACCAATGAACCAACCAACCAACCAACCAACCAACCAACCAACCAACCAACCAACCAAACCACTACCACCACCAATAACAACAACCAAAAATAAGTTGACTTTACAAGTGTATTTATAACAGATAAAACAGAATTTTCTCACAACAGAGAAATGCAAAACATATAAACAACATTGCTTCTCAGGCAGATGATCCCAGTCCTTATCTTTTTTAAATTTTTAAAAATTTATTGTTTTATTAATTCCAGTTTATTCATTTTGTAGCCCCTTCCCTCATCCCCTCCCACTCCCACCCTCCTTACCTCTTCCCTCCATGCCCCTCCCCTAGTCCACGGATAGGGGAGGTCCTCCCCTTCCATCTGATCCTAATCTATCAGTTTTCATCAGGACCCAGTCTTTATCTTAACTTACTTCTCTAGGTATACAGTTATTGATTGACTCCTGCTTATCAAGTTACCTTTGAGTGTCCATTGAGACAAACTCCTTTTCTCTTGCAATAACTAACTCCAAATCTCTGGGACATTTCCCTATTATATATATAATAGCAGCAATACATACATATATATTAACTTGTATATATAGTATATATAGCCACTGACACATCCCTGCTGGTTAGCGTACTCTGATTGGGGAGTGCACTTGGACATAGTAATGTAAATCAGGAGGCTGTACCACCACCAGGAGGCCAGAGAAAACAGTGGTAGGGAGAGACATTAGAAATTCTCCAGTGATGCGAGCAGATGAGAACAGGCCATTTGGGGAGATCACTATGGTTATAGCAGCTACTGTACCACAGGCTCAGCGATATCTGTACAATAGGAAACACCCATTGCCGCTGGATCTAGGCAGCTGTGGGAATGAGCGCTTTGCTCCATCTCACCGTGTTCTCAGCACTGTCTCCCTTTTCAGAGCCTCTGGCCATGCACTTTGCCCATAGCTAGATCTTTACTGAGCTCTAGGTTGTCTCTACCTATGAGATACATCTCACTTTTTTCAAATCCCATCCCCAAACAAAATAAAACAAAACTAGAACAACAACAAAAAAACCTAGCAATTCTTCATGTGTCCCCTGGATAAGGGACCATTGGAGCCTGTTAGCTGAGCTCTGTATCTTTTTTCTCTTTGTCTATTCTACCCTTTTCAACACCCAACCCTCCAGTGATGTCACGAGACAAAATCCCCAAACTTTAATTCTAGATGCTCTCACGGTGAAGAGCCACTTAGTTGTAATCAACTGATTTAGATTTATAGTGGGTACTTCTTTATCTTCTAGGGATAACTTACATTTTATGGTGAGTATATAGGGTTCTCTGAGTTAGTCTTAGGTATTAGGCAATCAAGGCGCAACCTTTAAAGGTAGTAATGTAATAATGTCCTGGATGCCTGAACCTGTACCAAGAGCAAGCCTAACCCCATTAAAGGGCTATGAACCTATGGACCAGTGAGTAGGAGAAACTTTCTTGATTCTGTTAAGTTCCTTTAATTTTCATTCTTTATCAACTTAGAAGTTAACATCCCAGTGTAGCATTACACTGTGTTTAGAATTAGGACCCATAGGTCTGAGAACCTTGTCTGTGACCTTAGCCAGGTGAGTGAGCCGCAATTTTCCATTATACAGAGGAAGACAATGCAGCCAGTCCTTTGGAGACCTGATAGGCTAGGGTCAGATGGAAGGGGAGGAGGACCTCCCCTATCAGTGGACTGGGGGAGGGGCATGGGAGGAGAAGAGGGAGGGAGGGTGGGATTGGGGGTGAGACGAGGGAGGAGGCTACAGCTGGATACAAAGTGAATAAATTGTAATAAATAAAAAAATAAATTTAAAATAAAAAGAAAGAAAAATAGAGTTCGTTCCTTTACCAATAAAGATGAACCAAAGGGAATGATGACGAGACACATGCCACTTTTCTGCACTGCAGTGACAGCCAGCAGGAGGGGTCTGTTTACAGAGAGTTAGGCAGGGTTTTAAGAAGTTTCCCTGAATCTTTCTCATCTTTATAACAAATCTATAAGATGCATATCATTATTTCCTGGTAAATGAATAAGCTAGCATTTCTGGAGGCTGAACAACTCTCTCAGGAATAACAGACACCAGGAATCTGAGCAGATGGCTGAGTAGGAGGCACTGAGAACCTGTCTCCCCCACCGAGCTAGGCTTGCACTGGCAGAATCTGCCCGATGTAAATATTGTGGAACTTTGGAGTACATTGAAGACTTGCAACTTCCATAGGAACATTTGGGCAGTTAACTGCAGCTAATTTTGGTCAGTTTTCACTTGTCAACTGGCTAACCTCCACCCTCAGCCTGGTGGTAAGCCATACCTGAACTGCAAGAACAATTTGCACAGTGCGTAAGCTTCAAGTAAGGTAGACAGTAAGAGCCCTATCTTACATATATTAGTGTGTGTGTGTGTGTGTGTGTGTGTGTGTGTGTATGTGTGTTCTGGTCACACAGGTGCAGATACAGAGGCATGGAGAATTGTTGAAATCTATCCAATGGTGCAAATCCCTTCTCCTACAGATGGAGATTATAAAGGCCCTGGTATTACCCCTCTAATTTTTTTATTAAAAAAATAAAAACAAACTACCTTTCTTTTGGAAGACAGGCATTGAAGATTAAGACAGCCAACTGAAAGTACATATATAAGAAAAAAGAGAAAGTGACTATTTATGTCCAGTGAAAAGTACAGGCTCAGGACATTTAGGAAAGATCATAAATTTTCATCTCTGGCTGATGCCTAACACAGACGATGATCTACATGATTTGAAACAAACAAACAAAAAAATCCATAAACTTCAGAGGAAGGAGAGGATTAGGTTCTCAGATTTAACAGTGTTATTGTATTTAAGGTAGATTTTTGCCAAAAATACCACAAGGCATGGCGCAGGAAGTATCAACTAGTTAGAAGGAGAAGAACAACAGCAGGGAGGGAAATAAGGCAGAAGCTGTCTCTGAAAGATAGAAGATAACAGATGGTGAAGGGAAAAGAACAGCCTTTAAACAAGCCTTAAAGATGGTCCACAAAGTAACAGAAGAAGAGGGAGGGAGGGAGGGTAGAATTGGGAGGGAACTAAGGAGGGGGCTATAGCTGGGATACAAAGTGAATAAATTGTAATAAATAAAAAAATAATTAAAAATTTAAAAAAAGAACAAATGAGAGAGACAGAAATACTGGTTAGAGGTGGGTAAGCTAAAGCAAACTAAAGGGAAATTGTAGAGCTGAAGATGATGACAACTAAAATGAAAAATTAACAAGAGAGATTTTGGAGCAGACTTAAATGCATAGAAGAATCAATGAGCTGAGGGTCATCCAAGTTGAAAGTATTGAATCTGGAGGACAGAAAGAAGGAGGAATGAAGATAAAAGAACATAGCCTAATGGATGAGTGGAAAAACACAAAGAGGACTAAGACATAAACTAGAAAGAGAGAAGAGATAGTGTGAAACAATGCCAGACTCTCTTCAAGTTGGATGGATGATATAAGCATGCAAGCATCCAAGAAGCTGATGACTCCTAGGTAAGACAGAGTCTGAGACCTAATTTGAGTGGATGTGCCAAAAGACACAGAGAATCTTGAAAGCATCAGGCTTATTACAGGTGAGGAATGTTGGAAGCTGGCAGGTACCCAGAGGGTTAGTATACTTAAAGTGGCCAAAGAAAAAACATTATCGTGTAAGAATATGTTGACAAAATTTCTTCAAATGCAAGGGAGAAACTAAGACATATCTAGATAGACAAAAACTGATGAAATTTGCTAAACCATGTTCATTTCAAGACATCCGAAAAGCAATCTTACAGGCTAAAATAAAAGCACAGTTGACAATAACTCAAGGTCACATGAGGATAAGATCCCACTAAACAGAAAATAAACGGGCAGATATAAGAGCCAGCACTGTTATACTAGTGGTTTGTAGCTACCATCTTCTGTTTTCTACATGAGTCATGTAGCTGATCAGTGAAAAGATCCATCTAAAAGGTAGTATTTCTTCAACTTTCCTTTGAAAGTCCATATTTTGTTTTCTACATCAGATACTAATGCATTAAACACCCACCACCACTACCACCACCACCTCCACCAGGAAGCAGGAATTATGTCCAGATCTCTAACTGACAACAGTGAGAGATGAGGCCACTAATCACCAAACTCCTCAAATAAATAAAGCTGCTGGATGACGAACATCTAGAACAGACCCGCTGTCAATCACGAAGGTGTTTAAAGTGGTGAAGAGTAGTGAAGAAAGCAAACACCTTGTTCATTCCAAGAGGCTAGTGATGATTTGACACGAAGCCTCAAGGATCACTGTCAGCAAAAAAATCTGTATCAGTGTTCAGATAAACCTAAGAAACACTGACGTAAAAAGGTCTGAACAGAACACTGTCAAGCAGGAGTTGCAGTGTATTAAAAGGCTTGTAAGTCTGGGGAATCTGATTCCCTCTTCTGTCATCTATGAGCACACACACGCACATACATGCACATAAAAACAAATAACAAAATAAATATTTAAAAAGACTTAAAACAGGGTTGGCAAAATGGCTCAGTATATAAAAAGCACTCATTTTTTTTCAAGCCTGAGGACTTGAATTTGATCCCCATGACCTAGGATGCAGGGAGAATTGACTCCTGAAACTATTCCTCTGACCTCAACAAGTGCTGTGACACACGCACACACGTTAACACCTCTAATGATAAAATTAAAAAATAATTAAAATGATAAATGTTTATATCATGCCAGGATTCCTACAAAAGAAAAAATTGAATCAGAGTAAAAGGAATAACGGGGACAATCTTTATTCGTGTCTGTATGTTGCATCTGGCCTGTCAGCTCTACACTTCACTGCTAGAGCGTACATACCCTAAACACAAACTATCTGCATGATAATCGGCTTTACTCAGTTAGGTAAGGCTCACAAACATTTCAACCCATGTTTTCACAAATAGATGCTCACAAAATTCCTGGTAGCAGCCAAGACCCCTATGAATCTTACCCATATTTTAAATACCACTGAGATGCATGACAAATTTCAGACAAGAAACTATTTAGCACTGTAGTTGGAAATATGCTGAAGTTCCTTGATATGCAAATAAAAGATATGGATAATTACAATTTACTTCATTTGTTGTCTGGAGCTTATAATCATGGAATTTGGAGTGTTTTGATTGTCTCAGAACTATAAGAACATATAATGTTAAATAATAGCACAAAACGTTAGAACTTCATACCAGATTTCAGAATGTGAGGAATTAAATGTGGAGGAAAAATAGAGAGAGAAACTGTTCTGATGGTTGCTAAATTTTTAAGAGTAATTTGATTAATGCTTGTGGCAATTTAACTTGAAATCTCATTTGTCAAAACTGTAGCTGCTCAGGACTGGAGAGATGGCTTAGGGGTGAAGAGCACTGGCTGCTCTTCCAGAGGTCCTGAGTTCAATTCCCAGCATCCACATGTTGGCTCACAACCATTTATAATGAGATCTGGTACCCTCTTCTGGCATGAAGATATAAATACGGGCACAACACTGCATACATAATAAATAAATCTTTAAAATAATAATTAAAAAAAACCCAAACCTGTAGGTGCTCATTTCTTTCTCACCATTTCAGTGTACCCAGAAACCTGCTGCTACCTAAGTAGTTTAACATTTCATTAGTGTCTACAATAATAGCTCTTAAGGCCAATGGAAAGGAAAATAAAGGCAATGCAATTTAGCTTCCTGGGACCCTGATTTACATAAATTGCATATTTATGATGACTGGTTTCCATCCAATAATTATATAATTTTTTGAACTTAAATATCCTGTCGACCTGGAAATAGAAAGCAGATTATTGGAGCTTTTTTCTTTTAAGTATTTTCTCGCAGAAAAATTTTGGAAGGTATTTTCCTTCCCCTGTGGAGAATTCAATAGCATTTGTTAGGGGAAAATATGATTCATGAATAAACCAGTAATTTGGCAAAGCAAGGGAGTACCATTAGTTTTTAAAGGCTGGAATTTCAGTCTTACGGTGTGGCAGTGTTATTAAACCATACAGGGCTGGCTTCAACTTGGAGTGGACTCATTTGGAACCAGCAATGTTTCAGTCACAAAAAAGGAATGCAGCTAAAATGGTTTTAATAGGAAAACTCCAAGCACAAAGATGATTTATGTTTTCCTGAGACAGCTCTCTCTGTGCAGGATTGTATTGCTTTTGGGAGTCATTTACTATTTTTGAAAGTTCTCCTTTTAGTTTTGTATTGGCAACTGTTTTTTTCTTTTTCTTTTTTTTTAATGTATATGAGAGATTTATTTATTTTATGTATACACCTGCCAGAAGAGGGAATCAGTTCACATTATAGATGGTTGTGAGCCACCATGTGGTTGCTGGGAATTGAACTCATGACCTTTGGAAGAGCAGACAGTACTCTTTTTTTTTAATTTTAAATTTTATTAATTGCACTTTATTCACTTTGTATACCTCCATAAACCCCTCCCTCCTCCCCACCTAGTCCCACCTTCCCTCCCCCTTCTCCACCCATGCCCCTCCCCAAGTCCACTGATAGGGGATGTCTTCCTCTCCTTTTCTGATCCTAGTCTATCAGATCTCATCAGGAGTGGCTGCATTGTCTTCCTCTGTGGCCTGGGAAGGCTGCTCCCCCCTCAGGGGGAGGTGATCAAAGAGTAGGTTAATCAGTTTATCAGACAGTGCTCTTAACCACTGAGCCATCTCTCCAGCCCCCAAAACTGTTTTTTCTTATCATATGGTTTATTAAAAAAATCTGATGAGCTTAGAAATATATCTGTACACAAAATATACACATATGTATGATATATGTATATGAGTTTGAAAATATGTATATATATGTACATAATATATACATGTATATATATAATATATGTATCACACACACACATATATACATGCTACAATATAAATCACTATCAGTGTATATGGGCAACTTTGAGAACAGTTTGGTGTATTTAGTATTCTTACTTTGTGATCAAAATGTTATATTTCACAGTTCCTCGAGGCTGAAAATAAAAATGTATTAGACGTTATATATATACAATTAATGGACTTTATGCTTTACGGTAGCTTGACACCCAAATTTGTATTAAATTTTCATAAAATACACATTTTTGTCATTACTTTGTTCTTCTATATCAAATATTCCCTTAGTGCTTAACACTGCAGTATACATTCATGTAACAGAGTCTCACATTTCTTTTTGGTAAGTGTGGATTCCCAATAAGCTACATCTGTCTGGTCTTGGAGAAACCTTCAAGAACCAAGTTGTTTTGAAGTGGAAGGGTAGATATGAGGGCAAAGTGAATGTGGGAGGGATCTGTGCCAATGTTGAGAGGATAATGGCTTAGCATTTAAGTGGCTAGGATGTAGCAGTTATTAAAAATGTGTTTGATCAGATGAGAACAGCCAAGAAAATGATAGAGATGTATCAAGGGTTATTTTCTTGGCCTATTTGCTAAGGTTTTTATCTCTGATGGTGATAAGAAGCCATTAGTTCAGGGTTAGCCTAAACTGAACTATTTATTCCTTTTTTTTCCAGAAATAAATGTTAGTCAAATTCCTCTAGCAGCCTGTGATTACATTTTCTGAAATCAAACATAAACCTCTGTTAGATGCATTGGGATCCACAAATTTTATTACTCAACTTTACAGTTATAGAAATGTTAGTAATTCTGTGGCCATTTCATTTCCTGCTCTGTGAAGTAGCACTTTCATTACTGTCCCAAGCTTTGCGTGTCAGGCATCTGTGAAGTGCTGGGTGTTCAGTAGACGTCCTGACATCTGACACATTCCAGAAACTCCTGTGTGATGCGTCTCTCAGCCAGTGTAAGTGCCTTATTTATGCATTTCCTTGCGGTATCCTCCTGCTTCCTGTGGAGGAAGTCCTGTCACAGTGGAGGAAGCCTCTGCCACTCACTTTGTCCAGTGAGGCCCATCTTCATCGGGTGTTCAGCTGGCAAATTCACATCTAAGAACAGTTATGAAGAGGCTCAGTTTTTAATACTGTTCATGAACAACTCCACCAGCCATTGAAGAAGAGGAGGAGAATGAGATGGAGAAGGAGGAGGAGGGAGAGGGGGAGGAGATTTCTAGATAGAAGCAAGAGAGAGATGGGTGCTCTGCGGTAGTCTTGGCATTTGCTTACTCTACCCAGGCTTTCTGGGCCCACACAGGCATGCCTGTGACCTAGACTTAGCCATGATGACAGATAACCTACTCATAGTCTCACCATCTGGTATTTCAGTCCGGAGACACAGAGTAGAATGACTTATCTTTTTATTTAATTAGGTGGATGCTTTAGAAAAAAATCCTTGAGTGAAGTTGCTGCTCTTCATCAGAATAGATTTACTTTCTTTAGATACTTGTGGATTTGATTTTTCCAGATTCAATTCTCTCAGTAACCGTGGCTTCTACAGGCTCCTCCATGGGAATCCTTGGACAATGATATGCCAGCGTGAAAAGGCAAAGACTCCAGAGATCAACATCCTACTTTCAATATAAATGTGGCAAAAAAAAATCTTTCCAAACCAAACCATGGCAAGTCCTTTTATAATAATTTTACCTTACAAATATTTATTATTTTTAAGTATGTGTATGCATGTGTATCTGTGTGTGTGTGTGGGGGGGGTTACATGGGAATGGAAGAGGCCCAAACAGGTCCATTATGTCAGATATTCTAGAGCTGGAGTTACAGGAAGTTTCTGTAACAGCCCATGCTGGCACGGGCTCTGGGAACCCAAGTTGGTAGTCAGAGCAACATGTACCCTTAACCACTGAGCCATCTCTTCAATATTCATTTAGAGAATTCCAGTTTTCCTTAAGTCATTAGCTCCTGGAGAATAGCCCTCTAAACACTGTTCCATTCTTTTTATTTTATTTTTTTCATTGATGGTGCTGGAATTGAACCCAGGGCCTCATAGTTGCCTGCCAAGCTTCCTACCACTCAGCTATATTCTCAGCCTGGCTTTGTTAGTTTCAGAAACCAGAAACAGGACATGGAAGAGCAAAGGGTTAAAAATTATTGCAACATTAACATAATAAAATATGGTCCATAATGTATATATATGTAAATGGATAGACATGTGGGTACACTGTAACATGAATAAAAATGAACAAGAAAAGCTAATTATAAGACAATGAAGAAGGACTGAGTGCAGGTAATGGACCCAAGCTGTGAGACTGGAGAGTAAGCTAATTGGTACCCTAGTTCTAGTACTTTGGGGGGGTGAGGAATGGTAGATATTTACATAAATATATATTTGATATTAAAATGTAACTTTTAATGTGAAGTTATACATCTTCCAATTTTAATGTCAGTTCTAACTGCATAGAAGTTATTTAGTTGTATAGACTACTTTAGTGATTAGGTTAATATAACTTCTGGTTAATAATGGTATGTGATATTTTTATTTGCTTGAAAGTTTTTATTTTAAAATAACTGATATAAAATTTAATAAAATATTACAATAAATTAGTGTCCTGGAGCCGTTTAGCTGCCTTACATCCCATGGCCTATTTGGTTTTAAATACAAGAGTGAAAAGATACAAAAGGCAGTTTTTATCCTTCAGAAACTTGTTTTCACAAGTTGGACATAATCTGGTGTGTGTGTGAGAGAGAGGGAGAGAGAAAGACAGAGAGACAGACAGAAACAGACAGAGAGACAGAGGGAGACAAAGACAAAGAGAAAAGGAGACAGAAACAGAGACAGACACACAACACACACACACAGAAAGAGAGAACACTTAAATGGAACTGTGGAAGAGCCATAATTCTTGGTTGAATAATAGTCTACAAAGCTGAGCCTGGCACCGCGATGGTCTTCTGATCATTTATTGACAGGAATAGTAGCTCTGCTGGTCACAGGTATGACATGCTGGTAGCACTAGTGTATGGCAGCATCTTTGGATCATAACTGAACTTTCACAAGTATAAGTCTACAAACCGTTAATGGATTCTGTTTTTCCAAGCTGAAAGGCAGACTCGGGGAACTAGACTCAGATAGCCTGAGATAAAAGTGTCACTGAAAAGGTCCCAGCTTGACAAAAAGTCAAGCCGGGGAATACAGACTCTATAAGGAGCCAGCTCGCCTATTTGCTTCTTTCTTATTTCTGTGAAGCAGTGTCTACCAGTAATGTAATAGTCATGAACAGGTTGTTACTTAGGGAATATTCTGGGAAGACATAGAAATGAAGAGAATATACCAGGCAGCCATCCAAACGAGCCCTCAACAACTGGCTCGCACATCCATTCTCAGTGCAATCAAATGTAACAGTTTTAAAAAATGAAAAGCTAACTGTCGTATAGATTTTTGCTCAAATATTAGTTCTCTCAAGTTTTTAGCCAGATAAATCTGGACTTAATAAGTTTATCACCTGCGAAATTTGGAAAATGTTCGTGCTTTCCTTAATCAGTTGATGTAAGGCTGGGAATGTTTAAAACAGTAGTGCAATTTAGGTTTGCCAGTTGGGAATCTAGGATATGGTAACTTCCAGAAAGTGCTAATAAAGGGCATTTGTGATGGTGATGGTAACCATGGGATACGCTTTTATTGAGGGGGACACTATTCTGGAGGACACATTTCTAGGGACCACATGTTCTGTTTTATTTACATTTTTTTTCTGGACTTGTATTTATGTTTACTTTGTATTCACTAATGTACTACTTTTCACTGTCCTGACATGTTTTGTAGGTGTTGCTCATTTGCGCTAAAGATAACATGTATCCTGTCCCATGATTGTTCTCAAACCAACTGTTCCCAAAGGGTTACTCCGAGCAATTGTTGTTCCAAAATGTTTCCGGTTTTCAATTCTGTGACTATCTGTTTAAACTGGAATGCTAATCAACATATTTTATTTTGTGTATAAACTTCACATCAAAAAACCATAGAGGAGAAAATGTAACAGGTGCAGTGGAGCACATTGGTTTTGCCATTGTATCAGAGTCAGAGAGTCTTTATGTCAAATGCATTTTGAAGGTGTTTGAAAGCAGGAAGAGGGCATGTTCATTCTTTCCTTTACCTGCTATCATTTGGAACTTATAAACTCTGGAGTGAACTTTTGAGACTGTAGTTTTGAGAAAAAAAAAAAAAGGTTGCTAATTAGTTTGGCCACTCAGAGCGAAGCCTGGTACATCAGAGAGTGCTTGGTTCTTAATGTTCAACAAACATAGAAACTATGTTTAATCTTCTTTAATGTCACTTTGTGTATTAGTTGATTTTTTGTTGCTGTGATAAAACACCATGACCAAGGCAACTTATAGAAGAAAGACTTTATTAGAGGGCTTATGGTGCCAGAGTGAGTGACCTGGGAGAGCAGTAGCCATGGAAGCTGGAGAGGATTCTGGGAGCTCACATCTCAAACTACAAGCATGTAGCAGAAATGGCAGGGGCGGGGCCCTGGCTCCAGGCAGCTTTCGAACCTCAAAGCTTGCCTTCGGTACCTCGCCTTCAGTAAGACCCTGCCTCTAAATTCACCTGAAGAGTACAATCAGCTAGGGACAAAGTGTTCAAATGTTTGAGCCTATGGGGATGGGGGCAGTCTTATTTAAACTATTTTAAACTAAATTGTTTACCAATTTCTACCTAGTGTGGTCTCACACAGTAGTAATACCAGTATGTGGGAAAGAGTGGAAGAAGGGCCAGGAGTTCAAGTCATCTTTGAACTCTAAAGAAGATTTGGAGCCAGCCTGGGCTATATGAGAGCCTGTCTCATTTTCTTCCCTGATTATACTTAACATTTGTGACAACTCCATTGTTCGAAATAATGAAGACTTTAAAATCCATATAATTTGTAAGGTCCTAACTTTAATTCTTAGATATATGACTTATTTTTACAAAGGTTTAATTGACTTTCTTTTTCACCAGAAGGGAAAAAATAATAGAGCTTTCTTTATTAGTGCTGCCTGCTTTTAATACAGTCACTTATTTTAGCAACCTTAGGAAGCAAACTCATGTTTAATTTTGCTCAATCCATGTGCTTTTCTTTCCAGAGCGGATGGGGGATGAATAAGAATGAAATAACGTCAGTAATAATTTCCTTTATTCTTCTTGACAAGCACAATCAGGCGCTGCTGCTCAGGTTGTGCTGCTGGCAGCACTTTTCAATTAACATTTAATTTTCCCCCACAGAAAGTTCAACACCTCACTGGCACAGAATCCAGTGTTTCAGCGGAAGAATGTTGAGAAACAAAGAAAGCCTTCCTTTCTGTTGCTCTACTCTTCCTCAAAAAGTCTTAGTTCTGAGAAAGCACAGTATGCCCCAACTGTATTATCCATACTAAAGCTAACACTTGCTTTATTTGTAGAGTTTGCTGTCTTGATTTTGACAGTTGATAGACATTGTTTTCAAGTTCTGGAAAAATCCACTGTCCATCATTATTTATTTGGAATAAACAGACAGGTGGAGTTACAGAACCTCCTCTACCTCTTAGAAGCACTCCATCTTCCGACTTATTTCACTTAGACTAGAGAGTCAGACTCAGTAAGTGTCAGGGTGACTCTCCATTGGAAAAAAAGTTTTAATGCCCGAATTCCCAAAGCTAAAGTACAGACAGAGCTGTGGATATAAGTAATTTTTTCTGACTCAGATGAGCTCTTATTTGGGTCAGTAGTTTCATCCTATGCTATCAGGACTCGCCTTTTATTTCCACAGAAAGTTAAAGGTGACATATTTAAGTATCAATTTAGCTAATCTTGGTATTTTTGGAAACAGTTTCTCAATCTAGCTTGGCTTTGAATCCATGGCATATGTTGTTCAAATTTTTGGTTTGTATTCCCCTCTCTGAATTTATTAAACAAGATGAAAAGATTCATCAACAGGGAAACAAATGCATTATCTACCTGCAGAATTTCTTCTCCCCAGAAGGGTGGGTTCAGAGTGGCCCAGTGCCTTGAGAAAGAGTTAGTAGGAACAAGAAGGCTGACCGGTGGCATCCATGTGTTTCTGTAGCCTGAAAGGATGAGCTACAGACAAATATATTTGAATGGATAAAAGTTGTGATCTAGTGCAAGTAGAGGCTCTGGATGTATGTCACTGCTGACGACCATGGCCTGCATCCTGTGGTATTAAATGTGAAGAAGTCAGAAGCAGTCAACAAATCTTTCCTCTCTTGGGGAGCACTTCAGAGTGAGCAAAGGTATCTACTACAGCAACCGAGTTAGATCTGAAATCCATGTGAGACTGAATATGGTTAGTGTTCTTTCCAGAGGGCTAACTAGTAAGAGTCAAGTAGTTGAGAAACTGGCATAGCATTTATCATGGGCAGAGAGTCAAACATGTCCCTTTGCTCGGGGTTTAGCACTCTATCTACCATATCTGCTTTAAAGGGAGCCACTAGGCCACGTTTAAGGAAAAATTTAAAATGCCTTGGGCTTCAGCTCAGCTGGAGGTTAACCAACTGGTTGCACTATACACATTGCCCTAGGGAGTTGAGATCTTTTTGACCTTAGTTTCTCATTTGCAAGATCAGTGGGATGAACCAGCTGGAACTGCAGGAGCTTTGGTGCACATCAGAAGCACAGTTCTCAGTTCTGGAGACTGCAGATTATTTAACCCTCTGTGGGCAGGGCACTCTTCTCCTGATTCCCCTCGCCCTCCCCTTTCTCCTCCTCTTCCTCCTTCTTCTTTTCCAAATTTCTTTTCCAAGAGAACTTCTTAGGTATTGTTAATTTTCAACCAAGAGCAAGGACCATTGTTGGAAGACCTGGAAAGCTTCTCCTATGTGCTTAATAGTGCTATGAGGTTTTGTGCAATGGCAATAGTGTTCCATCGTTAGTTAAAGGGAAAAATCCAATTTTACTATCCTTTCTAAATAGAATGGGTTCCTTGCTAGAACTTAGATTCAGTTCTCAGTTAGGAACAGTTGAGAAAGAAAATTTGTTTTTAGTGGAATTTATTCACCCAGTTACAATCCTGCTGAAACAGCCCTCTCTACAAATTTCATCCTGGTAGTCATCTAAGGTAAAGAACTGCTTTCTCCACAAGGAGATGCCTGCTGGGCACTACTGATCAAAGGATCAATCATTTATGTGTGAATGGACGAAACTGCCAACGTCTGAAATCAAGTAGAAAGAGGATTTCAAACAATGCACAAAGTCATTGAAAATAATCAGGGATTTGCTCACAAATCACCCACAGCCTCAGGACACCTGGGGATCTGTTAACGGTTACTCTAAAATAAAGAAATAAAGGACAGACTAAAATAAAGGAAGTGGCCATGTTCAAAACAACTTTCAAGAACTATAGGCAGATTTGCAGCACAGGAAAAATTCTCATGTTGTATGCTAGTGACACAAAGTCCAGCATACTTTCATTGACAGCCAGGTTGAGCGATTTGCCATAGGGTATCAATTTGCTCCTGCAAGAGGTCAATCCTCTGATTGAACACCATCAAGCTTCCTTTTAGTTGAGCATTAATTCCTTTATGTACAACTAAGGCATGAGCTACATTGGCTAAATGATTATTCAGGGTCTGAGCAGTCTGCCCAGTATGACTCATGGCTAATGCCCAATATCAGAGATCAGACCTCTACTCTTGCCTGATGCATCTAAAACAAAAAGGGGGAACTGTAGAGAGCTGCGGAATGCTATGCCTTAAAGATGGAGCTGGTTTCCGCCTTCCACCTTCCCGATGGTGAGTACTCTCTGTCACGAACAACTCCACATTTGGCTAAGGCCGAGGATCTGGCTCGCTTCCATGTATGTGGACCTATCTGCATTGCCCACGTGGCACGCCTGGGTTGGCTACCCAGAGGCTATTTAAGCTGTGGGCTGGCTTTCCCCGGGGTCCGAGGATTGTTCAATGTTCCTGAATAAACTGCATTGAAAAAAAAAAAAAGAACTATAGGAAGCAGCTGTTTAAAATGTAACTGTGTTACATAAGACAGGAATAAAAACAAAGAAAAAAAGAAAACCCAACCAGCTCTTGTGTTTAAAATGTCATAAAGATGCTGACAGGCTCATGGGGCCCTACCCATTCCTGAGAATCTAAAAACAAATATTGGTTGAGGAGGAAGGGAGAGGCATCATCGGTGGGTAGCCACTTCAACATGTCACTGCTGTGTAAGCAACACAAATGAAATCCGTTACTATAATCTCACCTGAGCTTGTACTTTCAAAACATTCTGGGTGGATAACAGTATGCAGCTTTACAGCTACTTAGCTCGTGTCCTCTGTCTACTTTGTGAGGAAGCCTAACTTATTTCAGGTACTGCCAGGAAGACGGTAGAGACACCAAGGAACTCTCCTAGCTTAAGGAAATGGCTAGTCCTGTTCTTCTCTATTTATTGACTGATGCTTACTTACTACAGTTTCTATAACCTTCTTTTTTGTGGTGTGAATATTCAATATTAATGAAACTAAATACACAGGAATCTTTATATTTTCATTTTTTATAAATCAATTTATTTTTATTATTTACAGTTTATTCACTCTGTGTTCCAGCTGTAGCTAGCCCCCACAGTTTTCATTTTTAATTGTATATTCCTGTGTGTGTCTGTGTGTTTGCACAGGAGACATGTATGCCAATGCCTACTCGTGCAGTCCAGAAGAGAACGTTAGGTCTGCTAACTGGAGTTACAGGTGATTATGAAGAACTGATTTGGGGTACTGGAACCTAACTCTGAACTTTTAGAAGAACAAGAAGGGCTTTTAACCTGTGGGGTATCTCTCCAGTCTCCCAGCTTTTGCTTTAAGACATCTGCATCCCTGATACAGAGATAGGGTGGTATGGTTATTGGTCTCAGATTCTAAAATACTAAATAAAATTTCAGAAACTAAGAAATAAATACTAACTGAAAGTATAGAAAACAAGTGTAAATTCTGAGCAGAACGAAATATGTATATGTTCAAGTTATGTGAAACTGTAATTAAAGAACAATTTGAAAAGGTGTATTTTTCAAAATACAAAAGAAAATTTGCATGTGATTTATTTGTTCATGTAATTTTGTTCTTATTATACTACCACTGTGCACTTAAAAATTCCAAAAACCTAGTCAACAAATCAAGCTGTAGGAATGTGTGCAGCCTGGGAAATTCTGAATAGTGAATAAATGCTTTCTGTTTCCTCAAAAAAAAAAAAAAAATCCATTATGAAACAAGCACAAACGTGATACTACTTAAAAAGAAGGTGATCAGTGGATGTGAGAAAGGAACAGAGAGGGTAAGGGGCATATGATGGACATGCGTTGTAGAAAATGTCCTTTTATATATAAACAATATATGCAAAAATTGAGGGAAGCGGGACTTATATATCTATCAATAATTAAGTAAATAAATTGTCAAAAACCTGAGTGACATCTAGAAGCTGCCAATCGTTGTCTGTGGTGGGGTTCAGCATGGTCGGTAGAAGTGGCTATGAGGATAGATTTTATGTGTGCTAAGAAGTTAACATAAATTCACACATGACAATTTCATTTATTTCCCAAAGCCTTTGAGTGATTGAAGGTGAAAATGCTCTGCAAAAGCCTAGAAAATTGCCTGGAATCAAGATGAGCACAAAGAATATTTAAGAGAGGGAAACTTTTGAAATCATCTTTTGTTAGCACTCACCCTTAATCACTGGCTAAGGGTGATCAGGAATGTTGGCAATCATTTGGATCAATGAGAGATGGAAGTCTGGGGAGATATAGAGGCTACTACTAGAAGCCAACATTAGCATCAGTACCAGAGAGACAATGCTTCCTGTCAGAGCCATCTGTGGTAACTGTGTTGTTACCTATTTCTCTTGTTATTTTTCAGAGCTTGAAAAATATCTTATATCAACAAAATTATGAGTCAGTATCCATTATGAACATGACCCCAGCATGAACAGAAACTTTTATACCTGCTTACCAGCTTTTTTCTAATGAGATCTTGTCGACCAAATCTAGCCGACCACTTCTTTTTATGATTTGTTAGCAAAGGATGTTTTGTGATTTTTGGTGGTTAAAAAAATCAAAAGAAAAATATTTCAGGGCCTGTGAGCCCACTATGGAAGTTCAAACTTCAGTGTCCATATAAAGTTTTATTGGGGGAAGAATTGTTCTCATTTATTTCCATGATGTCCATGGCCTCTTCTAAGCTATGATAACAGAACAGAGTTATTAGAACAGGGATTGTCAGGATAGAAGCAAAGCATTTACTGTCTAGCCTTTTCTAAGAAATGCTGGACAAGGTAGCTGTCTACTCTTCATCCCTTGGGCAGTAGGCATGTGTACACCTGGACGCTCCAAAGTGAGGTGAATCTTTACCTTGGGGCAGATTAAACACAAATTTTACTTTGTCTAATGAAAGCACTTAGGGTATTGAAATAGGTTTTAATGTTCTAGATTGAATCTGTAGCCTTACAGATTCCTACCATCCTCACAGTTGGAGCAAGCAGAAGGTTTTATAGATCTAGAGCCATTAAGTTGTAGGCAGAGCTCTAATAAATGCACCTCTAAAAATTAGGACAAAGATTTTGTTGCTTAAAATAGATTCTAAAATGTGCCGAATGTGGCTATCAAATCATGGTAATGATGTAGCTGTAGATCAGTTACTATTTATTAGGAAATAGCCCCCTTTTATTTTAGCACTGCACTGGAAATAAAGGGTAAGACTTCAGATAAAGGAACAGAATCCTAAATTTTGCTCTCTAGACATGCTATGTCACCTCCACACAATTCTAATTTTACTTAACCCACCGTCTTTAGAAATATATGAAAATCAAGTCAATTTTTATAAGTTTACTCCAACATAGGAAATAACATAGGCCATGTCTGCTTTTGAGTGGGTGTGGTACACCTAGCTATCTGGTGCCCAAGAGATGAGGGAATGATTGGCGTTCGCCTTGCTTTCATACTGTTCCATTCGATGGCAGTGTGTGATCAAAGCGTGGAACTCAGCCTGTGTGGTGAGCTTGCTGCTGTAGGCCATGCACAGCTGGACTTCTTAATTGTCTTATTTGAGGAGGCTCTGAGTGTCAGAGAATCCTGTACCTGTAGACTTAAGCAATTGTAGTTCAAAAATATTTGGAAGATATTTTTGGTACTGTATTCAACGTGCATAGACTTCTTTTCTTGTTATTATTCCCTAAAGAGTGCAGCAGCCCATCAATTTGCACAACACTTCCGTTATATTAGGATTACAAGCAATGAAGAGATGATTTGAGGTATCAAAGTTGAAGAAAAATACTGGACCATTTAATACAAAGGCTAGGGGTCTTCTGGACTTGGTATTTGTGGGAGTCCTAGGATCAAATTCCCTTTGGATACCAAGAATTGACAAGATTTCCTTGAAGATTGCTGTGTATTCCATCAATCTTTATTCCGGGAGGAAATTGTAGAGGAGACTTGACTGAAACTATTTGGCCTTAAAAAATGTACTTGTGGGCTTTTGCATCCACTCTAGAGCTTGTGTGGGCTTGTGGAGAGCTGTGAATTACTCGGAGGGCCCTGCTTATAAATTCCCAGGTGACTCCAAACAAGGTGGTGCTCTGCCTCTGCGCTCTCATACTGTGAGCCAGCATCCCTTCTGAACGCTAGGCTTTGCATCTTTTGTTTCTTTGTAGGTTTTGCTTAGGAGTCTGAAGTAGGCTATCTAAGCTGAAGGAAAAGCCACGCTGCACGGTGGCTGGAGGCAGAGCAGTCACAGGGCTGTGATACAGCCGGGTATGATGGGATTGCTCAAACAGTGAAAAGCAAGACCTCCATACTACCCGGGAACAGCACAACTAACTAAGTCCCCCACTAACTCTGTATGGTGCCTTATTGTCAGCCTTCCAGAATTGGCTGTTCCCATCATGCATCTGATGTTATGACATATCTTCAAACTTTATATAAAAATAGAAAACTATGATAAACCCTGTCCCAGGAATATCCCCTCCACCCATGAAATTCATCACCTCAATTCATGAATAATCCTCTTCTTTATAAATGCTTGCCTATAAGGCAGAGTTGTTCAAAATGTCTGATGTTCTACATTCTCCCAAGGAGCCCTCACTTCCTCTTGAGGGTTAATTTTGTTCTATAAGAGAATGTCCTTCTAATTCTTTGTCGCCCTATCCCCACCATGAATTATACCTCTGGTCATGCAAGAGGTAGAATGCACTAGATAGAGGTATCAGTATGATCTCTGAGCTCTGTTTAGTCTTCCCCAGTCGCAGCAACTTTGCTGTTTAAAATGCCCTTGTGTATAGTTTAAGATGCTCTCTAGTATCCAAAGCACAAGGAAGCTGTTAGTTGCCTTATATGGAAAGTATGCATGTTAGACTTTGTGTTAACACAACTTTTGATATGCATGATGAGCTGTGAGTTCGGTAGAAATTTATCTGTATAATGTGTATCAAACCGGCCATCCTTCAATTGTAACACACAGAGAACAGGTTTATGCATTGATTAGTTGATGAATGTATTTCAACCAAAGGCTCATAGCAATCCTATGGTAGCCATGGAGACTTTGTGGAGTATACTGTGATGAATGATAGAATACAGTATTCATTCCTCTTTACTTTTTCATTTCCATAATGACAGCAGCAATCTAGTCTTGATTCAAGGTGGATAGAACTGTATGTATTTTATGCACATATATGCATATCTGTGTGTATTTGAGCTGGAAATCACTGGTATCAATCCACAATATTGACTCCCCTTTGGAGAAAATAATGCTTATGAACAAAGCATTTTTCCTCCCTTTAAAACCAAAAGTCTTCTTAGATGATGGTTATCCATATTTCTATGGAGTCACATTTGTATTTTGCATCTTTGATCCCTATAGAATCCTCTTTTCTTTCTTATAGTTCTTAGAACAGAACTTTATAAGAATACTGCTTATGGTTGGGTCATTGATGGTGTTGTGGAAGGGATAATGAGGATGGTCCTAAGAAAACAGAGACATTAATCACGCCATTGGTACGACAGTTATTTTTGTTGCTGTTGTTGTTATAGTCATCTACGATTCCCTCAAAACACTAACCTTCTCTAGAACATACTACCTTCCTTTGCCAGCAGCTGTAGCTCTCTGACCACTTAATTTTATTTGTTGTTTTCAACAGTAAATGTAAGTGAGCTCTTTCTATTACTTCATGGACTCATTATTGTGCTTTTCTTTTGTAAAAGAGCTACAAAGTCCCTGGAATGATCTGGGACAGTGGAACCTACAGGCAGTCAGTTAAATATTGTCCGCTCCCCAGGCACAGTTTCCTCACCCCACAGGCACTTCACCAGCCCTTCGTGGGTCGTCAAACTGCCTATTTTTCTGTTTCCCATTCTTATTCCCAGGAGGTTATCTGCCCATGGAATTAAACACCTGATCTGCCACAGGTGGGTGTTTGGGTTGACCTTTCAAATAGAACTGCCTTTGTCGGAACTTTCAGTACAGAGAATAAAGCATAATACCGTGTTCTCAGTGAGAGGCACTGTCACCATGTGTCTCCAAGTGAACAAGTGAGAAGTAATGCCTTTAAAATGCGTTCACCCAGCCGGCAATGCACTCGGCACTGGGGAAGATAAAACTGTGTCTGCTCCAGCTGGTTCCTGTGCTACTGGCTTCCTTTCTAAAAAAAAAAATAAGACAGTGGGGACAAAAATGGGGAAGAAAGATGTTGAGTCTAATAAGGGGAAAAGGCTCCTGGCAATTTGGCCATTGTTTCACACCATTTAAACCCAAGAACCTACACATGAAATCAGGATGTTTTGTTGTTTCAGTATTACTACTGTAACCTGAGCTTTCTCTGTTGATTTAGTGATGGGATTAACTCAAATAATCAATTTATATCCTAATAAACAGAAAGTTATGTGAGCTAAGTTCAATGTCTAGAGGTCTTGAACTAATGAATATCTTTTGTTGCTTAAAAGGTTTCTATATTCTTTGTATTGGATTACAAGCCTAGCACAGATAACCCCCCAGTCCATTCTATTTCTTTCATTTTATGATTCTGTGATTCTATTTTTCCCTAGGAACAATGAATAGCACATTCTTTTCATTACTGCCTTAACTGTGGGATGGGACTGATTTCGAATCTCTCATTTGAATATCTCTGCTGAATCACACAAAGTAAATGTGTTAAGGCAAACATTCTTGTATTGATTTCCTTCCTGTATTTTTCCTTCTGCTGTTAGCCTGCCTTTCAATAGATGGTGCTCTTTTCTCAGAGACATCTTCTTCACCCAAAGATCAGAGAAATCAGCTTTACTTTAAACAATCATTAATTAAAGAAATCAGACAAGCAATTTGCAGTACCTTGGGAACAAAAGCATAATGAGGGAAATGATCTTTCAACGACTCTATTGAAGCCTGTGACATGTGTGCTGAATAGGTGAAGCAAATATTGTAACTAAACCTGAAAGTGCCATGTTCATGATGCCACATAACCCCACTGGGAAGAAGGACTCAAATCAGGAGCCATTTTAAAGTGCTGGTATATCCATCTACTTTAACAACAGTGGACAGATAAATACTCCACAATAGCCGGCTGAGTAGGAACATGTAACTCAGGACCAGCACACTCAATCTCACTCTCAGTACTGAGACCGGTCTTTGCCAGATTTATCTAGAACACCCCAAATAACAGAGGGTAGACCTCAAAGTCTTTGTAAGTAATTTCACTAGATAGAGACACTTTCCTCTCTGTACATCCTGAACAACTCCCAGTGATACAGAATGTTGTTGCTTTTATCTTCCCTAATTGACTCCCAGGGTTGCGAGCACTGAAAAACAGTTATGCCCTATAGATGCCCTGAGCTACCCAGCAATTCCAGATGGCACTCAGGACTCCCTGAGCAGAAGTTCAGAAAGAAAGTGAAAACTGGGCTAAACATCACAACAGTAGCCTTGCTCCATCCAAGCTACTCTGTCCTGGAGAGATGTCGGGAAAGCTCCTTCCACTTGGGGCAGCCTCAGGATGGAAGAAGATTAAGACATGCTCCTAGAACACATGAGGAGGGACGGAGCTGTGGTACAGCCTAAACTAGCAGGTCTGAGAAAGTTAGGAAGCTCATCTCTTTAACCAACTGAGGAGCCTTTGCCCTTCAATAGGGGAAAGCTATGAAGATTCTTTTCCTCGCATCGTCACAACTCTCTGTTCTTACAGTTCATGCAGAGGGACGATTGGCTGTCAGATGTGTTTCAAGATTGTCTTATCTTAGAATAAGAAGGAGATCTAAGATACAACCTCCCACCCCGTATCTTAGTAGCCATGGCCCAAGAAACGTCGTGGTTTTGGCATTTTGAACACTGCTTTATCAAGAGAGGGAAGAAAAACCTAGAAAAGTAAAAGTTCACAGACGAACAGCAAGTTCTATATTCAAAGCATCCCTTTTCTGTACCCTGTTTACTCCTTCCCTGTCACTCACAGACTTTGTCCCCTTCCCCCCTGCGGAGCTCAGCACTCAGAGCGTTCCTTACCTGACAATCACATACATGACCAGGAAGTTTCCGAAGAGGCCCACTACACACACGATAGAGTAGAGGGCCATGATGGTAATGGCTGTGACCATGGAAGGGCTGCCGGTTGGAGGGCACAGGCTGTCGCTCCCGCCAAGCCCGGTGCGGTTCAGACCGCATGGGTCGGACTGGTTGCCATCTACGTGGGACAAGTTGAGCCAGGAACCAGGTGCTGGAGAGCAACTTGCCTGAGTCAAGGGGTCAGAACAGTCGCTGCTGTTCCCCTGGCCGGCGCGGCTGTCCATGGTGCTGAAGGCCTGCTGTGGACTCTAGGTGGTAACTGAGAGCACCCAGACTTTTCGGGTTCCACGCGCCTCAGCGTCTTCCTCTCCCAGCTGCCTTGGCTCCGTCTGTTTCTTGCACGGACCAGCCCTAGCGGAACGAGAGATGAGCGGCAGGCAGAAGGGGAACATATGAACGTCTGATATTCTCTTCTGCCTGTAGCCCCCTCCCACCTCAGAAGTACAGCCAGGCGCGTCCCTAGCATCCCAAAGCGCTGCTCACTGGGTGGAAGGGAGGGAGCGCGCGCGCTGCGAGGGATCCAGAGGCTGGAGAGGAGGGAGGAGAGAGGAGTGGATTTTGCGCAAAGCAACTCTGAGAGTCAGTCTCCTCTGTCGCCATGCACTTCCGTGCAAACGAGTGAAAAGTGGGGTAGGAGGAGGCAGAAACAGGGACGTTGCAGACAAGGATGGGAAGAGAGACTGTTCAGTTTCTTTACAACGACCATGCTTAAGGTAGGGTGTTTGCATAACTATTTTTCAGTCAAGAAAAGTCATTGATCTATTATAATCTCAATGGCCCTTAATTTATCACAATACTCTTCCAATTCAACTGCCCATATGCAATTAACTGGGGCTGGAGACATACTATTGCTGTCCTACTTTACTCAGATCCCCATATCTGAAGCAAAATTTTCTCAAAAATTTTAACAGCACAAACCTGTTCAAGGCAACAATGGTCTTTTTCTGAAAAAGAAAGACTTTTGTGAAGGAAGCCTCTTTCTTGTGCCCCCATTTCCTCAATTTCTCTTAGATTAGAAGGTCTATTTGCACCTGATTTTTTCCTAGTGAAGAAGCACAAGAACACATTACAGAAATCAGGAGGGAGGGGTGATAACCCTAAAATCCACTGAGGATCACTCTGCCCCCACTACCTCCACTCTAATGGACCTGCTTAGAAAGATTTACCTTTAGCTTCTGCACTTCCATCATGCTCACATGTTTCTGGGGAGCAGGCTACTAAACCAAGCAGAAATTGTACCTCTTTATTCGTTCTCCTATAGAGATTCCAAAAGGAACTACATACCTCTTTTGAGTGTGAAATAGCCTCAAACATGATCCCTGAGGAACAATGCATTTGGAGAATTTAGATCTCATGTCTAAGTTCACAAGAGCATCTGACAAACTACAATTGTAAATTCAACTGTAGCGTGTTTTCTTCTCACCATTGTGCATGCATGTGCTGTGTACACTCAGAGTTTAACTAAAATCACTGAAAATAAATGCCTTTGCTTGGTTGTGGAAAGTCTCACTGAGCTCTCATAGACTATAGAAAGCAAGCTTAGAAGGGACACATAATTTCAATTTAACTTTAAGTTATCTTAAAAACAAATAACTCATAGCTAGGCTATTAATCATGGGCTTTTGGTCAATGTTCAGTATTATTTTTACCCCATTGTATTAGAGGGTATAATTTTAGCAATAATGTAGATAAGGTTTCCTAGAAGCTCCTAAAATACCTTCAGATATATTCTCCTAGGAATAACCATGTCAACTCACATGACTGAGCTGAAATCTGTCTAGTACTCATTCTTCTGTCTCCCAAGAACCATCTTTACCCCCTTCACATGAAAGGAAGTCGGCACATGGAAGTTATTGCTGCCAGATTGTTTTGTGATCTAGCCCTGTAATCTCTAGCAGTGTGAGTCTGAATATGTTACTTTACCTCACTGAGTCATAGTTTTCTTTTCAGAGTAAGAACCTAAACTTTATTCAAACTTATGATGTGAAATCAATATTTCCATTCTATTGCTATTTCTCATGTTTCACAGAGAGTAATCAACATCCCTCAATTACTCCAAATGCAACATTTCCTGACATTATTTCATCTGTCTGTCTTTCTGTCTGTCTATCTATCTATCTATCATCTATCTTTCTACTTCCCATATGTTCTATTCAGTCAATATATGCTTTGAGAAAATGCAGATAATGTCATTTATCTGTCAAACATAAATATTAAATTAACCTTGAAAATCCTTGAAAAGTTATACAGATAATAATAATCAATAGATGATGCAAGGACCCCAAGTTTAAGTTATATTATTTCTTAGTTTTCTCCATAGTTTCTCATTTCCTCCTAGAGTGATCTGAAGGTCTTCATGGAAGCTTAAATTTCCCCTAAAAAAGGCAGACTATCAAAAATGACTCAGCACACTGAAATCCTAAATACTTTATATAGCCTGGATTCTAACCATGTGACCTTTATTTTCTTAGTGTCTTAGTATTGCTGTCTGTGAAAATATCTGCATTTTCACTGATGTTTCCTGCTAAACCTTGATTTTTCATTTGAATCAACAATAATTTATTGCATACTGGTCTAGATTTAATTTTTGGTATCAAGCCCATATAATAAAACATTTTTCATGAAATTGTTTGCCTCAAAGAAATGTATTTCATCACCATCTGGATGGCTCCAGCAATGAGCTGAAAGTTACTCTTCTTGGATTTCAGTGTCTATTGGCCTCAGGTATTCATATAATTGCCGTAAGTGCACACTCATTTTTAACAGTTTAGTCCTGATTGTTTTTGAGAATGGCTGTTAATGGAACACACTATTAACAGCTGTTAGTGAGAACCAGAGTCATAAATACTATGCATAGACTAATTACAGTGCTGGAAGCTCAGAAAGAGAAGGCCGAACTGCTTTATCAGGAGAACATGCTATGTGTTTTGTAGGTACATCCTACTTTTAACATTTAAATGTGCACAGTTAATACAGCATTTGAATTTGACACATTATTATTTTAGACTATTGGAATGGTGCATAACCCTTCCATAAGATGTAGTAAGTTTCTTTGCTTTAAAGTTTAAAAAGTAAAAAAAGCTAAATTAAAAATAAAAATTCTTCACCAATCTCTGTGTGATAAACCCGAGAGGGGACCTGACATGGAGCCAGTAAAAGCCCCGAAGTTTAAATTTTAAAAAGTATCCCCAAATCCAGACTTTACTGCCCATTTTTCTTCTTGGCACTTACATTCTTTATGCTTCCTGTTAATTGGTTTCTCTTGTGTAAGATAAAGGGGCAGGAATCAACCACAAAGCAGTTTTCCAAGGTCACATATATTTACTTAAACAATTAATTCACAGGTCTACATGCCTTTCTTTAAATCTGGAAGCTCACTTTTAAAAACTGGGTTTTATTCTTCTGCTTCTGGCTACAGAGGTTTGTCATGAGCCCAGTATAGTCTTTCATCATTTTATACTTGAACAGTGGTTACTCTTTATCAGCCTCACTGAAAAATAATTGAGCGCTCAGTAAAACTTGTGTTTATGCAGGTGTTATGGCTTGAATGTAAACTGTACCACACTAGCTGCGATGCTAGAACCTTTGGTCCTCGGCGGCTGACAGGGCAGAACTGTAGTAGAAGGAGCTCAGCCGAAGGAAATGGCTGACTGTGGGTATTCCCTGAGCCCAGCCCACTTCTTGTCCACTGACCAAAGTTTGGCTGCAGTTGCAGTGTAACCAACTGCCTCAGTCCTGACAACCACAATTTGCCTGACAAGAAGAACCACATCCCCTCACATTGTAGGTCCAAACACACCCTTTCTTTTTAAGTTTGCATCTTCCAAACTTTTGGTTGCAGTAATGAGAAAAGTAAACCATGCAGTAGATTGTCTTTATCACAATCCATCACATTTGAAGTTAAAGTTGAGAAATTTAGAAAACTGCAATTCTTTGACAATTTAGAAAAATTAATTATATAAGTATTACACAGAAAAAGAAGTGATTTTATTTATCTTAATGATTATAATCTCATATTTTCCCCAGGATCAACAAAAACAAACAAACAAACAAACAAACAAAAACATTCAGTAGGAAAAGTGGTGTTACTTCTGGGCAATTCTTTTAACTGTATGATTTAGAAGCAGCTAGACTGTTGTACCTGATTCTGTCTTGATGGGGCTCAACATGGGTTGCCGAAGAATATGAAGAACTGTGAAGAATGTTTGCATTTTTTTAGATATGTGACTAGAAAGGAGAGAAAATTTTGGTGCTCTTTATAAATAATTGTGGCTGTTTTCCTTTGGTACTAAATTCAGTCTTCATGTCTCAAAGGGAAGTTGGGTTATGGGAACTGAAACCACATCAATGATTCTTAAATCCTGTGGCACTTGTTATATCTAACAGCTGGTCTCCTATTTTGAGTGAATTGTTTCCTTAATCATGACTTTGTAATATTGCCCAAAGGTCATTTGGGACAATTAATTCATGGCACCCTATCATTTTCCAAACATCAAAGCACCCCATTTCACTAATGGCTATCCACACTTAATATGACCACTGGCAATGTAGGAGAAATTCCCAATAGTATGATGATGTTGTCAAGATTTTTTTTTTTAATTTCCAGTTTTGTTGGGAATCCAGAGTCTCCTCATTGATAATTAGCACTTTCAGTCATACTTGAGATGGTAGACTCACCTTTTTCATTTTATAGAAAATATCAACCAAACATATGATTCTGAGTCAGTATACGCATCTATCTTTCAGTCATTCTTCAAATAAAAATAGCATCCCATGAAAAAAAGTACCTGGTTCCCATTGCAGTTGTGATAATCACACAAATGCTTTTCTTTGTGAGTAACAAAATGTGCTATGTGTACTTTCTATTTTCTACATGGATGTCAAGGGTCAGGATATCTGTGTGTTTGTGTCTCTAATGTACATACATGTAGTCTATGCATACATACATGGTCTATGTGCAGGTGTGAATATGCAGAGGCCAGAAGGGGATGTTGAGGGTCCTGTTCTATCACTTGCTACTTTATTCTCTTTCACTGAACCTGGAGCCATCTATCCTGGAGGCCAGTGAGTCACAGCAACCCGCCTACACGTGACCTCCACAGTGCTAGGGTTACAGGTACATACACTGCACATGTCCACACCCAGCTGTTTATGTGGGCGCGAGGGCTTTAAAATCAGGTTGGCATGCTTGTGCAAGTGCTTTTACTTGCTGAGCCATCTCCTCAGCCTCCAGTGGTGTGACGTTTCATAAAATTAACTTCTGTTTATGCTTTGATACCATTTTCCCTTTCGGTTGTTGATGCAGAGGGGCAGGGACAAGAGACTCCCTCCCCCTCTCCATGCAAGCTATTGTCATTGCTCTTGATTGCTCACCAGGACTGGAAATGAGACCCCTCCCCCCTTGTCACACATTTTGGCCACAGGACTTGGAAAAATCAAGCTGATACTGTTCTGGAAGCTTCCTTTCCGCTGGCTGGCTTTCACAGTACCGGAAGGTGCTATTCAGGTTGCTATGGGAAGAAAAGTGACCATCAGTTTTTCCCAGCCGTGAGTTCTGCCAGCTATAATAATGCCTAGCCTGTCAAGATATACAGCATGAATGGTATAGGAGCAAAAAACCACTTTCTGATTAGATTTAAGGCCCTATTCACAGGCAGAAACTCAATTGGTCTTGTAAATCTGGCCAAGAACACTGTTTTGGAGCCCTCCTGGGCTCCAGGGATGAACCTACTGTTGTTATTTTGTTAAGTAGACATAGTATCAGACTGCCTTCTAAATATGAATCTCTGTACACAATAACTCTCAGAACTCACTGGAGAAGCATTTTTGTGCAGTGAGATGCGGTTAATATAGAGGCACACAATTTGTCAAAGCACAGAGATCTATCTGTGGAGTGATCAACCACAGAGCAGAGGTAGGGTGGGGTTAGGGGGTGCTTCTTTTTGGCCTGTGAATGTGGGTCTGTGAAGGATGCACTGGTGAGTAGTAGGACAGAGTGGATTCACAGTGCTGGCTGTTACATCAGCCATGCTTTCTATGTTTTCTCCATCTTACTGTTGTAGAAGTCACATAACTCTGTAAAATAGTTAAGGCAAATTTTCCCCTTGCTGATTTCTTGACTTAGAAACCCCAGGGGTCTGTGAGCATGCCTTCCTGCTTGTGAACAGAGGCTCAGCTTCTCTGCTTTGGTTTCCTGTCAATCCATTGAGCAGAAGGCGTGAGTGCTCCCAGGTGCAGGTACCCAGGTCTCTCCTTTGAGAGACCAAAGAATTAAAAACGAGTGCCTGGGCAAAGGCCAGCCATGTGAGACATGTCCAGCCACCTGTGGGGAAGAACCAGCCTTACCGCATTCTTTTCTTGCCTACTAGAGATACAGTTGCTAGGAAACAGGCCCAGATGGCCAGGCCAGAATCGTTTATAGTCTTGATACCTAAAGTAAACCAATCATTTCAAAAGTCAATTTCCCTTACCCAATCGTGTAATCCTGGGGCATGCAACCCGCCTGCTGTGGTTTTCCCTTTAAAAACCTCGTTTCCCCAGACTGCCCCACTGTACTCCTCTCCTGCTTCCACAGGAAGTTTTGCTTCCCAGCTCAAGCTCATATCTAAGATTCCTGGTGGTCTTTTGGGGGTCTCAAGAACTGGGCATAACACCTTGAGCTCTTGCTCCTATGCCCTACAGCCTTCTTCCTCTTCCCCTAAAAGTTGATTAACCTGCATTCTTATGACTCTGTTTCTCAGGGCTCCGCTACTGTCTGCTGTTCCTCCCTGTCTCTTCTCCCCAAAATTCCATGCTCCACAGATCACAAGCAAAGCAGTGGGGTAGCATTTCTTCTAATATTTAGCTATGTTCAAAGCATGAGAACATATGCATAGAACCCATAACTTTGCCTTAGATACTGGGAGGCTGTCCTTCTTTTGAAAACTGGCTATTTGTTTAGGTTTCTGTTTCTAAGCCAAGTCCTGCCTACTGCTGTCTCTCTGTTTACTCACAACCCTACTTCTTCTTCCATTCTTTAATATCAAGACCATTTATTTAAGAAGCCATTAAGGACTTTAATAAGGCTAACCTTATTGGCATTTCAATCTCTTTTTCTCCTTGCTCTCTCTGTCTCCTCTCTCCCTCTCTTTCTCTCTTCATTTATTATACTTCCAATTTTCCAGTTCTGTTTTTTGTTTATCCTTAGGCTGTTGTTTCTTTTGCTTGTATCTCATGTGAGGCATTTTCAGTATTCTTTTCATTCATCTTCTCGCCATGCCCTCCTGGTGGTCTCAGATCAGGCTCATCTACATTTTTGTGTATGTGGTGATGAACCCAATCCAGACCTCCGGCTCTGACTTCTACCCTAGAGCAGTGGTTACTGCTGTGTCCTTTAATACAATTTATCATGTTGTGGTGACCCCAAACAATAAAATTATTTTTATCAATACTTCATAACTGTAATTTTGCTGCTGCTATGAATTGTAGTGTGCATCTGATATGTGACCCCAAAGGGATCGTGACGCACAGGTTGAGAACTGCTGCTTTAGAGAGTGAGCAGCTTTTTTTAAATTAAATTAAAATTTTTAAATTTTTATTTATTCACTTTATATCCTCATGGAAGCCCCCCTCCCTCATCTCCTCTGGGCTTTACCCTCCTTACCTCTTTTCCCCCATCTCCTTCTCTAGTCCACTGAAAGGTAGAGTTCTCCTCCCCTACTCTCTAACTTTCACCTATCAAGTCTCATCAGGACTGCCTGGATCTTCTTCCTCTGTGGGCTGGCAAAGGTGGTCCTGCCAGGGGGATGTGGTCAAAGAGCAGGCAACTGAGTTCATGAAAGAGACAGCCCCTGCTCCTTACCAGGGAACTCACATGGAGACTGAGCTGCCATGGGCTACATTTGAGCAGAGGGCCTAGGTCCTCTCTATGCATGGTCCTTGGTTTGTGTATCAGTCTATCCTGGACCCAGATTTTTGGCTTTGTTGTTCTCCTTGTGGAGATCCTGTCTCCTCTAGTTCCTTCTATCCTTGCTTCTTCCACAAGACTCCCTGCACTCTGCCAAAAGTTTGGCTGTGAGTCTCTGCATCTGCTTTTATCCCACCACACAATCTGTGTTTACAGCAGCTTTATTCATAATATACAGAATCTGGAAACAACCTAGATGTCCCTCAATCAAAAAAATGGATACAGAAATAGTGGTATATTTATACAACAAAAGAGTACTCAGCTATTAAAAACAACAAGGAAATCATGAAATTTGCAGGCAAAAGATCATCCCGAGTGAGGTAACCCAGAAGCAGAAAGACACACATGGTATATACTCACTTATAAGTGGATATTAGCCATATAATATAAGATAATCAGACTGAAATCTACAGACCCAAAGAAGCTAAACAACAAGGAGGACCCTAAGGAGAATGCTTAATTTTCATTCAGAAGGTAAACAGGATAGACAGCAGAAGCAGCAGAAGAGAGGGAGCAGGATGGGAGCCTGTCACAGAGACCCTCTGAAAGAGAGTCAGATTCTTGTGTGCGCTGGTTTGGTGAACATGTTCAGGGGATGTGCAGTGTGTCTGCTGTTCTCGCCTTCCTAGTCCAGCACAGTTCTCTGAAGGCACCACCATCCCTGTATCTTCCCTCCACCCTTGGCACCTTGCAGTAGGAAGGGGATAAAAATATACGTTTCTGTTCATGGTAAAAATATGTTTGAACCAAGGATAAGTAGCATGACCATGGTCAACTTACCTACCTTGCTTGAGGGTCTATTGTTTTAAATGTTCATAAAATTTACTTCCTAATAGTGTCTACCCCATAGGCCCTTTACATAAGTGGTAAGTGGGTTTGTATTAATAAACCGCTTATAACTATTTCTAGCACATTTAACCATGATGTAAATATTTATTAAGTGATATCCCTGGCCATTCCTACTTCCCTTTCACCCCAATATTTAATTACTAAGATCACTGACTTAAATCTAATAAATAAATGTACTCTTGTTGGTATCACTTCCCTAGTTCAACCTTTTACGACTGCTTTGCAATTATGTGGTAAGTTCTACCCTGGTCTGTCTTCCACTCCACAATTCACTCTATATACCGTTACTCAGATGAGATAGGTGACTGCTGATCATGCGCATTGACTCTCTATACATTGGGGGAGGGGTATTGCAGAGCTGACATCTTGACATCTTCAGAACCATCCTCAGAGCTGCACTTCTGGTCTTCACTGTTTGCACTTTACCCTTTTGAGTTCTGCCTCAGTTAGCTTTATATTACTGTGATAAAACACCATGACTACAGGCAGTTTGATGTGGGGAAGGGCTTATCTCCGCTCACAATTGTCAGATTTTGTACTGCAACACTGAGGAAAGTCAGGGCAGAAACTCAAGGCAGGAACCTAGAGACAGGTACTGAAATAGACACTGTAGATAAATGTTGCTTACTGTCTTACTTCTCATGGCTTGCTCAGCATGCTTTCTTTATATAGCACAGGGTTAAGGAATGACATTGCCCACGGAAGCCTGGGCCCTTCCACATCCATCTTTAGCTAAGAACATGCCTGACAGACTTGTTTATAGGCCAATTTAATGAAGGCATTTTTCCCAGTTGAGTGTTCCTCTTCCAAGCTGAATCTAGTTGTGTCAAGTCAGCAAACAACAACAACAACAACAAATGTTGAGCATCTAGTAGTTGGCACACATGAACACTGAGGAGCTAGCATACAGTGGGTGGATCATATTTGCAATGGTCCCTCTTTCCCTCATGTTTTGCTCATTTTCTTTGTAGTCACATAGTAGGTATTTAAGAATCTGCTGTTGACTGTGGAGTGCCATTTCTACTGACAGTATGGACTGGCATGGATAAAATGGAGCAAATCCTCAGTCATTTCTGCAGTTGCCACAGGAAGGGATGCAGTCTCAATAAGAGATCACTGCCTTGTAGACACAAGAGGAAGAGACTCTCAGAATTTAATGGTCTCATGCCATTTTTTTCTTTTATAGTAAAATTGGAAATTGCCTGACTGACAACAATTTTTGTTAATGTTAGTGTTTGGAATGTGATTTAAAGAAATATAAATTTGTTCTTAGAATTATTGATAAGATTAAAGTACTATAGCATTTTTTATACATTTTATTGTTAGTAATACAAAAATAAAACAAACTTTATGACCCTAGAGTTAATGGACAGTTTCTCAGTGGCTGAGATTCCTGCTCCTTGTTGGAGGCCATATATTTTAGCTTCATCAGTGTCTGTTTGCAAGTGGAGAACTATTCAAATGAAACTTGGCCTTACTGTTTGTCTAAAGCACATTTTTTCTAGGAATAAAAAAAACAGTAAATATATTTTAATACTACTTTTCACTCTGGATCATTCTTAGATTTATAAAATGTTTCTTCTTCATTGAAGATACTACAGAAACTGAATCTCTTTCATCCAAATCTCTATATTTTGTAAATACTGGGAGTATAATATCCATGAACTAGTTTTGCTTGTTTGTTCTGTTTTGTTAAAAATGAAATTGTTGGTGCAAACTGACACAAATTTGGCTAATATTATGCCTTTTCCTCTTTAAAAGCATATGGTTACACATTATCCTCTTTTCTAGGCAAATCCTAAGAATTGAATTGAATTGAATTAAATTGAAGGAAAGTGACCAAGATCATCCTAGATTATACTCTAAAATCCACAATTTAAATTCTTGAAAAGACGGACATGGGCTTTTTTTTTTTTTTTCAATGCAGTTTATTCAGGAACCTTGAACAATCATCTGACCCTGGGGAAAGCCAGCCCACAGCTTAAATAGCCTCTGGGTAGCCAACCCAGGCGTGCCACGTGGGCAATGCAGATAGGTCCACATACATGGAAGCAAGCCAGATCCTCAGCCTTAGCCAAATGTGGAATTGTTCGTGACAGAGAGCACTCACCATCGGGAAGGTGGAAGGCAGAAACCAGCTCCATCTTTAAGGCACAGCATTCCACAGCTCTCTACAGTTCCCCCTTTTTGTTTTAGATGCATCAGGCAAGAGTAGAGGTCTGATCTCTGATATTAGAAATAAATTAGGACTTTGTACCGATGTTCGTTTAGGTGTCATCCACCCAAAGAGCATCAGACCCGTCTGATACCTTTTTCTCAGAGGCGGGACCTGGGGCATCAACCCGCATGCAACCAGACATGCTCTTCTCTGGGTCCAAAGCGGCTGACCCTGAGTGCAGTGCTTAGCCTCGCATCCTGAGCGTATCATTTTAGCTTTTTATGGTATCCAACCATGCTTGGGGAGAATGTCCTGCTTCAATGGCTGTAAAGGCCTGAATGATCAAGGCTGCATCACACTGTTGTGAGACTCTAATCTTGCATATATACTACAGGCAAACCAAGGAGACCAACACCAGAAGGCCTGCTAACACTCCCATGCCCGCCCATTCCTTCAGATGATTCATGGCTGCAGCAATCCATGATGATAATCCTGTGGCTAGTCCTGCGTCCACTATGGTAGAATTTACTGTGACAATGGCCACTCTCAGCTGCTCCATCGTAGTATCGAATTCTCCAGTCCAATTACCTAAAATATAGCTCGACAATTGTTTAGACAGATTTGCAGCACAGGAAAAATTCTCATGTTATATGCTAGTGACTCAAAGTCCAGCATATTTTCATTGACAGCCAAGTTGAGCGATTTGCCATAGGGTATCAATTTGCTCCTGCACGAGGTCAATCCTCTGATTGAACACCATCAAGCTTCCTTTTAGTTGAGCATTAATTCCTTTATGTACAACTAAGGCATGAGCTACATTGGCTAAAAGATTGTTCAGGATCTGAGCAGTCTGCCCAGTATGACTCATGGCTAATGCCGCAGTGGTAGCTCCAACAGCCGCCAATGAGATGGTAGTAACAATGGTGGCTGTAGTTCCAAGATCCCTTTTCTGTCTGAAGAGAGTCATAGCGTGAGGGGCATCAACGGGCACAGGCACGCAGTGAGGCATGCGAGTAACCAGGGCATACCTAAATTTACTAGCATTCCAGCATTGGGCAAAAAAGCAAGTATCATCACCACAATTACTTGGCTCTATCTGGCTAATAATGAATAAAAATGGGGGATATAGACAAACAGGTGTGGGCTTATAGGAAATATTATGAGAAGCCTTAACCCCCTCGTTGGAACATCCTGCGTCAGTTCTAGAACTAGCAGTGGTGGTGTCCGAGGTCTGAGTAGGTTCAGGAGACCATTGCCCCCAGGGGCGAGACGTGCTCCATGCCAATTGACTAACTCCATGTTTTCCTCCACTTTTGAAAGTCATTTAAGGTTCTTAAATTATTTTTTTTCCCTTTTTTTAAAAATTTTTCATCAATTACACTTTATTCATTCTGCATCCCCCCATAAGCCCCTCCCTCCTCCCCTCCCAGTCCCACCCTCCCTCCTCCCTCTGCTTGCATGCCACTCCCCAAGTCCACTAATAGGGGAGGTTCTCCTCTCCTTTCTGATCTTAGTCTGTCAGTTCACATCAAAAGTGGCTGCATTGTCCTCTACTATGGCCTGGTAAGGCTGCTCCCCCCCAGAGGGAGGTGATCAAAGAGCAGGCCAATCAGATTATGTCAGAGGCAGTCCCTCTTCACATTACTATGTAACCCAATTGGACTCTGAACTGCCCTGGGCTACATCTGTGCAGGGGTTCTGGGTTATCTCCATGAATAGTCCTTGGTTGGAGTATGAGTCTCTGGGAAGTTCCCTTTGTTCAAATTTTCTTGTTCTGTTGCTCTCCTTGTGGAGACCCTGTCCTCTCCAGCTCTTACTACTTCCCAGTTCTTACCTAAAATTCCGTTCACCTGCCCAACAGTTGCCCATCAGGCTCAGCATCTGCTTTGATAGTCTGAAGGGCAGAGGCTTTCAGAGGCCCTCTGTGGTAGGTTCCTAGGTTGTTTCCTGTTTTCTTCTTCTTCTGATGTCCATCCTCTTTGCCTTTCTGGATGAAATTGTTGGTGAAAACTGACACAAATTTGGCTAATATTATGCCTTTTCCTCTTTAAAAGCATATGGTTACACATTATCCTCTTTTCTAGGCAAATCCTAAGAATTGAATTGAATTGAATTAAATTGAAGGAAAGTGACCAAGATCATCCTAGATTATACTCTAAAATCCGCAATTTAAATTCTTGAAAAGACAGACATGGGCTTTTTTTTTTTAAAGAATCTTTTACTTTTTTTCTGAGCTCAACAAAAAATGTTCTAAAACCCATGTGTTCCCGGACAGCTTGTCTTTTTTTTTTTTTTTTTCCTTTTTCTTTTCTTTTTTTTTTTTTTTTCAATGCAGTTTATTCAGGAACCTTGAACAATCATCTGACCCTGGGGAAAGCCAGCCCACAGCTTAAATAGCCTCTGGGTAGCCAACCCAGGCGTGCCACGTGGGCAATGCAGATAGGTCCACATACATGGAAGCAAGCCAGATCCTCAGCCTTAGCCAAATGTGGAATTGTTCGTGACAGAGAGCACTCACCATCGGGAAGGTGGAAGGCAGAAACCAGCTCCATCTTTAAGGCACAGCATTCCGCAGCTCTCTACAGTTCCCCCTTTTTGTTTTAGATGCATCAGGCAAGAGTAGAGGTCTGATCTCTGATATTAGAAATAAATTAGGACTTTGTACCGATGTTCGTTTAGGTGTCATCCACCCAAAGAGCATCAGACCCGTCTGATACCTTTTTCTCAGAGGCGGGACCTGGGGCATCAACCCACATGCAACCAGACATGCTCTTCTCTGGGTCCAAAGTGGCTGACCCTGAGTGCAGTGCTTAGCCTCGCATCCTGAGCGTATCATTTTAGCTTTTTATGGTATCCAACCATGCTTGGGGAGAATGTCCTGCTTCAATGGCTGTAAAGGCCTGAATGATCAAGGCTGCATCACACTGTTGTGAGACTCTTATCTTGCATATATACCACAGGCAAACCAAGGAGACCAACACCAGAAGGCCTGCTAACACTCCCATGCCCGCCCATTCCTTCAGATGATTCATGGCTGCAGCAATCCATGATGATAATCCTGTGGCTAGTCCTGCGTCCACTCTGGTAGAATTTACTGTGACAATGGCCACTCTCAGCTGCTCCATCGTAGTATCGAATTCTCCAGTCCAATTACCTAAAATATAGCTCGACAATTGTTTAGACAGATTTGCAGCACAGGAAAAATTCTCATGTTATATGCTAGTGACTCAAAGTCCAGCATATTTTCATTGACAGCCAAGTTGAGCGATTTGCCATAGGTATCAATTTGCTCCTGCACGAGGTCAATCCTCTGATTGAACACCATCAAGCTTCCTTTTAGTTGAGCATTAATTCCTTTATGTACAACTAAGGCATGAGCTACATTGGCTAAAAGATTGTTCAGGGTCTGAGCAGTCTGCCCAGTATGACTCATGGCTAATGCCGCGGTGGTAGCTCCAACAGCCGCCAATGAGATGGTAGTAACAATGGTGGCTGTAGTTCCAAGATCCCTTTTCTGTCTGAAGAGAGTCATAGCGTGAGGGGCATCAACGGGCACAGGCACGCAGTGAGGCATGCGAGTAACCAGGGCATACCTAAATTTACTAGCATTCCAGCATTGGGCAAAAAAGCAAGTATCATCACCACAATTACTTGGCTCTATCTGGCTAATAATGAATAAAAATGGGGGATATAGACAAACAGGTGTGGGCTTATAGGAAATATTATGAGAAGCCTTAACCCCCTCGTTGGAACATCCTGTGTCAGTTCTAGAACTAGCAGTGGTGGTGTCCGAGGTCTGAGTAGGTTCAGGAGACCATTGCCCCCAGGGGCGAGACGTGCTCCATGCCAATTGACTAACTCCATGTTTTCCTCCACTTTTGAAAGTCATTTAAGGTTCTTAAATTATTTTTTTCCCTTTTTTTAAATTTTTCATCAATTACACTTTATTCATTCTGCATCCCCCCATAAGCCCCTCCCTCCTCCCCTCCCAATCTCACCCTCCCTCCTCCCTCTGCTTGCATGCCACTCCCCAAGTCCACTAATAGGGGAGGTTCTCCTCTCCTTTCTGATCTTAGTCTGTCAGTTCACATCAAAAGTGGCTGCATTGTCCTCTACTATGGCCTGGTAAGGCTGTTCCCCCCCAGAGGGAGGTGATCAAAGAGCAAGCCAATCAGATTATGTCAGAGGCAGTCCCTCTTCACATTACTATGTAACCCAATTGGACTCTGAACTGCCCTGGGCTACATCTGTGCAGGGGTTCTGGGTTATCTCCATGAATAGTCCTTGGTTGGAGTATGAGTCTCTGGGAAGTTCCCTGTGTTCAAATTTTCCTGTTCTGTTGCTCTCCTTGTGGAGACCCTGTCCTCTCCAGCTCTTACTATTTCCCAGTTCTTACCTAAAATTCCATTCACTCTGCCCAACTTTCAGAGCAAAGATGAAGCTGCAGAATTTTTAATAAGTATGTTAAGAGGTCTTTTACTTGGATAGAGAAAGGAGAGCGTCAGAAGTGAGCAAGTATGATCTGACTGCAATACATCACACATTTCCGAAATGGAGCACAGCACTAGTGGAAATATCCTGCGGGCCTTTCGGCAGCTCTCGTGTGGAGGTGTGCCTACTTCTTGCTATGGCATGATGTTGCCTAAACTGTGGGTGGTCAAATCTTCCTTCCTTCCTTCTTCTTGTTCTTCTTCTTCTTGTTCTTCTTCTTTGATATTAAAGAGCTGGCTTTCTGAAATTATAAGGAACTCATTCAGGTCAAGATTAGGTAGTATCATCAGATGATTTTTATCTGAAATTTGAAAAATATATTCAGTTTTAAGCTGTGGGGGTGAATGGATTTCAAATTGACAAGTAATTTTAAAGGCAATTTAAAGACTGGATTTTGAAGTAGTAAGTATTTATAGAAATACATCATAGTACAAAATTATTGATTTGATAAACTACTTTCATTTAGGCATATGTGTATTAGAATACTCAGCTTATGCCTCTCTCACTTCCTCTGTTTCTTCCTTCCTTCCTTTCCTTCTTTCTTTCTTCCTATATTTGAGAAAAGATTTATCACTTACTCCAGGCTGATCTTACACTCTCAACAGAATCCGCCTTCATCTAGCCTCCCTAATTCTATGATTACAGGCATGGACACAGGATGCAAGGATTCAGGCTTTAGAGTCATGTTTCAACACGTAAATAGATATTTGAGCTCAGAAAACCCCCAGAGGTCTCTGCAGGACAGAGGATCTATAAGCGGGACCACAGAGGATAGTGATGTTTTCAGGGTGAGTTGTTATCCGGTAAAGTAACACTGTGAGAGAGATTTTGTGTTCAGAAACAGAAGACAGATGAATGTTGGGATGTGTGCATAAGACTGAGGCATTTGGGGAACAGACCAGTCACAGATGTACAGAATAGGCCTTGTCTTTCCAGGGACATATGAACAGGAAGAGAAACGGGTCCTTCATAGAAACGTATGGCAGTTTAGGCAGCTGAGCCTTCATTCCTGGACCTACAGTTTGCATAGGAAAATGACATTCTGCTGAAAACGAATGTTTGGTGATCTTTCCTGGTTCAGTTAGGGTACTTTTTTTATTTACCAGAAGTAGAATCAGATTTGGATTTCCACATTTTTAACCAGAAAAGACACAGAAGGAGTGATCAGGGCACACACAGTATAAAGGGAGAAAAGACTTTGAACAGGAGATACTTTCTTCCTACGGGTGGGGGGGAACCTTTATATTTATACTTGTGTGTCAGTACTGAAATGTCAAACAAAAAATGAGAAGAAACAGAAGCTCTTTTGTCTGGTGGACTTTCAGGAGCAAGTTTGTAATGTTACATACTAGATGGCTTGGTGCCTTTCACCATGTATGTGGGCAGAAGATGAGATGCTTCAATTATTAAAAACAAAAACAAAAACAAAATAAAACAAACAAACAAACCCAACAGACCTTCATTTAAGTGGTTGGATTTAGTAGGTTTTACTTAGTATACATTATTCCATGGCTATTTTTGCTAGTTAAAATTTGAATTATAAATAATCTGATGCTCAGATTAATTGGACAAGTCACCTGTGGGGACCACAGCAGAATGTGGGAGTGAAAAAGGCAGATGTGGGAAGCCCTCCTGATTCCTTCAGACTTCTCAATGTTTCTGTCAATCTATAAGTAGGGATGATACATTTTCTTGGGATAACTGTGTACCAGACACCGTATGTATACTTTTTGTGAAGTAATATGACTCTACTACTTATCTACCCAGACGAGTAACCAGGAACTATGAGGAAATGGAGTAAAGGACTTCATAGAATCCTACGTAGACACTGTCAACCACTGTCTAGGCGTCATCAGTACCATCGAAAGGATAGACCAAATACATCTATCCTGAGAAATTGCACTATAGACTTGGCCCAAGGTTTTATTAACACATTATTTCTCAGGGAAGGTTTTGGCTGTGAGAAACAGATAACCTTCCTATTTTCATTTATTTAGAAAGTATAAGGTCAGATAGTGTGGTGGTTGGAATGAAAATGGCTACCGTAGGTTCATATGCAGTGGAACTATTAGGAAATGTGGCCTTTTTGGAAGAAGTATGCCTCGAGGGCTACGCTTTGACGTTTCAAGATGCTCAAGCCAAGAGTTACTGTCTTCCCGATGCTTGCGGATTCAGACGTAGAACTCTTGGCTCCTTCTCCAGCACCATGTCTGCCTGTGTGCTGCCATGTTTCCTGCCATGACAATAATGGACTAACCTCTGAAACTATAAGCCAATCCCAGTTAAAATTTTCCTTATTAAGAGTTGTCACAGTCATGCTATTCTTTCATAACCCTTCCGTATCTTCTCCCCTTCCTTATGGACCCAACTTTATGTTTCCTCAAAAGCAAACAAAAATACAATACAACAAAACCCTGTGGTGGTGTCTCTGGAGCCACCATGTATTCAAATGTTAATTGCTTGTCCCACTCACCCCAGATTCTTACTGTTCTAGGAGCAAACTTTCAGGTAACCAAAGTGATGCTGTGCAACCTGGCCTCCAAGTCATCCCTGATTGGCCAGTAAAAACAATGCCTATAGCTGGGAAGAACAGAAGAAAGGCAGGTGGAGCTAAGGTTCCAGAGCTTGGAGGACAGGAGGATCATGGGAGGGGAAAAGGAAGGAGAGAAATGCCGGAGAGGAGGAAGAAGAAAGCAGAAGTGCCATGGGTTAGCAGAAAGAAGAATCATGTGCTGGGAGGAGTTTGATCTGATGACTGGGAGATAGAAAGAGCCCAAATGCAAAAGTTTATATGGGATTTTTGCTGGGCTTATAAAAGATAGTTTACGGGGTTAGTTTCTGCCCAGTTCTAGTTGTATCGGCATATTAAAAATCTAACAGGTATCTGTGTCTTTCATTGATATGAAAGTGGATTAAATAATGATCACTGTATATGTAATTAATAGTAAGTATTAATAACCATTTTATACAACAAACTCTCCAAACCCAAGGAAACAAAATAAAACCACACCCCAAAAGAAAATCAGATTCATCATATGAATTTATCAAAAGGGGCCATAAGCACACTTTATCTGTAGTCCATGTAATTGTGCATGGACAGCTTTTCAATTTCTCTCATGTAAGTTTGAATTTCTCCACACAATTGGCTATTATTTTTTCTGGCGTCCACTAACCTATAGCATTTTGTTCATGGTGAGAAGTCCCTTGAATACCTAGTAGTTATGTTTCTCCTCGTGATCCTTCATTGACTTTTCTGAGTAAAATATTTCTATCAGATATTTTGCCTCCTTAGATGTGGATCAATTAAATCAAATTGGCCAATTGATCACCACCATCTATAGTCACATCCACACCAAGGCAGATGCATATTGACCCTAACTCTTCTTCCGTGACTCTTCGTGTCTCTCCCCCGTGGGCAGTATCACCGTCCTGGTCTTTTGCTCCAGCATCAGTAATATCATCGTTATTGGTGAGCTTGTTCCCCACACGTTCATGTGTTGGCCCCCAGTTGGTGCTGCTCTTTTGGAAGTTTCTGGAGTGTTAAGGAGGTAGGTTTAGTTGAAGAAAACAGATCAATGGGGACATGCATTTCAAGGTTACACCTGGCACTCAGTGACGTTTTCCGTGTTCTATGAGGTGAGAAGCAAATCGCCTTCCCCACATGGACCTGCTGCCTTTCCATCCTGCCCACATCCGGCAGCCAAACAACTGTGGTGTGAGACCATGATTCCAACTATATCTTTCCTTCAATTTGACTATGTAACATATTTTGTCATAGTGCTGCTGCTGCAGCAAACATGCATTTGTGTTCACTAGACAGTAGAATGAATGGGATACAACAAGGTTCTAGGTGCAGTCAGGGCTCAAGAGGCCTTGGCTGTTTCCATTTGTTCTCCTAATCTTTTCTAAAGCCCTAACAGTCAGACCAGGGTGCATGAGATTGAGGCAAATGTCAGTCAAGCACAGATGCCCCATTACCTTAACTGAGGTCAGCTTCATTCAGCAAACCTTAGACAAAGTCTACATGTGACTGGTTATACACACATATGCAATTACCTATTGCTGAATGCAGCAATTTTTTGTGTCAATAATAAAGACTTGCAATTAGCACTTATTCTATGCTTTATTTAATATGTATCACCATCCAAAAAAATTAAAACTTACCTCTGTGTTCATTTTTTTCTCTTAACCTTCATTTTATGGAGGTAGGGAATTTTATCTACTATGAAATTGGTTTTCAATAAACATTTATTGGATGAATGAAGCCACAAATTATTTCTCTCCATTCTGCCAACGTGAGCTAATCATTTGGGATACCTTACTGGCATTGCTGCTAGAACTTCACAAACTCTTCTCTCTCCTACAGATGTCAACATAAAAATGATTTAAATGAAACTCTGCTTAGCCTCTTATATGTCACATTTTTGAAGTTTCACATTTTGTAGGTTCTGTTATATATTACTTTCTTATCACTGTCTCTGGAATGCTGGTTGAATTAGAACAAGCATTTCTGGGGCTCTGTTCCAACCTCCTTTTGAAAACTGTCCTTTGTGTTCAGAGTCTGTATCATCAAGGGCAGGGAGAGCTAGTTCACTCATATGCTCTTGAATCAATGTCTCCATTCATATATTTTTCTCATTAGTAAAGTTTGTTCTTTCACAATTTCATGCATGTAAATTGTGTATTCTGGTCATACTCCACACCATTATCTGTGTGTACTCCTATTAACCTCAACCCCTTACAAATCTCTTTCTCCTATTTTCTGGTTTTGTCTAGTATACAATACAGTTTAGGGTCATCTGTGTGACCTTGAATTTGGAAGTAACCAGAAAATTCTAGCTAGCTCATCATAGCTTTACAAGTGGATATTTTGCCTCCCCTTCTCCTAGAATCTGTTCATTGTCACTAGATCATTCACTGGTACATGGTAGGAACCTCATTCATGAGTAAAACCATCAAATTAGCTGGGACATTGTTAGGAAGTGGAGCTTTTGGAAGGTAATTAGACGCAGAGCTTGAAGCCTTCATGATTGGATACTACATCTGTAAGAAGGGACAAGGAGCTTTCTTTTTCTCTCTCTTTTGTCTTCTATGTGAAGACTCAGGAAGAAGACAACCACCGACAGAGGACACTCACCAGACTCTGGCCTTGCTAGTACCCATCAAATAGGCCTACTCCAAGAAATAAGCCACTGCTATGTAAGCAACTTGATCTTAAGGTCCTACAGTATTCTGTCATAGTGCCCAAACTGCTAAGATGCTTCCCTTCATTCATTCATTTTTAGACCCCTTTCACTTACATTTATAAATATATAACTACTTGGGAAGCACTGTTTTACCAAACTATAGTCATAGCCAGGGGGCATTTTTAATTGATTGAAATATAGTTGATAACTGTGCAATTATGCCAAAAATTCTACCTTTGCATCCAAGACTCCAGACTGGACTCCAGGGTGCTGGAATGTTGACCAGTTTGCCACTAACTCTTGGGAGTGGTAATATCCAAGACAGCTCTAAAAAATTCTGCCAATACTTCTCTCCTCTCTGGTTCTTGTCTCACAATCAAGAAGACTGAGGTACAGGGTGACTAGGATTGAGAAGGATGGAGGAGTTTATGAAAGCAGAAACAAGAACAACAAAGCTTTCAGCATCCAAGAGGTCCTGAAAGGGGTTTGCTGAGGGCAGATGAAGTAATGGGCTTTTTACATCTTGATCTAAATATAGAAAAAGAAAGTAATTCCAATTGGCTCTTAAATTGTGATAACAAGTGGGGAAGTAAGGAAGGAGCAGAGGCCAGAGATGAAGAAGCCCTTGGCAGACCCTCCTGGTAATCTCTGTCAGCCTTGGAGAAAAACAATCTGCTTTTGCAAGTCTTGTCAGGAAGTAGCCCTGGCCAATGGAAGGTTTCTGGTCTTGCGCCCAGATCATGGTGACCTAATGAGCCTTCCCAGCTGGAGATTTTTTGTCCTTGTGAGACTCATTTTGGGGTCTGTCTCTGTCCTATTTTTATCATCATGAAGGCCAGAGTACTACCCAATGTGGGAACTAAAATTTGTCTTTTTCTCTTAAAAATTTCCTAACAGCTCTTAGTCCAAGAATACATATATTCCATTCATGTATTCACTCATTACCCAGAGTAAAACTTGTTATTGTACTGACCACCTGAGAAGTAATAAATTTTAATGACTTATATTATGGGAGTTTCTAGCTTAGAAGCAATTATAGAAGTGTTTATATTTATGACTTCACTTGTTTTAGAATATTTTACATTTGCCAACTAAACCCTTTTTATTAAAATCCGAGATTGTACAAGCTCCTGCTATTTCTCTCGATTACCCATCAGATCTAGATAATAAAACACTGCATGGAGATACTACACACTTGTAACTGAGTCGCTTCCTCAAGGCTGGATAGATTTCATACTATTAGAATGTTCTGGGCAGGATGCTGGGAGACAAAGGTCATTAACAGTACTACCTAGCTGTGAATCTTGTCAACTACCATGTCAACATGATGTTGATGTAATGAATGAATAAGTGAATGAATGAATGGACCATGTAATAAATGGGACCATGGTGTGCCCATTATTGCCATAGTGGTATAATTGTTATGGGAGTAAACAAGCACTTTCTGACTGTATTTTAAGGTTATTCCACAGGAGAAATTTATCTGGGGTACTTTAAACTTGGTTAGAGCCACAGGGGGATCCGTCATTGTTTTGGTAAGTTAAACTGCCTTTTAAACATTTCTACTTATCCCATAGGTTAGTGCTGCTTTCAGCTTTGGTCAGAGCTGCCTCTGTTTGCAGTAATGGTTAATGCAAAGACTCATGAATGGTTAGTGTTCTGAGAGCAAGTTCAATGCTCAGCCACAAAAGTAACTTCTGTAACAACCCCTTCAAAGCTCATAGACTTTTGCAGAAAAGGGGCAGAATAAATATCAGAGCCAGAGGGCAGAAAGGAGTGGAACACTGTCTTCTAAATGTGAGGGTGCTGTATCCATGAATGTGCAGAAATGGAACTACCTGCACAAAACTAGGCCCCTCAGTGTTTCATTATGGCAAGGAGAGTCCACTCCTCCCTGAGGAGCTATAGGCAGTTGATGGTTGCTGAAGGAGGGGAGTTAAATTACTCAGTGGTGTAGCCACTGCTAAGTTGCTCTTGCTGAAGTCAATGCCCTCCTACCTGTGCTCACATAGACAGATAATCCTAAATAAATGTCGTGGGAAATATACATATGCATAGAGATGGGGATGAGGGATGAGGGGAATATGAGAAAGTAGAGTTTTTTGTTTGGTTTTGTTTTGTTTTTTTGGAGGTAGAGGGGGATAAGAGAGAATAAATGTGGGAGTATATGATTAAAATACATTGTGTGTGAAATTATGAAGGAATAAAAAAGCCAGACAAAAATATCATAGATTGATATATTTTATTAATTAGCCCATTCTCAGTCTCTGTTGAATATGCTATTGTAAATACTCAATTCTTTAATTCTTGAATTTCTCTCATCTTATAGGTACTAAAAATTCAATAATTCTCTCCTCATTTTTGTCTTTAGGACAATGATTCTATTGCCTGTGCAGTAGCAGTGAAAGAGGTATTGAAGATTTTAACTCTATAATTTGCAGTCCAATAAGAAATGATATGGTTGAGAGTTGAGAGTTGAGGTATCATTTGGTTACTTGGAAGGTTATGACATCTTGACCCACAAGTATCACTCATTCTCATTAAATGAACATTTCACTTGTAGATACATTTAAATCCAATTTAAAATCCTGTCTGCTCACATTTCTATGTAGTCTATGTATGAAACAAATACATGGGTCTTTTTTTTTAACCCTGTTCATCAGATCTATGCAATTGAGACATACATATTATTTCACTTGAAATTACTTAAGCTTAAATGGTTTTGGTATGTGACCATTTATAAATGCATGCACATGTGCACACTGATAAGTATGCAGACAGTTTATATTTATAGTGAAACCAACTATAATTTTACTCATTTTTTATTTGTTAAAGCTTTTTATCATTTTCCTTTTGCCAGTGGCTAAATATTTAAGTTCTAAGAGCTAGAAGCCCTGGATTCCTTTATGAGTTATCCAAACTTCTAAATATATGATTAAAAGTAAAAACTATCCAGGTAGTCTAGGAAATGTTTTCTATAAAGTCAAATTTTGGCTAAACTATCCTTTATTTCAAGGATGCTTAAGAGAAACAGACAACCACAGCCACAGAAACAGCGGCAGCAACAAACACAGACACAGTCATAGCCAAAGCCACAGATACAGTCACAGCCAAGCCACAGCCACAGAGACAGCTGAAACCACAGACACAGCCTCAGCCACAGCCACAGCCACAGACACAGGCACAGCACAGACACAGACACAGACACAGCCTCAGCCATAGCAACCAAAACAGCCACAGCCCACAGCCACAGAAATCGACACAGTCACAGACAGACACACACTGCCACCACCACCACCATTTAATTCTTCCACTTGTTAATTACCATTTCGGTGGTTTCTGATCATCATTTGCCTGCTGTCGCATCACAGAGACAAATGAGACTTAACATTAAAGAAATGAGCATCCAGGAGCCCTTTTAGCAAACTAGGTAGAAAAGATTCCTACGACAAAATAAGTTGTTTTTTTTTTTTTCTGCCCCATTTTATTCATTCACTCTTCACTTCTCTTTCTGCTACTATCTGAGAGGTTTTTCAGAGTTCTGCTCTCCACATAATAGCAAAGACTTTGATGGGATGCAGAGGCCAGTCCTTCTTATACAATAACATTTATTGTATGCAATAACCACAAGAACAAGAGGCTACAGTTGGACAAAAGCAGAGCCTTTCCCATCATCTTAGCAACCCAGCTCAGTCAGATTCAATTGACTAAATTCTCTTGTTAGCAGGAGAGAGAGGCGATTAGTTCAGACAAACAGGAGAGAGAGGCGATTAGTTCACTATTAGCCGTCACTACACCCGGAAGAGAAGTCCACCTGAGGCAACTGCTCCACTTTTGCTTTCCTTCTCCCCTTTGAGGTTTTGGAATGCAGATTTGGAGAACTCTTACATGGTTGGACCAGATCCGATGCCTCCAAGCTCTGCAAAACATCCTCTGTGAAATGAGCCTGGAGGGCTTCCCAGCTTTGGGGTTTCTCTCCATTCTCTTCTCAAGGACAACAAAATGAGTTATGGGAAGGGAGGAGAGCTTGGGCAATAGCCAGTGCCTGTGCAGGGATGAGCCAGACACAGCCCTGCCAGGATTTGCACTTAAAATTCCAGTTTGCTGTGTTCAGATATAAGATCATGAGGGTCTTAAGGCAATTTGACTGACGCATCTCTGCCCATCAGGGTTCCAAGGAACACCATGTGAAAGGAGTGAATGAACGGCTGTTACTGTCCTTACTTTTGTTGTCAACTTAACACGCTAGTGAGGAGGGACTCTCATCAGGTTCACCTGTGGGCATGCCTGAGGGATATTTTCTTAATTAGTGATTGATGTCGGAAGGCCCATCGATAGAGGGTGGGACCATCCATGGGAAGTTAGGCCTGGGTTGTATACGGAAGCAACCGGAGCAAGCCATGAGGAGTAAGCCAGCATACTGTGTTGCTCTGTGTTCTCGGTCTCTAGTGTCCTGTCTTGAGCTCCTTTCTTGCAGATAAGCTGTAAGTCAAATCAGTCCTTTACTTCCTATGTTGCTTTGACCAGCACCTTATCACAGTGACAGAGAGGCAAGCCAGAACAATTGTCATTTACTGAAGTCTGTAGTCCTTGCACTGCTGAAAACGTTTAATGCTTATGAACTGCTGCGAATAATGCATCCGATGAGACGTGAACTAACCCTTCATCCAAAGCTGGAATGGGGCGCTCTGTCCTTAGGCTCTGCTGCCACTGAGCGCTGGTTTCGCTTCCTCCCTTAGTCCCCCATTAGCTCCAGATTAACAGTTTTGCTTGTACTCTTGCTTAAATTTGATTTGTTTATTACTTCCTTGATAGTTTAAAAAAATTTGGAGCACTTTTATATTTCAAGAAACCTACAAAGAAAATTTCTCGATTCTATGTACAAGGTCCCTAGTTGTTTAAATGTAGCAACCTAGATATACAAGAGGTTCAGCTGTATGTCCTTGTTCAGCTCTAACAGAACTAATCATATTCACCCGGGTCCCCTCTATTCTCACAGCAGGTCTTTAACTTTCCCATTATAGAGTACAAAACACACTTCTTTTTATCCTCTACTCCAACTTTTATCTACAAAAAACATACACAGAAGTTTTGAAATTGTGATGTATTACATATTTCAAAGGCACTAAAAATCAAATTTAAAATGTCTTCCTAGATGGAAATAACAATTGTGCATACTTATGGGGTACGATATAATGTTTTAACCAGTGTGTATGTTGTGGAAGGATTAGGTCGTGTTGATGAACCTAGTCCTGACCCTACAAACTCTTGTTGACTTTAATGCAGTGTTCCTAAGAAAGCTGGAGAGGTCTCTGCATGTCGGGTGAGGGCAGAAACAGGGTGCATTTGGGTGGGGAGATGGCAGGTTTTGCATTTGCAGGGAGTATGAATGGAGATCATAGGACACTATGGGTGTCATGCCTCCGGTACTTTTCATGATTGTTTGTTTGTTTGTTTGTTTGTTTCTGACATAGGATATCTGTGGTCTGGAACTTTTCTATGTAGGCCACGCTAGCTACTCTAGCATTTAGAGATCTGTCTGCCTCCATCTTGTTATTGCTAGAATATAAGTACTGTAGCTACAGCCAGTTTTTATTTATTTATTTTCCTACATGGGTGCTGAGGATCTGAACTCATTCTTGCAAAGCAATTACTTTACTGGCTCAGTCATCTCCACAGTCCCTAGAGTAGTCTTTTTAGAAGGGCCATTCTATGGTTCCTGTGATCTAAATGCTTCTTGGCCATTTCAGTCATTGTATGGTGTGTCTTTCACTTATCCACTGCATTTATCCAGCTCTATCCTCTTCCTGGCCAAACTTAAGCTATGGCAGGCGTCACCTCGTGTTTTGAATACGGTGAATTATTCCCCCTTTCCCAGTCCACATTAACAAATGTCCCCGCATCTGATCTCCTTTACGCTATCCTTTTACTAGTCTTCTTCACTCAGTGCGTCTCCTGAATGCTAGTGTAGTGGATAGGACTCACCCATGGTAACAAAACTCATTGTCTTTTTATTGTGTAGCATATATTCCTGCTAATTTTCTCGACAGGACCTAACACAATTCATGTTAAACAGACTCATTTGTCCACCTGTGTACACATTTTCTCATCAGAGTGCAGATTTAATTAGTGAAAAGATCATCATCATTCATTCACCGTATCTTAGTGTCTCATACAGGTCAGGATATAGTAGGTACTCAATAATTATTTATTAAGTAAACACATAAATGAAATAGGGCAAAATATTGTTTTCAGATATGTTCCATGCCAGCATTCCTTAGGGCAGAGAAAAATAAAAGAACAATTACAGTTATAGAGTTTAGGGTATGTTTTATGAGCTCCTGGGGCTTACATTTATTAAAACCTCTACGAACTTCAATCCAAGTGCAATTTAAAGTCCATAAAGAAGCAGTGAGAGGGAACACGGCTGAGCACACTTCTTAGCCTCTGATTTCCCGAGTGAGAGTGATTCTCTCTGCTGCTCTCAAGGCAGAGAAAGATGTCCACGGCATACACATGCTAGCTATGTGCTGCGTTTGGGGAAAAGTTCTCCCTTTACTGCAGCCAATAGCAAAGTCATAGACCACTGTACCTGGAAAGCACAAGCTGGAGGGTAAGATGTCTTTACTGACAGAACTATTTCTCTCCCCTCTCATGTAAAAGTGAGAAAATATAGAAGAACGGATCCCCTGTACTATTCTTATAACCACACAGCTTCCTTTTCTTCTGCAGAGTGTTGTATGTCACATTTTAATTATTTTCTTACTTGGGACCAGCAGTGTGAAGATTTAAACTTCAAACAGGGACTTCTGTTTCCAGCGAAGATGGGCTGCTAAGGAGTAGTTGTTGCTTTTTGCTTGAAAGAAGTAAAAGTACATGAAAATAGTTTTCAAGATTTTGGAAGTCAGGTAACAAAATGCAGTGCTGCGTAGGAGACCAGAAATACGTAAGATCACCCTGGGTAGTGCCCCAACTTCCTGTTTGGAATTCTGAGGCTGTAGTGAAGGAATCAAATCCCAGGCAGAACCTGAAAGTCTTTTTAAGTTGAGGAGAGAAATTTAGGCGACCAAATTGGCTCAAGTAGGCAAGACAACTCCTATCCTTCAAGTAGGTCTTGAATAGAGGGAGCTTTGGATTCTCTCTTGTATTTCCCAGTATGCCTTAGTAAATATCTGTCGGAGAGGCCCAATGAAGGGCCTGAGAATGAAGTCAATGGTTCTTGAATGAATGTTGAGAATATGTCCTGGTGCACAAGACTGAAAAGCTGGCAACTGATAGGACATCGAACGAAGGATCGAGTGGAGGGAAAATGGCATTTAGAAGAATGTCACCTCTAGTCCTATCTAATAGATCTTAAAAGCGAGACCTAAGGGACTATATTGTTTCTAAGTAAATTATATCTATTCTAGAAAAGAGTGGAGGATATTGAAAAAAACATAAAAAGATCTACATCTAACAAGGTAAAGTTAATAATACTCGTATACCATAATGCAGTGTGATCAGATCTTCCCAAGGAACAGTAATACAGGATTCATGGTAAGGACAGAAATCAGTCAACCCAAACACTGCAGTGTAGCATATATGATAGGATGAGAAGAGAAGGATGATAAGATGCCTGGAGACAACTGTATGGAATTATAATCCATGTGCTCAATAAACTAGAAGAAAGTGTGAGAGTGACAAGTGGAGACAAAGAATAAACCCCTATGCCAAACTTCTTGAGATGACCTTAACAGGGTACACATACTGAGGGATGCTTAGTAGCATACAGCACCCAAGGAGAAGAAAAGGCTAGCAAACATACCGATTCAACAAAAACATTTTCAAAATAAAATACAGAGAGGAATGGAATGGGCATGGTTGAAATAACATAAACATGGTAGGACAGCTGCAGACAGCTTGTCTATGAATACTCTAGGTCAATCAATATTCCTGAAGATAAAGAAATAGATCAATCAATATTCCTGAAGATAAAGAAAAGAAAGGAAAAATAAAGATAAAACCTGCACATGTATGAAATTGACAGAATAAAAATTAGTGTAAATGAACCCATGATGAAGAGGCAGAAAATATCTCATGTTAACTGTTATCTAAAGAAACATGAAATGACTATTTTAATATCACTTGAAGTAGAGTTTATAATAATAATGCTATCTATGGTAAGGAAAGCCTTTTTGTGATATAAATTAGCCAGTTATTAGAAAGATTATTTCTAAATATTTATGCATTTAAAACAGTGCTTAAGAATTCATCATGACCAAACTTTGGGCAGAATGCAGGGAATCTTATGAAAGAAATGGGAAATAGTAAGATCTGGAGAGGACAGGAGGTCCACAAGGAGAGGAACAGAACCAAAAAATATGAACACAGGGGTCTTTCCTGAGACTCATACTCCAACCAAGTACCATGCATGGAGATAACCTAGAACCCCTACACAGATGTAGCCCATGGCAGTTCAGTGTCCAAGTGGGTTACATAGTAATGGGAAGAGGGACTGTCTCTGACATAATCTGATTCTGCTTTTTTATCACCTCCCCCTGAGGGGGAAGCAGCCTTACCAGGCCACAGAAGATGACAATGCAGCCATTGCTGATGAGACCTAACAGACTAGGATCAGAAGGAAGAAAAAGAAGACCTCCCCTATCAGTGGACTTGGGGAGGGGCATACTTGGAGAAGGGGGAGGAAAGAAGGGATTAGGAAGGGAGGAGAGAGGGAGGGAACTAGAGGGGGGATACAAAGTAAATAAAGTGTAATTAAAACTAAACTAAAATTAAAATTAAAAAGAATTCATCAAGGGAGAGCTAAAATTTTAAATAACAGCCAGAAGAAAAAGACAAATTCACAATCACAGTTTTCTGTACCAATCAGCAACTAAACAGAACATAAAAGAATGGATGTGGAAGCCTTGAGAAGCCTCATCCAATTTTAACTAATATATGGAAGAATACTCCACAGCAGGCCAAACCATAAACTTTCTAAGTGTCCATGAATGGTTGAGAAGGACAGATCATTTTCTGCAGCACATTTTAAACTGTGGGTCATGACTCCACATGAGACCGTGTGACTGCTTGTGAGGTGATAAACACGTGGCAACCATAAAATTTTCCTGAACAGGAAATGGCCGTAGTTAATTCCCAGCCAAACCGGAAATGAGTTTGAGGTGTTCGTGCAACACCTGCTGCGGTTGCACGTTCCGGCTTCACTGCAGTCTTCGTTCGGAGCTGACAACCCCCACGCTTCGCACTGCGAGCGCTGCCAGGCCGCACCCGCCAGCAGCGCTGCCTGAGGAGCTTCCGCTGAAGCTCCAGGCTTGTGTGCCCTGGGCTGAGCTGTTTTCACGCTTAGAGTTTGCTGCTCTTGCATTAACACTATTTGACTTCGGAGAGCAAAGGTTTACGGTGTTCCGCCTGCCACGCCTCACTGCGCAAACACCAGGTTGGTTTATCACAGGACTGCCTTGTTAGAGTGTCTGCTATTAAAAGCTGCTGAATGAATTGCCAATTTGAGTTTAATAAAAAAAAAAATTGTTTAACTATTTTTTGACTGGAGATTAAGACAAACTTTTGAGCAATTTCTGAACTGCCCCCAATCATACTCTGTCATTTCGTGCTGTGTGTTTATGTAAAGCTCTTGGTGTTGACTGTTATAAAACCAACGTAGTGATCACAGCTCTGAAAAGCACTGGAAATGCTTTGCGTCATTAGAATGAGTTACTCAGCCCAGGCTTAATGTCTTATTTGAAAATAAACACTCCCATCATAATCACCTGCCGTATTTTTAGGTTTAATGACTAGTAAAATTATACATACGCTAAATAATTATTTTAAAAGATCCATTTTTAAACCGTGTGTGTGTATGCATGTACATGAGCGCGGGCGTCCCTAGGACCGGAAGAACTCCTGGAGATGGAGTTACGGGGAGTTGTGAGCTGCTTGACTTGGGTGCTAGGGTCTGAACTTGGGTCCTCTTAACAGCCGAGTCATTTCTCTAGCTCCTCAAATAATTATTTTAGAATAATAGTCAGTATGGTTCATTATCAGTAAGTTACACAACATTTTACATACCTGTGCATCTGGGTTGCAAAAAAATTTATTGAACTAAAAATTAGTAAGAACAAAACCACGGCATTTGAAGATTTATATGATGTGGTTTTAAGCAGCACTTGGAAATCTATACGCTGAGGTCCTACAGCCGATTTCCGTGTTCCCCGGAAGGTACTCAGAAAATAAGAGGAAGTTAAATGCACAGTGCAAGGAGAGGAAACAAACGACCGGAGGGGAAATCAATGACACCGAGAACAGGAGAGAATGGGGAGACCCAAGGGCAAAAGGTTTGTCAGAAGGTAAAATCGCAGAAACATCATTTCCTGTCCTGAGCTGTGCGCCTTGGTGGAGTTCTGAGCATTAGAAAGCCTTCTCAGATATATTAAGTCCTTGCAGAGGGATCTTTTCTGAGACTGTATCTCCAACCAAGGACAATGTATGAGATAACCTAGAACCCTTGCTCAGATGTAGTCCATGGCAGCTCAGTCTCCAAGTGGGTTCCCTAGTAAGGGGAACAAGGACTGTCTCTGACATGAACTCAGTGGCTGGGTCTTTGATCATCTCCCCCTGAGGGAGAAGCAGCCTTACCAAGCCACAGTGGAAAACATTGCAGCCAGTCCTGATGAGACCTGATAAGCTAGGGTCAGATGGAAGGGGAGGAGGACTTCCCCTATCTGTGCACTTGGAAAGGGGCAGGGAGGAAATGAGGGAGAGAGGGTGGGATTGTGAGGGAATGAGGGAGGGGGCTATAGCCGGGATACAAAGTTAATAAACTGTAATATTAAAAAAATAAAAACCAGAAAATCAAAAAAGAAAGAGAAAGAAAGGAAAGAAGGAAGGAAGGAAAAGAAAGAAAGAAAGAAAGAAAGAAAGAAAGAAAGAAAGAAAGAAAGAAAGAAAGAAAGAAAGAAAGAAAGAGAAAGAAAAAGAAAGAAAAGCCTTCTTAGTGCTCTGCTCTGAGCAGTTTCCGTGTTTGGTGGGAAGGACAGAAATGGCCTTTCAGAAGTGCTGAGTGTCAGGTTCCGTCCCCTTCCATCCTCTGTAGGGTTCTTTCTCAGGCCCTCAGTGTTCCTTTGTAGGCAACGGTCAGCATACTCAGGAGCAGCCACGGGCTCAGGGCCCCTCTCTGCAGCCCTTTCCTCCAGGGTCTGTTCTGTCAACTTCATTGACCCTGCTTTGCTCAGCCACTTTTTCATGTTTTCGTCTCATTTTTTCATTGTTTGTCCACTCCATACATTTGAGTTAATAACAAATTTTAATCACTTTTATTCCCTCTCTCCCTGTATTCACGTCTCTTATCTCCCATCATCCCACGGGTGCCTCTTTCCTCAACAGGTCTGCCTCCTACTTTCACATCTTCTTTCTCTGTGTTGTCCACTGAGTGTATTTAGTTACTACGGCTGGGGTGGCTGGGAAGTTAGTCAGTGGAACAAATGATGCCACAGTCACCTATTTCCCCACTTCAGGACTTCATAAAATATGTTCACTTATATTGTGTTTAATTACATCAGATAGGATTACTGATCCTTTTTTACTCCATTTCAGTTAGAAAAGAAAGAACTTTAAGCTTATTTTATTTTTGGTGCATTTCAATTTAGGTGGCGTATAATTCTGGCTTCTCCCTTTACACTTCTTTCTGTTTGCCCTTTCTCTTTGAAAGACACTTATTTCATTTAATATTTTTTTGGTGTGTTTTGAGAATTTAATACATAAGTACTATATTTACATTATTTCCACCCCACTCTCTTTCTTTCATTGCCTTCTATATCAAATTGGACTTTAAATATTCATTTTTTTTCTTATTATGCTTCACTAATAGTGGAGGTAAAAAAAAAAAAAAAGGATATGTTTGTTGAAGGATAGAAATAAATTGTACACTTACAATGATATAAACCCATGGTTTTCCTCAGGGGAGAATACCAAGCAGATATTTCAAAACTCCAAGGAGGCATATACTGAGTTTTTTTGATATTTAGTAGATGAGATATCAAAATAAATATTGTAAATGTGCCTTACAAATTTCACATTTTGTTACAGTTCAAACGCTCCATCCCCAGATTTGGCTGAGAAATCACTCCTGGAGGCTCATGATATGTACAGAAATATTGTCAGTGCATTCCAGCCAAACCCAGCAAAGATGTACCCACAGCAGAAGTTGGGTTTATTTCTTGGTTTAGTAAGGGAAAATGCATACTCTGGGAAACTGTGACTCATCTCAGAAGGCAGAGATGTGTTTTCCTCTTGATACGAGTTTGTCTTCAGTGACTATTGAAAATGTTAAAAAGTAGGCCCTGAGATTTTTAAATTATTATTATTATTAATTAAATACAGTTTATTCACTTTGTATCCCATCTGTAGCCCCCTCCCCATCTCCTCCTAATCCTTTCCTCCCTCCTCCTTCTTCTCCTATGCCTCTCCCACAGTCTAATGATAGGGGAGGTCTTCCTACCCTTCAATCTGACCCTAGTCTATCCAGTCTCATCAGTACTGGCTTCATTGTCTTCCTCTGTGGACTGGTAAGGAAACAGAAACAATCATCAAAAGTATCCCATCCAAAAAAAAAAAAAGTCCAGGGCCAGATGGTTTCAGCACAGAATTCTACCAGTCCTTCAAAGAAGAGCTAACACCAATACTCTTCAAACTATTCCACAAAATAGAAACAGAGGGAACATTACCAAACTCATTCTATGAAGCCACATTCACCCTGGTACCTAAACCTCACAAAGACCTAACAAGAAAGAGAATTTCAGGCCAATCTCCCTTATGAACATTGATGCAAAAATACCCAAAATACTCACAAACTGAATCCAAGAACATATCAAAGATATCATCCACTATGAACAAGTAGGGTTCATCTCAGGTATGCAGGGTGGTTCAATATATGGAAATCCATCAATGTGATCTATCATATTAACAAACTGAAAGAAAAAGACCACATGGTAATCTCCTTAGATGCTGAAAAAGCATTTGATAAAATCCAACATTCATCTATGTTTAAAGTCCTGGAGAGATCAGGGATACAAAGTACTTACTTAAACATAGTAAAGGCAATACACAGCAAGCCTATAGCCAACATCAAACTAAATGGAGAGAAACTTAAATTAACCCTTCTGAAATCAGGGACAAGGCAAGGCTACCCTCTCTCTCCATACCTCTTTAACATAGTACTTGAAGTCCTTGCTAGAGCAATAAGACAATTAAAGGATATCAAGGAGATTCGGTTTGGAAAGGAAGAAATTAAAGTGTCACAATTTGCAGATGATATGATAGTATACATGAGTGACCCCAAAAATTCTACCAGGGAACTCCTACAGCTGATAAACACCTTCAGCCAAGTGGCTGGAAACAACATCAACTAAAAAAAAAAAAATCAGTAGCCCTCCTGTATACAAAAGACAAATGGGCTGAGAAAGATATTAGGGAAACAACACCCTTCATAATAGCCACAAAGGACATAAAGTACCTAGGCCCTGCTCTTGATTGGGAGTTTTCAGAAAAAGAAGGGACCTCTCCACCTTGTTCAGTAATATCTGGAGGAAGGCACACTCAGCTGAGGGAGAAATTACTATCCCCATTAGCTAGTGCAGGAAAGTGTTTAGACATTTGTATGTTTTGGACAACGTCAGAACTTTTAAATTGTATTTGACTATGATTGAATATGATTTGGGTAGTTTTGTATGTGTCTTTGTGTGTGTGTATTTGTGTGTGCCTGTGTCTACTTGTGTGTGCATGTTCACATGCAGTGGAAGCCAAAGGCTGTTATCAAGTGTCTTCCTCAGTCACTCTCCACCTGATTTTCTCTACGTAGTCTCTTACTGAACCCAGATCTCATGGATTTGCCAGCAAGCCCTCAGGATCCTCCTCTTTTTACCTTCCCTGCCCGTGGGTTATAGCACCTGCTGCTCTGCCTGTATTTCTTACATGGTGTTGAGGACAAAACTCAGGCTTGTGAAGAAAGACCTTTCCAGACTGAACCCTCTTCCCAGCCCATCTTTATATTCTCCAACACAATCACAAGCTCTTCTTGTTTGATATCAATGTTTCTGAACTTGTGTTACAGGAATGGAGGCTGGGGAATAGCTACGAGCTCCTGATCATCTTCTGGTTTTCAGGGCCACATTTTTATTTTCCTAAAATAGATTAAAATGAATCTAGATAAGACAGATTCAAAGACTTAAAAATAGCTTAGTTTGTCAATACAAAAAGAATGATTATATAAAATAAATACAATCCAAGGCAGAGCTCTCTAGAGAAACTTATTGGTTGTTTTTTTTTATTTTTTTGTAGAATCCTGATATAAATATAAATATATATATATATATATTATGCATACCTGTATGCATATATACATATATTTGCAATGTGTTACGTATTTGTTAGAAAATTCACAGAAAGATTTAGGCATTTCAACAACAGGTTGATTTATAGAAATAGAAACCCTGCCTCTGTGAGCAGACATAGCTTTTCTTTCCGGCCATCGTAAAATAGACATGTCCGTGGGTCCAAGCAGAGTCTGCTTTTGAAGTGAGACATCTTTTAGCGTGCTGTTGGGAAGTGGACCTCATTTTATCCCTGCACTGTAGTAGTGCTTAGACACATTGCAACACGCCACAACGTTCAGCTTCTGTAGGAGAGGCAGACTCCAGAAACCCATAACCAAGACATCTCGTTTGTTATCTTTGACCTTTTGTGTTGAGCATGGAAGCATGTCCGTTTGCAAGATGACACAGACCTTAGAGTTTATTTAATAATCAGTGTGAGTTAGTTTGATGAAAACCATACACCCGAAATGGCTCAGAAGTCTTCTGAAGAATACATCTTAAAGCTGATCTTATTCATTTGTAGACGGTAATTGCTTTAATAACCATTGGGAGGTATGTGTGCTTGGCTGAGACGTGTGGAAAGTCTCTTCCTGGATTCATTAGCAATTCTGGGCTTCCCGATAAGAAGCAGTAAGTACTAGCTCTAAATCTTCACAGAGTCACTTGTACTTTTTATTTTGCTTTTGAAGGTAAGTTGTTGTTTTCCTTATTCTTACATTACTGTGTATATGGTTCCTGTTCCTCCAACTCCTTTTAGGTTGACATTTTCTAGTTATTTTTCAGTGGTCATATTAGCCATGTGAGTTGCATAATACTGAGGTATATAACTGGGTGTGGTGGTGCCTGCTGTTAAGCCCAGCACTTGAAAGGCGGAGGAAGGAGGATCTCTGAGTCTGAGACCAGTTTGGTCTATAGAGTGAGTTCTAGGACAGCCAAGGCTATACAGAGAAACCTTGTCTTAAAAAACAAACAAAAAAATTAAAAAAATAAAAACAAACAAACAAACAAATATCTTCCATAATGAAAAGAAGTAAACTATATAAAAAATGAGGTTATGAAGTAAAGAAGTAAAAGTAGTAATGAAAGATAAATAAAGGAAGAAAAGAAAAGTATAATAAAAAGAAGTAATGAAAAGACAAATAAAGGAAGAAAAGAAAAGTATAAATATAAGTGATAAGTAAACAAATGTCCTGTCAAGGAACCACAGTTAATCCTAGTGTACATTATAACAGATAGCTCTAAAATCAGGCATCCTCATACTTACCTTAAATCTAACCATTCAAGAATCCGAGGCAGGAGGATGATCACTTTTAGCCGAGGTTGAGCTATATCACTGCACCATATCACAACCAAACAAAACAAAACAAAACCAAACAAACTAAGCAAGCACAAACCAAACAAGCAAAACTCTCACCCAAATGCCCATAAGTAATATAACACCCCCCCCTCCACACACACACACAGTTGAGAGGATAAGGCATCCAAGTTTAGACATAAAGCATTGTATTATAGTTTGTTCTGTGGTCAGATACCCCAGGTTTTTTTTTTTTTCCTTTCTTTCTCTATTTGGCATTCTCTTCAGAGGAGCCACAAGAACACCGAAAGAGTAATTAGAAGAGCTGGCTTTATGTCTACTCTAGTGACTTTTACGTCTTTGGCATTAAACAATATTTGTTCTTTTAATCTGGAGAGAGGAAAAGTGGTTCCTATTGTGCCTCTCTGTGCAATGGACTGGGAACGTGATGGGTGTTTGTAGGTAATTAGTCTGTGTAGGGTGATGGAAATTCTGCTGTGTACATCTCAGGCCTGGGGGACAATGGCACTTTCTTAACCCCTTATTTCCTGATTAAATTTATATCTCTGGAAGCCTACTTCAGACTTTAAATACCAGGTAATCTAAACCTGGAAGCATTTACCTAGATAATTCAAGCTCCAAACAGCCATTGCATTAGGCACTTTCAATATACAATGGTACAAAATGGACATTCCAGTTGGAGAGTTCTAGTTGGATAAAACTCCAGATGGGCTAAATGCAATGTTTTTTGTGAGACGAAAACTGTACTTTAAAGTTCATGGTTAGAACATCATGGTGTGATTCAGGTGTCAAGTCGACAAGGGTGGATTTTTGATGGTTAACTTTCATTATCACTTTGACTGGGTTTAGAATTACCTTGGAGATATATCTGTAGGCATCTCGATGAGGGTGTTTCCAGGGGGGATTAACTGAGGGGAGAGGACCTACCCTGAGTGGGGATGTCATCTTCCACTGGGGTCCCAGGGTTAATGAAAACAGCCAGAAAATCACTGAAATTGCCCTTTGTTTCTCAATGCATTGAGATTATAAGCAAGGTCCAGCTAGATGCTGTCATACCTACCATCATGCTGCCCCTATGAATTTTGTCCCCTTATCAATATAAAACCTTTATTTTCATTAAAAATAATTTACAGAAGTTATACTGTACTCTTTTGAGGTCTAGCTTGCAATCTCCCAAGATACTTCCTATTTTTGGTTTTTTTTTTTTTGGATATGTTTAGACCTACAACAATAACAACAACAGCAACAACAGCAGCAGCAGCAGCAGCAAAACAAACCTCATTACTCTACTTAAGAGAGATAGAGGGATATATCCTATCATTTCAGCATCCTGGTCATGGTCCTTGCCCAACCCACCAACCACATCATCTGAATAATTAGTGAGCTAAGCTCAGTCAACACATAGAAACACACACTCACATACACACACACATACATACACATGCACACACAGAGATATACACAGACACATGCACACACAGAAGCACATTTTTAAGTTTGTTACCTCACAACAGAAGACTGAAATATGGATGCGGAAAGAAGCAGAGGAACCAGTGAGAAGCTTATTTAGTTGCTTAAGTGATAGGTGGCAGAGTCTGGGTTGAGAAGTCAGGAGGTGGAAGTTGAAGTCAGTGAGGGTATGCTCAGGGTTAGGGTGCACATCGATTGGCCAGTGTGTCTGAAGTAACAATAATTCTACTCAGATGAGAAAAATTTAAAAATCACACTGAAAAAGATAAGCAGTCTAGCTATACTATCTATATTATATTCATATACATTAAGTTGTTAGTGTTTGTATAGTTGTTACAGATATTGGATACATAACAAGAGGTAGGCCATAGTTAAATTGTGACTGCTGAAGTCACAACTGGTGAGGGATATTAGCATGACAATGCGTGTGATCAGCTAGCTATGAAGAACAGTTAGGGAATAAATGTGGTTCAAGGTAGTGCCTTGGGGAATACCAATGTTGAAAAGTAAGGAGGAGACACTGAGTGTAAGAAACAGAGACTGAGAAGAAAGGATCAGGATAGAAGGGTGGGGGAATGTCTCCATTTAAATGAACAAAGTGCCAACTGCTGAATCAGTGTTCTTGACATGACAGGCCACATGAGAAAAGGGTGAAAGAACATGAATGGCATTGTTAAACGAGTCTGTTAGTCTCGGTGGGCTAGAAGATGTAGATGACAGAGCGGGTGATAAACATAAAATCAGTGAAGTTAAAAATGGTTTCATTCCCTTCTGCTACTTACGAGACATGTATTCAAAGTTGGAGGTGCAAGATGCTGTAACAAGTTCAGTGACATCGCCCGGTGACTGGGATGGGGATGAGTCAGTGGACGGAAGCAATGTGGGTTGTGTGAGTGGGTCTAGGTAATTCCAGGAGCAAGCCTTGGAATAGCATGAAGCTGGAATACAGAATGCAGGGGGAGATCCGACCCTCTCTGCTGCTGTTCGTCACAGCACGGGAGGAATGCAGAGCCCATGACCCTGTGCTTCATCCCTGTTGCATTAGGAACAATCCCTTTCCCATTGTCTTATTTTGGGGGAGTATTTTCAATGTGTTGGGCAGTTAAATAGAAATCCTTGGAGTCATGAATGGATTTGACATCTGAGGCACATCTGAAATTCCCAGTGTCTGCTCATCTTCTGAAGTGATGGTCCAGACCCTCTGTTCAGAGACTTCAGTCTTCCTTTTAGTTATTCAAAAGTAATTGCTATGGTTCAGATGTGATTTGAGTGTATCCTGTATACAGTCCAGAGTGCATCGTGTTCAGTAAGACCTGGTCAGAGCTGATCTTGTGTTTAGGGATACTGCCCTGGAGAGAATGAAAAGTTCTTATGGGGACTGAGTTGGTTGCTCAGAGCTTTGTTATAAAAAGTTAAGACTTTCTTTCCATACTCTGTCTTCCTCTCTTGACATGTAATATCTCCCTCTCACAGGTGCTTCCAACATTGGTGCCTTCTGACATGACTGACACAGCCAAAGGGTTTCTTAGAAGAGCCCAGTAGACATTAGCATCATGCTAGATAGATCTCCAGAACTGTGAGTATATGTTATTTTCTACATAGAGTCCTATGAGTATATATTATTTTCTTTATAGAGTACTTGCATTCAAACTTCCTGTGGTAGCAATGGAAAGTGGACTACTGTAGTCATTAAACTGTCCAGAATTACTGTTGCCGTAGGATTTATGGAGGTAAACTATATAAAGTACTTCCCACCTAATATCCGCTGGCAAAAATGAAGGCTCTGCAACTGACTGAGATATTGTCCAGGACACCTTATTGGGCTCTGCAGAGACAGGCCACTGAAATACCTTTGCCTGCCATTGTGAAGGCTTTAATAGTGACATATAGAAGAGTTATTGTAGAGAAAGTAATTCTATGCTGAGGGGAGAAAATGAAACTGGGCTCTACTGCCAAGATGTTCGAGCTTTTCAACAGTGTCAAGATAGCTTCATGTCCTTTGGGGAATTTAAATTATTACTTTATTAACATTCTGTCTTGCTTCCCTGCATTCTTCCTAACATGTTTTCATCTGTCACAATGAAAAGGGTGACTCTGTTTTTCTCTTCCTAGTTTATTCCTTATTTATAAGGAATGAAAAAGAAACATAGGAAAAATTCATCTCATGAATAGTTAGGGTTTTAAGTTGTATCTGAAAAAAATCCTAAAACATTATTTCACTATATTCCTTGGAAAGAATTTAAAAATACTTAACATCTATCTATCTATCTATCTATCTATCTATCTATCTATCTATCTATCTACCTATCTATCTGCCATCTATCTACCCCCTGTATTATTTTTGTGTCAGTGTTTCTAAAATATCTGAGACAAAAACAAAACAAAAAAAAAAACAACAAAAAAAAACAACTTGAAGAAAGGTTTCTTTAGCTCATGGTTTCAGAGAGTCTTGGAGAATATTGTAGCAGGTGTGTGTGGAGTAGGCTCCTTACATTTTAGAAAACTAGGAATCAGAAAATTTAACCTAGAACTAGGTGCAGCGATAGCCTTCAGGTCTATTTCCAATGTTCTGCTACTCCCAGAGGGTCCCACAGCATTGAAAACAGTGGTACAAGCTGGGGACCTAGTGATCAAAACATGCCTTTTGGTGAGGATTTCAGATTTAAACAATAACTTTTCATGCCTTCAAAAGTTAATGGTTTTCTCATAATTCTCATCAGGAAAAAAAAGTGTTAACTTCAACTTTAAGATTACCCAACCAAATAGTTTCAAATATTGTTCAGAAGTCCAGAGTCAAAGTCTCTTCTGAGACTCAAGACTATCTCTTAGTTTTGTAAAGTGAAAGAGAAAGCTCGCAGCGTACAGTGACATAGAGCAAACATTTTATTACAGAGGGAACAACAGATGTATAACAAGAAGCCACTGGTCCTAAGTTAGACAGAGAGCTGCGTCTAGCATCTGGAGCACGTGGCAGTGTGATGTGGGTCCCAGTGCTTGGGTCGGCCCTTTCTCATGCCCAGTGTCCTATAGCACATGGCATCTCTCTTGACACAGCTTTGCGTTGTCCCGCAGGCGTCCTTGGCGGATGCTCCACTTCTCTGGCATCACCATCCTGGGACCTCCATGGCAGTTAGACTTTGATTTAAAAGCACCATACACAGCCTGCACAGGGGATCTTTGCAGGAGCTTCTATCCTTCTATGCTTTTCCTGTCCTCAGACACATTTCTCTGGATCCGTGATGGAAGCCACTATGGCCTTGAAACTCTTGCATCTGGCATACCTGACAATCTAGAACCATATGAACACTGCTGACTGCAGCTGATTGGGGAAACAGGCAGGGCCTCCTTTTGTCACAGCTGTAGTGGCTCTTGGTTCCTAGATATCTGATTCCAGAAAAATACTCCAGTATTTGACTCTTGTAGCCAGGCTTGTAGAGGCTCTGTTTTTTCTCTCTCTCTTTCAGGTACTCTCTTTCCTTTCTTTTTCTTTTCTCATTTATTAATTTTATTCACTTTACATACTTGTAGCCTCTTTCCTCCTCCATTCCCAGTCCCACCCTGTTCCTATCTCCTACCCCTTCCCCTTTTCCTCAGAAAAGGGGAGCTGCCTTTCCCATCCACCCCAGCTCATCAAGTTGTATAAGGACTGAAAATGTCCTCTTCCCCTGAGGTCTGGCAAGGCAGTCCCACTGGGGTAAAGTGTTATAAAAGCTAGCAAATGAGTCCATGTCCAGTGCAGTTCCCACTTCCCTTACTAGAGTACCCAATTGAAGCCTAAGCTGCCCATTTGCTACATCTTTGTGGGGCTCTAGATCCAGTCTATGCACGGTCCTTTGCTGATGGTTCAGTCTCAGCAAGCTCCTCTGTGTCCTGGTTAGTTTTCTCTGCTGTATTTCCTGTGAAGTTCCTGTTACTTCTAGGTCCTTTTTTCTTTCCTCCCACTATTCCCCAAGACTTTCTGTGCATCCACCAATGTTTGGCTGTGAAGCTCAGCATCTCTTTTGAGGTGCTGATGAGTAGAGCATCTCAGAGGGCAATTCTGACAGGCTCCTGTCTGCAAGCTTAGCAGAGTATTAGTCATGGTGTCAGGAGTTGGCTGTCTCCGATAAGGTGGGTCTTTGGTGGGGCCAGGCATTGGTGGTTGGGCATTCTCTCAATCTCTGCTCTATCCACACTGTCTTTATCCCTGCACATCTTATAGGAAGGGTAAATTTTAGGTTCAAATTTTTGTGGGTGGGTTGGTGTTCCCCACCCACAAACTAGAAGACTAGTCTAGTTAGAGGACGCCCTCTTCAGTCTCTTATGTTCTCTGCTACTAGGATTCTCTGCTTGAATCCCCCTCATAAACTCTCAGGAGCCTACCCTGACTTATGTCTCTAGCTTGTCACAGAGATGTCCCCACACCCACTTTCTCTTTTCTCTACAGGCCTACTGTCCTTTCGCCCTTGTTCTCCTCAGGTCTGATGTCCATCCTCTTAACACTTGGAGCCCCCTCTTCTGCCTTGTTCCCTCTCTTCAGCCATTACCTCTGCCTATTCTATCTTCCCACTTGTATCCTCTTTATTACTTATGTTCTTTGGGTCTGTGCAACATAATATGCTTATCTTGTGCTATATGGTTAAAATCCACTTATAAGTGAGTGCATACCATGTGTCTTTCCGGGTCTGGGTGACCTCACTCAGGATGATATTTTCTAGGTCCATATATTTGCCTGCAAATTTCATGATTTCTTTGGTTTTAATAGCTGAGTAGTGTTCCACTGTGTAAATGTGCCAAAGTTTCTTTATCCATTCTTCCCTTGAGGGACATCTAGGTTGTTTCCAGATTCTGGCTATTGTGAATAAAGCTGCTATGAACACAGTTGAACAAGTGTCCTTGTTGTATGGCAGAGTATCTTTTGTGTATATACCCAGGAGAGTTATAGCTGGGTCTTCAAATAAACTTATTCTCAATTTTCTAAGAAAGCACCAGATTGATTTCCAAACTGGTTGCACAAGTTTACACTCCCACCAGCAATGGAGGCCTGTTATGCTTTCTACACAACCTTGCTAGAATGTACTGTCCTTTGAGATTTTGATCTTAGCCATTCTGACTGGTGTGAGATGGAATCTCAGAGTTGTTTTGATTTGTATTTTTCTGGTGACTAAGAAAGTTGAGTATTTCTTTAAGCACTTCATGGCCATTCAAAATTCTTCTGTTAAGAATTCTCGATACTGGCTCCGCAGGGTCGCTCAGCCACCGACTGTACTGCCCACCCAAACCCTCAGTGACAGGTAATACACTATATACCCACCAAAGCCAAGCAGACCAACCATACAAGCTAAGCACACCAGGCACTGGGCCTCCCAGGCTTGGAGAGCACAGTGGAGGGCCCCCAGGACTTCCCAGAAGGCATCTGGACCGGCATCCCAGTCTCCAGCTGCAGTGGGACTTCCTAACCTGGCAGCGGCAGCAGCACTGAGCTGGCAGAGCACTTTAGTCCTCCTGCATAAGAACAGGAAGGGCCATATACCCCGATCCCTGCCGAAGTGACCTGCTTAAGAATGAGTGCACCCTTGAGTATCTGCAGAGCCCCAGATCCAGGGTCCTAAAGTAGAAGCCAGGCATCAGACCCCTCCCACTCACATACCCACTTTGGGAAACAGAGGGTCACTTGGGACATTGAAGCCCCTGCTCTGCAGGTCCAACTGAGGAGTTAAGGTAGTTAATGCCAGAAATTGTGTTGCGACCATCACTAGTCCCTGCTACATATACAGTACAGAGCCCCTCCCACACACTCAAGGGCTCAACATTATCACTCTGTCCCTCGAGACACACTTCCACGCACACTTCCACACCCCCACACCCACACCCACACACACACCCCCCCCCACACCCACACCCCCCCCCCACACACACCCACACACACACACCCACACCCACACACACACACACCCACACCCACACCCACACCCACCCCCCCCCCACACACACCCACACCCACACACCCACACACACACCCACACACACCCACACACCCACACATACACACACCCACACACACACACCCACACACACACACACCCACACCCACACCCACACACACCCCCCCCCACACATACACACACACACACACACATACACACACACACAGACACACACACCCACACCCACACACACACACACACACACCCACACACACACCCACACACACACACCCACACACCCACACACACACACACCCACACACCCACACACACACACACACACCCCCCCCACACACACACACACGCGCATGTGTGCACCTGAAGTTGCCCCTTTTGCACCCTCGTACTTTCCTCCCACAGGTACAGCTAGTCCACCAATGCACACGCTGAGGCCACGGGACCTCTCTCAGCTTCCTGAAGAACTCTCCAGACGCCAGAGAGAGACAGTCCCAGTATGAACTGCAGAAACCAGAAACAAATAGGGAAGGTTTCAGATAAGCCAATGGCCAGGGGTAAGCAAAAGAACACATCCAACAAAAATCAGGACATCATGACTTCACCAGCAACCCCCAAAATTGATGGGATACTCCAATTCATCAGGAAAATGGCTTTAAAGCTATGCTTACCCAATTATTTGAGGCTCATAAAGAGGAAACAAACAATTCTCTCAGAGCAATAGCCATGCAAATTCAGACAGTTAAAGATGAAATGAACAAATCTATCAAAGATTTGGCCAGTCAATTGGAGGCAAAGAAAGAGGAAATGGACAAAATTCTTAAAGAAACACAGGCAAATATGGCCAAACAAATAGAGGCACAAGTAGAGATACGATTAGTGGCATATAGAGAGGAAATTAACAATAAATTAGAGACCATCATAGAAAGACAGGAATACACATTCAAACAGATGAAGGAAATGGTGCAAGGCATGAAAACAGAATTAGAATCAATAAAGAAAACAGAAACTGAGAAAATCCTTGAGCTGGAGAACTTGGAGAAAAGATCAGGAACCACAAAGGTTAGCATCACCAACAGAATACAAGAGATTGAAGAGAGAATCTCTGGAGCTGAAAATACACTCGCAGAAATTGATACTTCTCTCAAAGAAAAAGTAAAATCGGAAAAGTCCCAAACACAAAATATCCAAGAAATCAAGGACACCATGAAAAGACAAAATCTAAGAATAATAAGAATTGATGAAAAAGAAGACTCCAGGCTCCAAGGTCCAGAAAATATTTTCAAGAAAATCATAGAAGAAAATGTTCCCAACTTAAAGAAAGAGATCTCCATAAATATACAAAAGGCCTACAGAACACCAAATAGACTAGACCAGAAAAGAAACACATTATGTCACATCATAGTCAAAACACTAAATCTACAGAACAAAGAAAAGTTATTAAAAGCAGCAAGGGAAAAAGGCCAAATAACATATGAAGGTAGATCTATCAGAATCACACCAGACTTCTCATCAGAAACTATGAAAGCCAGAAGGGCCTGGGCAGGTGTCATGCAGACTCTAAGAGACCACAAATGTCAACCCAGACTATTATACCCTGCAAGGCTTTCAATCAACATAGATGGAGAAAACAAAATATCCCATGACAAAACTAAATTTATGCAATATCTACACAGCAAACCATCCCTACAGAAGATAGTAGGAGGAAAACTCCAATCCAATGAAAACAACTTCACCCAAGAAAACATAGCATACAGATAATATCCCAACAAAAATGAAAAGCAAACAAGCAATGAAACACAGTAAGACCACCGACTCCAAAATAAAAAGAACTAACATTCATTGGTCACTGTTATCTATCAACATCAATGGACTCAACTCTCCAATAAAAAGACACAGACTAATAGAATGGGTTCGGAAATAGGATCCAACATTCTGCTGCATCCAAGAAATGCACCTCTGCAACAAAGATAAATACTATCTCAGAGTAAAGGGCTGGAAAAATGTCTTTCAAGCAAACAGACTCAGAAAACAAGCTGGGGTAGCTATCCTAATATCTAATAAAATAGACTTTCAACCAAAATTAATCAAAAAATATGAGGAGGGACACTACATTCTCATCAAAGGAAAAATCCACCAAGAGGACATCACAATTCTGAACATCTATGCCCCAAATACAAGAGTGCCTACATTCATAAATGAAACATTACTAAACTTAAATCACACATCGATCCCAACACCTTGATAGTGGGAGACTTCAACACCCTGCTTTCACCAAGGGACAGATCATCTAGACAGAAGCCTAATAAGGAAATAAAGGCACTTACAGAGGTCCTAAATCAAATGGACCTAACAGATGTCTACAAAACTTTCCATCCAAACTCAAAAGAGTATACCTTCTTTTCAGCACCTCATGGAACCTTCTCCAAAATAGACCATATAGTTGGTCACAAAGCAAGCCTCAACAGATACAAGAAGATTGAAGTAATCCCCTGCATTCTATTGGACCACCACGGACTAAAGCTGGACCTCAACAAAAATGGAATTAGAAAAAAGCCTACAAGCACATGGAAACTGAACAACTTGCTGCTCAATGATAGCTGGGTTAAGGAAGAAATAAAGAAAGAAATTAAAGACTTCCTAAAATTCAATGAAAAATGAGGGTATAACATACCCTAATTTGTGGGACACAATGAACGCAGTACTCAGAGGAAAATTCATAGCACTAAGTGTCTTTAAGAAGAAATCTGTGATATCTCATACAAACAACTTAATGCCCAACTGAAAGCCCTAGAAAAAAAAAAAAGAAGCAAATATACCGAAGAGGAGCAGATGGCTGGTATAATCAAACTCAAGGCTGAAATCAATCAATTAGAAACAATTAAACTATTCAAAGAATCAATGAAACCAAGAGCTGGTTCTTTGAGAAAATCAACAAGATAGGCAAACCTTTAGCCAAGCTTACTAAAGGGCAGAGAGAAACTGTCCAAATCAGCAAAATCAGAAATGAAAAGGGGGACATAACTACATACATTGAGGAAATCCAAACAATCATTAGGTCGTACTACAAAAGCCTATAGACCACAAAATTCAAAAATCTAAAGGAAATGGACAATTTTCTTGATAGATTCCATCTACCAAAATTAAGTCAAGATCAGGTAGCAAGACTGAATAGTCCTATATCCCCCAAGGAAATAGAAGCAGTCATCAACAGCCTTCCTTCCAAAAAAAGCCCTGGGCCAGATGGATTCAGTGCAGAATTCTACAAGACCTTCAAAGAAGTGCTAAATCCAATTATCTCCAAACTAGTCCACAAAATAGACACAAAAGGAACATTACCAAACTCATTATATGAAGCCACAGTCATCTTGATACCTAAACCACACAAAGACCCAACAAAAAAAGAACTTCAGACCTATCTCTCTTATGAATATTAATGCAAAAATACTCAATAAAACACTTGCAAACTGAATACAAGAACACATCAAAGTTATCTTCCACCATGACCAAGTAGGCTTCATCCCAGGCATGCAAGGGTGGTTCAACATATGGAAATCCATTAATGTAATCCACCACATAAACAAGCTGAAGGAGAAAAACCACATGCTCATCTCCTTAGATGCCAAAAAAGCATTTGACAAAGTCTAACACCCATTCATGTTTAAAGTGTTGGAGAAATCAGGGATACAAGGCACATACCTAAACATAGTAAAGGCAATATACAGCAAGCCTACAGCCAATATCAAGGTAAATGGAGAAAAACTTAAATCAATCTTACTGAAATCAGGGACAAGGCAAGGCTGCCCACTCTCTCCATATCTCTTCAACATAGTACTTGAAGTCCTAGCCAGAGCAATAAGACAACTAACGGAGATCAAGGGGATACAAATCGAAAAGGAAGAGGTCAACGTGTCACTATTCACAGATGATATGATAGTATACATGAGCGACCCCAAAAATTCAACCAGAGAACTCCTTCAGCTGATAAATACCTTCAGCAAAGTGGCAGGAGACAAAATCAACTAAAAAAAAATCAGAAGCCCTCCAGTATATCAAAGACAAAAGGGCCGAGAAAGAAATCAGGGTAACAGCACCCTTCACAATAGCCACTAATAACATAAAGTAGCTTGGGGTGACACTAACCAAACAAGTGAAAGACCTGTTTGAGAAAAACTTCAAGTCTCTGAAGAAAGAAATTGAAGAAGATATCAGAAGATGGAAAGATCTCCTGTGCTCATGGATTGGTAGGATTAACATTGTGAAAATGGCCATCCTGCCAAAAGGAATCTACAGATTCAACACAGTTCCCATCAAAATACCAACACAAATTTTTACAGACCTTGAAAAAAAATTCTCCCGTTCATATGGAGAAACAAAAAACCCAGAATCTCCAAAACGATCCTGTACAACAACAGATCATCTGGTGGTATCTCCGTCTCTGATCTCAAGCTGTACTACAGAGCAATAGTAATAAAAACTGCATGGTATTGGCATAGAAACAGAAAGGAAGATCCATGGAACCGCATAGAAGACCCAGAAATAAACCCACACACCTATGAATACTCAATTTTTGACAAAGAAGCCAAAACCTTTCAATGGAAAAAAGACAGCATCTTCAACAAATGGTGCTGGTCCAACTGGATGTCTACATGCAGAAAAATGCAAATAGATCCATATTTATCACCCTGCACAAAACTAAAGTCCAAGTGGATCAAAGACCTCAACATAAAACCAGATACTCTAAATCTGTTAGAAGAAAAAGTGGGGAACAGCCTAGAATTCATTGGCACAGGAGACAACTTCCTGAACAGAACACCAACAGCACAGACTCTAAGAGCAACAATCAATAAATGGGACCTCATGAAACTGAAAAGCTTCTGTAAAGCAAAAGACACTGTTGTCAGAACAAAACGACAGCCTATAGACTGGGAAAAGATCTTCACCAACCCTATATCTGATAGAGGGCTGATATTCAGCATATATAAAGAACTAAAGAAGTTAAAAAGCAATAAATCAAGTAACCCAATTAAAAAATGGGGAATGGAGCTAATTCTCTGTAGAATAATATAGAATGGCAGAGAAACACTTAAAGAGATGCTTAACATCCTTAGCCATCAGGGAGATGCAAATCAAAACGACCCTGAATTTCACTTTACACCCATCAAAATGGCTAAGATCAGAAACTCAAGTGGCAACACATGCTGGAAAGGTTGTGGAGAAAGAGGAACCCTCCTCCATTGCTGGTGGGAATGTAAACTTGTACAACCACTTTGGAAGTCAATCTGGCACTTTCTCAGACAATTAGGAATAGTGTTTCCTCAAGACCCAGCTATACCACTGCTAGGTATATACCCAAAATTTGCTCAAGTACACAACAAGGACATTTGCTCAACCATATTTGTAACAGCTTTATTTGTTTTTTTTTATTCATTTTTTGACACTTTTTATTTAATTTTTTATTAATTACACTTTATTCACTTTGGATCCCCCCATGAGCCCCTCCCTCCTCCCCTCCCGACCTCCCAATCCTACCCTCCCTCCCCTTTCTTCACGCATGCCCCTCCCCAACTCCACTGATAGGGGAGGTCCTCCTCTTCTTCCTTCTGATCTTAGTCTATCAGATCACATCAGGATTAGCTACATTGTCATCTTCTGTGGCCTGGTAAGGCTGCTCCCCCCTCAGGGGGAGGTGATCAAAGAGCAGGCCAATCAGATTATGTCAGAGGCAGTCCCTCTTCTCATTACTATGTAACCCACTTAGACACTAAACTGTCATGGACTGCATCTGTGCAGGGGTTCTAAGTTATCTCCATGCCTGGTACTTGGTTGGAGTATGATTCTCTGGGAAGACCCCTGTGTTCAAATTTTCAGGTTCTGTTGCTCTCCTTGTGGGGTTCCTGTCCTCTCCAGATCTTACTTTTTCCCATTTCTTACATAAGATTCCATGCACTCTGCCCAACAGTTGGCCATAAGTCTCAGCGTCTGCTTTGATAGTCTGCAGGGCAGAGCCTTTCAGAGGCCCTCTGTGGCAGGTTCCTAGGTTGTTTCCTGTTTTTTCCTTCTTCTGATGTCCATCCTCTTTGCCTTGTAATAGCCAGAACCTGGAAATAAGCCTTATAATAGCCAGAACCTGGAAACAACCCAGATGTCCATCAATGGAAGAATAGATACAGAAACTGTGATATTTTTACACAATGGAATACTACTCAGCAATCAAAAATGAGGAAATCATGAAATTTGCAGGCAAATGGTGGGATCTAGAAAAGATCATTCTGAGTGAAGTATCCCAGAAGGAGAAAGACAAACATGGTATATATACTCGCTTATATAGGCCTATAAGATATGATAAACATAATGAAATCTATACACCTAAAGAAGATAAACAAGAAAGCAGACAGGAGGTAAGATGATCAATCCTCACTTAGAAAGACAAATGGGATGTGCATTGGACATAGGACAGGAGTCTACCACAGAAGGCATCTGGAATACTCTACCTAGCAGTGTGTCAAAGCAGATACTAAAACTCATAACCAAACCTTTGCCAGAGTTCAGGGAATCATATGAAAGAAGGGGAGTTAGTATGACGTGGAAAGGATAGGAGCTCCACAAGGACCAAACATATCTGGGCACAGGTGTCTTTTCTGAGATTGACACTCCACCAAGGACCATGTATGGATATAACCTAGAACCTCTGCTCAGATGTAGCCTGTGGTAGTTCAGTAACCAATTGGTTTCCCATAATAAGGGGAAGAGGGACTATTTCTGACAGGAACTCAATGGCAGGCTCTTTGACCTCCCCACCCCCAAGGGAGGAGCAGTCCTGCTAGGCCACAGAGGAGGACTTTTCAGCCAGTCCTGAAGATACCTGATAAACCAGGGTCAGATGAAGGGAGAGGAGGTCCTTCCCAATCAGTGGACTTGGAAAGGGGCCGGGAGGAGATGAGAGAGGGAGGGTAGGATTGGAATGGAATTAGGGAGCAGGATACAGCTGGGATACAGAGTTAATAAAATGTAACTAATAATAAAAAAATAAAATTAAGTTAAGAAAAGAATTCTCTATTTTGTTCTCTGCCCTGTTTTTTCATTGGGTTATTTTGTTTATTGATGTTTGATTTCTGAGTTCATTATATATTTTGAATATTAGACCTTTGTCCAATATAGGATTGGTGAAGATATTATCCCAAACTATAGATTATCTTTTCATTCAGTTGACAGTGTTCTTTGCCTTATAGAAGCTGTACAGTTTCATGAGGTCCCATTTATTAACTGTTGATCTTAGAGCCTGAGCTGTTGGCGTTCTGTTCAGGAAGTTGTCTCCTGTGCTAATGAGTTCAAGACTCTTCCCCACTTTTTCTTCTAACAGGTTTAGTGTGTTACTTCTGCTTTGATGTTCATGAGTGAAATTGGCCTGAGATTCTCTTTCTTTGTTGAGTCTTTGTGTTAGGTGTCAAGGTGACTGTGGCTTCATAAAATAAATTTGGCAGTGTTCCTTAAGTTTCTATTTTATGGATTAGTTTGAGGAGTATTGGTATTAGCTTTTCTTTGAATGTCTAGTAGAATTCTGTGCTGAAATCATCTGGACCTGGGCTTTTTTGGTTAGGAGAGTTTTGATGATTGCTTCTATTTCCTTAGGAATTATAGGACTATTAAATTTGTTTATCTAATCTTGATTCAACTTAGGTAAGTGTAGTCTGTCAAGAAAATTGTTCATTTCATTTAGATTTTCAAATTTTGTAGCATATAGGCTTTTGAAGTAAGACCTAATGATTCTTTGGATGTCCTCAGTATCTGTTGTTATGTCCTCCTTTTTGTTCCTGATTTTGTTAATTTGGATACTCTCCCTATGCCTTTCAGTTAGTTTGGCTTAGGGCTTGTCTATCTTGTTGATTTTCTCAAAGAACCAGCTCTTGATTTCATTGATTCTTCATATCATTCTCTTTGTTTCCAATTTCTTGATTTCAGCTCTGAGTTTGATTATTTCTTATCTCCTCCTCTTTGTTTGCTTCCTTCTGTTCTAGAGCTTTCAGATATGCTGCTAAGTTACTAGCATGGGTCTTTATGAAGGTTCTTAGTGCTATGAACTCTTCTCTTAGTACTGCTTTCATTGTGTCTCATAAGTTTGGGTATGTTGAGGCACTGTCTTTTCAAATGAATAGCTTTAAGATGAAATTGTGATTTTATACACCTTGGGACCTTTGATTAGAGGACATTCTCAAAGACATCTTTTTCACTGTTTTAACAAAAAGTGACTGGTTTCTTTTTAATGCTGTTAATATCTTTAACATTATAGCTGCCTCAACTAAAACTACTGAGTTCTTACTCCTTGCTCACCTAATGGTAAATATTGTAATCACAAGAACCCTGGATATAAGGTTTAGACTAGAAGATAAGATTTTGCCAACAAATGGAAATAAACATTTGTGTTTTTACCTTAAATCTACACAACAGCATATATTCCAAATTATTTTTCCTTTTTTTCTCCCAATTCTCAGCCAGCAATAACCATTGTACAATCAAATGAATACTGTCTTGACATTTCCACTGCTAACTAAATCAGTTCATTACTTTTATATTTAGCCTCACCCAAATTTTCAGGTTATGAGGACAATGCAGTGAGATTCTTTTTCAGGATGTAGTATGAATGAATACTAACACAATTTCTGGTAAAGTTTTTTTTTTTCTTCCTGTTTGAAAGTTTATAAACATAGTCTTTTTCATCCACATTTCTGTCAGAACTTTCATTTCTAAACTCTCACCCATTAAATTCTAATCATGTTACTGTAAGATTTTTCACACCTCAAACTCCTCTACAGTTCTGTAGTCAAGTTCCAAAGACCTAAGAACCACATGGCTATGTTTACTATAGCAATAACCACACTTCTTCACCACCTTTTAAAAAATATTATTTGTATGTCACTGTGAACAGATCACCTGCCCAAAACAACTTCAAGGATGAAAGGCTTAATTTCGCTCACAGATTCAGAGGGGTGGCCTCAGTTCTTTAGAGCCTGCAGTGTACCATAACAGAAGCTTATGGCAGAGGATCCAGGAAGCTGACGACGTAGGATGGAATTAGGGAGATGTAACCTTACAATTCCTTCCTCCTACTTCTGTTAGCCAAATCCACATCCCAAATGTTCCATTGCCATTGATATACTAGTAGAACAAAGTGAGTCTCTCTCTGGGAAGGTAATTTTAGATTCAAACAGTAAGTCATCTATGTATCTATGTGTCTATGTATGTATGTATGTATGTATGTATGTATGTATGTATCTATCTATCTATCTATCTATCTATCTATCTATCTATCTATCCACCCATGGTGATTTGAATGAGAAGGTCACTCACAGGCTCATATATTTGAACTTTAATTCTAAGTTGGTGGAACTATTTATACAGATTGGGAGGTACAACCTTGTTGGAGGAGGTGTGTCACTAGGAGTGGGCTTTGAGGATTCAAAAGTTTCCACAAGGCCAAGGCCTGATCTTTCTCTACTTCTTGCCTGAAGATAAGGATTTGACTTTTAGCAACTGCTCCATCACCATACCTGCCTGCTTGTTGCTATGCTGCTATGATGATCATGAGCTAACTCTATAAAACTGTAAGCAAGCCCCAATTAAATGCTTTTTCTGTAAGTTACTTTGGTCATGTTGTTGTTATGTGGCAGCAATAGAACAGTAACTAAGATACCATCCTTCTGTCTTTTAATCTCTTTGTCTAGATGTCCCATGAGCCTCTGTAGATCACTGTATTTCAGTAAACAAGCATTCAGTTATTTGAGTAGTAAATCTAAAAAGGTAGCAGAAGCTCAAGAACTAAACTGTTTAATGTCCTTTTGTGAAACAAATAGAACTCTTCAGGATAGAAGACAGATGTAGGGATGATGAGTGATATTGAGTGAGTGATAAGACCCTGGGTAAAGAGAGGTACCTGCAGTGTTTCTTTCTCCATGATAAAAAGAAAAAATATATTTTTATGAGTCTTAGATAAAACTCACAGCCATATCAAGATAGTCTTATTTGTCAGAATAGCAACTTCTGATGTATAATGAAACATACTGATATAGACAATGATAAAAGATAAATTTTTGATGGTGTTTCAGAAATGCAGTAAATGTTCTGATGTTAAACCGTTTGGCCAGTTTCAGAATGTCATTTTCTGCTCTCCCACATATTTGTAATTTTATACCAAATGCAAGATGTTTCTCTTGTGGATAAAAACATCTGGCTTTGAGTCACTGAATTGTCTAATGGAATAAGCAACAGAAGCATTCCAGAGTGATAATGGACAGGCAATTTGGGCACACTATTTAGCTTACTTAGTTCCTCTAGGGAGCAGATATTTCATCATGTGGAATGAGAATTAGCTTTAGAAGGAGCAGAGATAACACCAGAATTTCCCAGCTCTTTGCCTCTAGAGGCACTACTTAATCTAAGTATTGAACCTTTGGAAATGGGGCTGGTGGCTAAAATTTAAATTCAGATCAAAATTATGGCCAGGCATAACTGAATATAAACTACACTGAGGATACAGCTAGTATAGCTAAGACAATATGTTCTATGTTTTGCCCATGAAACCTCAATGGTTCCTAAGGATGATGACCACTGTAAAGCTTCAATTATAATGTAAAAATATATGATATGGGCTTGCACTATAAATTTAAGATGTTATAATTACAATGACAACATAACTAACAGTATTAAAGATCCCTGCCTTTTATTTTATTACCTATGAATTTGGAGTTCATGATATGAACTCCCATTTTGAGTGTCTTTGAGTATTTTAACCTCCTCCCAGCTTATATATAGCACTAATGTAATTTGGAGTATTTCTTTCAGGTTCATTGATGCTAAACAGACAATTGTGTGTGGTTCAGTCACTGTACAAAATTAACAGTACTCTTTCACTGTTTACAGAAAGCAATTCTAGGTGTTTCAAGGTTAGCGGGGAATGGAAAGAAAGTTGTCCAGATAACTAACTGTGAAGATAAGTCATGGCAATGCTATTCATAAGGGAAGCATGCCTTTTTTCTTTCACATGTGTGTGCCTTATGGAGGACTTGGGGATCTGGTTTTCATTTCACTCTGTCTGCAATGGGCAATAAAGTTCTAACAGTGAATAACCAACTAAAACAACTTCCTTAAAAAGCAATCCAAAGAGTCACAGTTTTTAAGTTGTAGTTTTGTAGTGACCTTAAACTGGAGAAACCATAGAAATGAAATCCAAGAGGTAAGAGGTGATGGTATCATTCTAACCCTGGGGTTCAGGGTTAGTAAGTAAGTATTGGTAAGTATTTTAGAGGGAAATTAGACAAATAAAAACACAATAGAAAGTAACTTGCTTCTAGAAAACAGTGGTAATTTTAGATGTTTGGAGAGGCCAGCTCTTTAGATATTCCACTTTCCTCCATATATAATGACTAAATGCTTCAAAAGAGTTACACACACACACACACACACACACACACACACACACACACACACACACATATATATGCAGTAGCATCGGACTCACAAGATTTTGGTACTGAGGTTTGTTAGAAGGACTGTGTGGCTCTTCAGACTGTTTGCTTGAAATTCTGGAATAAATTTTGAAAAGCTGTGGAAAGTGCAGTGTATAGTGGCCTACCCCATTGATCATGCAGAATTAGGTGAGATGGACTAACTTCTCTCCTGCTGGAGGTGAAGGGCTGACAGTTTGGAGAGGGTGTGGCGGCTCTGTCAGTAGGGAGCATGCTTATGTCTTGGTGGTGCTGTGGGCACTTCAACAACGGTGAGATGTGGAGCAGGGATGCACATTATGGCAGAGGAAGCAACACCTGGGAAGATGATTGACAGTGCAAACAGACGTTGGTATAGCAGGACTGATTTTGTAAGCAGACTGAAAGTTCTGTGAGAAACAACCTAGCTTTTAAGTAAATATCAATAGCACACTCAAAGATTCTTCTGGACTGAGAGAGCACAGTTCCTCCAGCAAACAAGCTCAGTGGAGAAATCTCAGTCATGCATAACCATGGAACTGACAACCATCCAAGTCAAAGAGCAGAAACAATCTCAAATTCTCAAACAAAAACACAGAGAATATCATCACTGAATGATGAGAGATTTGCTTTACAGGACCAGAAAGTAAATATGTGAATAATTCAAAAGGGAAAAGAGCAAATAACAAACACAGAGTTTGTTCAAGTCAGTTGATACCAAATCCTTACCACCGACAGGACAGTTGACTCCTGTACATTGTATACAGCCAAGATATTATGGAAGTGTTAGGAAATAAGAACCCAGACAGCTTTATTCATTAGCAATAACAACAAGACAAGATAAGTGCAGAGAATTTATTTTATTAAATAATATAGTTGAAACACACAACCATAAAGACTGTACAAGTTAAAAGAGTACTAGCTGGTTACTCGCATGTCTCGCTGGGTGCCTGTGCCCGTTGATGCCCTCACGCTATGACTCTCTTCAGACAGAAAAGGGATCTTGGAATTACAGCCACCATTGTTACTGCCATCTCATTGGCGGCTGTTGGAGCTACCACCGTGGCATTAGCCGTGAGTCATACTGGGCAGACTGCTCAGACACTAAATAATCTTTTAGCCAATGTAGCTCATGCTTTAGATGTACAAAAAGGAATTAATGCTCAACTAAAAGGAAGCTTGATGGTGTTCAATCAGAGGATTGACCTCGTGCAGGAGCAAATTGATACCCTATGGCAAATTGCTCAACTTGGCTGTCAATGGAAGTATGCTGGACTTTGAGTCACTAGCATACAATATGAGAATTTTTCCCATGCTGCAAATCTGTCTAAACAATTGTCTAGCTATATTTTAGGTAATTGGACTGGAGAATTCGATACTATGATGTAGCAGCTGAGAGTGGCCATTGTCATGGTAAATTCTACCAGAGTGGACTCAGGACTAGCCACAGGATTATCATCATGGATTGCTGCAGCCATGAATCATCTGAAGGAATGGGCGGGCATGGGAGTGTTAGCAGGCCTTCTGGTGTTGGTCTCCTTGGTTTGCCTGTGGTGTATATGCAAGATTAGAGTCTCACAACAGTGTAATGCAGCCATGATCATTCAGGCCTTTACAGCCATTGAAGCAGGACAGTCTCCCCAAGCATGTTTGGCTACCATAAAAAGCTAAAATGTTACACTCAGGATGCGAGGCTAAGCACTGCACTCAGGGTCAGCTACTTCCGACCCAGAGAAGAGCATGTCTGATTGCATGCAGGTTGATGCCCCAGGTCCCGCCTCTGAGAAAAAGGTATCGGATGGGTCTGATGCTCTTTGGGTGGATGACACCTAAATGAACATCGGTACAAAGTCCCAATTTATTTCTAATATCAGAGATCAGACCTCTACTCTTGCCTGATGCGTCTAAAACAAAAAGGGGGAACTGTAGAGAGCTGTGTAATGCCATGCCTTAAAGATGGAGCTGGTTTTCACCTTCCACCTTCCCGATGGTGAGTGCTCTCTGTCACAAACAACTCCATATTTGGCTAAGGCTGAGGATCTGGCTTGCTTCCATGTATGTGGACCTATCTGCATTGCCCACGTGGCACGCTGGGGTTGGCTACCCAGAGGCTATTTAAGCTGTGGGCTGGCTTTCCCCAGGGTCAGAAGATTGTTCAAGGTTCCTGAATAAACTGCATTGAGAAAAAAAAAAAAAAAAAAAAAAAGAGTACTGTGGGATGCTTTGATCCATGGCTAGCCTATGCAACAATTAAGTCAGGTTAACTCTATCCATTTCCCTCATAAGTTGCTACTTCTTTATGATAAAAAATATTCCTTTTTTTCATAGTTTGTTGAAAACCATGTTGCATTGTTCTTACAAATATACCCTCCTTCATAAGAGCACTGTGGAGCTGCTTCCTATTGTATAACTGTGTCACTGATGAATGTCTCCCTCCTCCATGGTTAAAGAGATGAGCAATGGGCTGGTGAGGCATCTCAGCATGTGAGAATGTTTGGTGCTCAAATATGAGCTGAGTTCAAAGCCCCAGTCCCCATGTCAAAAAACCAAACAAGACTACATGATCCTGCAACTCTAGCACTGTCAGGAGTTGGGGCAGAGATATTAGGATTTCTGGAGCTTGTTAATTGCCAGCTTAGCTCTGGGTATAGTAAGAGAACCTGTTTCAAGGGGATGAGGTAGGGATGATGGAGCAGGATATCCAGTGCCCTCCATTGGCCTCGTCACACTCAGGCAACCATGTATACCACCCCATAGGTATTTATGTAACCACATCATATGCAAAAATAGTTTCAAAGACTGTACAAGTTGTTAGTAGAGTATCATGGAATGCAATAAATACAATGCAATGAAAATGAACATTGTGTAAAAGTACCACAATTTCTGTATCCATTCTTCAACTGAGGGACATCCGGGTTTTTTCCAGCTTCTGGCTATTATGAATAAAGCTGCTATAAATATGGTTCAACAAATGTCCTTGTATACTTGAGCATCTTTTGGATATATGCCTAGGAGTGGTATAGCTGGATCTTGAGGAATCACTATTCCTAATTGTCTGATAAAGGGCCATATTGATTTCCAAAGTGGTTGTACAAGTTTGCACTCCCACCAGCAATGGAGGAGGGTTCCCCTTTTTCCACATCCTCTCCAGCATGTATTGTCACTTGAGTTTTTGATCTTAACCATTCTGATGGGTGTAAGGTGAAATCTCAGGGTTGTTTTGATTTGCATTTCGCTGATGGCTAAGGACGTTGAGCATTTCTTTAACTGTCAGGGCACAGGGGTCTTTCATGAGACTGTTTCTCCAACCAAGGACCATGAATGGATATAACCTAGAATCCCTTCTCAGATATAGCCCATGGTAGCTCAGTATCCAAATAGGTTCTCTAATAAGGGGAAAAGGGACTATTTCTGACATGAACTCAATGGCGAGCTCTTCCACCCCCTCCCCCCGAGGAGCAGCCTTGCTAGGCCACAGAAGAGGACATTGCAGCCAGTCCTAAAGAGACTTGATAAGCTACGGTCAGATGGAAGGGGAGGAGGACCTCCCCTATCAGTGAACTTGGAAAGGGGCAGGGAAGAGATGAGGGAGGGGGTTGGGATTGGGAGGGGAAGAGGGACGGGGCTATGGCTGGGATACAAAGTAAATAACCTGTGATTAATGTAAAATATAAATAAATTTAAAAATAAAAAAATAAAAATAAAAATAAAAAAGAAAATGAACAGACACTTGAAGCTCAAATAGAGATAGTTTTTTTAAAGGAACAAAATGCAAGTTTTAAAAATAGAAGATGTAGACATAAAAACTTGAAATTGATTGTACGTTTTTTAATAGATAGTTTGTGCTGCTTGGTTTTGTCAAGTTGACACAAACCTAGATGTATCTGGTATCTCAACTGAGAAAGTTTCTCCATAGTATTGGCCTGTAGGCATTTCTGATGGCCATTGTCTTGATTAATGATTTCTTGACTAATGGTTTATGTGGAAGGCATTGCCCACTGTGGGTGGTACCACCCCTTGCCAGGTGATCCTGGAGTATATAAGGAAGCAGATTGGCAGACTGAGTAAGACATGAGAAGCAAGAAGCGTCATTCCTCCACGCCTCTACATGAGGTCCTGCCTTCAGATTCCTGCCTCAAGTTCCTTCCCTGACTTCCCTTCATGATGGACTTTTAAGTTGTAAATTGAGATAAGCCCTCTCCTTCCTAACTTGTTTTTGGTTATATATATATTTTTCTTTATTAATTACACTTTATTCACTTTGTATCCCCCCCATGGTTCCCTCCCTCCTCCCGTCCCAATCCCTTCCTTCCTCCACCCTCTGCATGCATGCCCCTCCCCAAGTCCACTGATAGGGGAAGATGTCTTTTCCTTCATTCTGATCCTAGTCAATTAGGTCTCATCAGGAGTGGCTGCCTTGTCTTCTTCTGTGGCCTGGTAATGCTGCTTCCCCGTCAGGGGGAGGTAATTAAAGAGCAGGCCAATCAGTTCATGTCAGAGACAGTCCCTGTTCCTATCACAATGGAATCCAATTGGATACTGAACTGCCATGGGCTACATCTATGCAGGGGTCTTAGGTTATCTCCATGCATAGTTCTTGGTTGGAGTACCAGTCTCAGGAAGGACCCCTGTGCTCAGATTTTTTGGTTCTGTTGCTCTCCTTATGGAGTTCCTGTCCTCTCCAGATCTTACTGTCTCCCAATTCTTTCCTAAGATTCCCTGCACTCTGCCCAAAGGTTGCCCATAAGTCTTAGTATCTACATTGATAGCCTGCAGGGCAGAGCTTTTCAGAGGCCCTCTGTGTCAGGCTCCTGACTTGTTCCCTCTTTTCTCCTTTTTCTAATGTCCAGCCTCTTTGCCTTTCTGGATAGGAATTGAGCATTTTGGCAAGAGTCCTCCCTCTTGATTAGTTTCTTTAGGTATACAGATTTTAGTAGGTTTATCCTATATTATATGTCTATATGAGTGAGTATATACTGTGTGCATCCTTCTGCTTCTGCGATAGCTCACTCAGGATGATCTTTTCCAGATCTTACCATTTACCTGAAAATTTCATGATTTCCTTGTTTTTTATTGGTGAGTAATATTCCATTGTGTAGATATACCACAATTTGTGTATCCATTCCTCCACTGAGGGGCATCTGGGCTGTTTCCAGCTTCTGGCTATTACAAATAAGGCTGCTACAAACATGGTTGAGCAAATGTCCTTATTGTGTACTTGAGAATCTTTTGGATATATGCCTAGGAGTGGTATAGCTGGATCTTGAGGAAGTGCTATTCCTAGTTGTCTGAGAATGCGCCAGATTGCTTTCCAGAGTGGTTATACAAGTTTACATTCCCACCAGCAGTGGAAGAGGGTTCCCGTTTCTCCACAGCCTCTCCAGCATGTGTTGTCTCTTGAGTTTTTGATCTTAGCCATTCTGATGGGTATAAGGTGAAATCTTAGGGTTGTTTTGATTTGCATTTTTCCTTATGGCTAATGAGGTTGAGCATTTCTTTAAGTGTTTTTCTGTCATTCGATATTCCTCTGTAGATAATTCTCTGTTTAGCTCTGTACCCCATTTTTTAATTGGATTACTTGGGTTTTTTTTGCTGTTTAACTTCTTTAGTTCTTCATATATACTGGATATTAGCCCTCTATCAGATATAGGTTTGGTGAAGATCTTTTCCCAATCGGTAGACTGTCATTTTGTTCTGAGGACAGTATCCTTTGCTTTACAGAAGCTTTTCAGTTTCATGAGGTCCCATTTATTGATTGTTTCTCTTAGAGCCTGTGCTTTTGGTGTTCTGTTCAGAAAGTTGTCTACTGTGCCAATGAGTACTAGGCTGTTCCCCACTTTTTCTTCTAAGCGGTTTAGTGTGTCTAATTTTATGTTGAGGCCTTTGATCCACTTGGACTTTAGTTTTGTGCAGGGTGATAAGTATGGATCTATATGCATTTTTCTACATATAGACTTCCAGTTAGACCAGCACCATTTGTTGAAGATGCTGTCTTTTTCCATTGAATGGATTTGGCATCTTTGTCAAAGTTCACCTCCTTAGATGCTGAAAAGGCATTTGTCAAAATCCAACATCAATTCATGTTTAAAGTATTGGAGAGATCAGGGATACAAGGCACATACCTGAACATAGTAAAGGTAATATACAGCAAGGCTATAGCCAACATCATACTCAGTGGAGAGAAACTTAAATCATTCCCAATGAAATCAGGGACAAGGCAAGGCTGTCTACTCTCTCCATATCTTTTCAACATTGTTCTTGAAGTCCTAGCTAGAGCAATAAGGCAATTGAAGGAGATCAAGGGGATACAAATTGGAAAGGAAGAAGTCAAATTATCACTATTTGCAGATGATATGATAATATACCTGAATGACCCCAAAAACTCTACCAGGGAACTCCTACATCTGATTAACACCTTCAGCAAAGTAGCTAGATACAAAATTAACTGAAAAAAAATCAGTAGCCTTCCTATATACAAAGGACAAAAGGGCCAAGAAAGAAATTAGGGAACCAACACCCTTCACAATAGCCACAAAGGACATAAAGTACCTTGGTGTGAACCTAACCAAGCAAGTCAAAGACTTGTATGAAAACAATTTCCAGTCTCTGAAGAAAGAATTAGAAGAAGATATCAGAAGATAGAAAGATCTCCCAGGCTCATGGCTTGGCAGGATTAACATAGTAAAAATGGCCATCTTACCAAAAGCAATCTACAGATTCAATGCAATTCCCATCAAATTACCAACATAGTTCTTTACAGACCTTGAAAGAAAAATTCTCACCTTCATATGGAACAAACAGAAACCCAGAATTGCTAAAACAATTCTCTACAGTAAAAGATCTTCAGGAGGTATTTCCATCCCTAATCTCAAGCTGTACTATAGAGCACCAATACTAAAAACTGCATGGTACTGGCATAGAAACAGACTGGTGGATCAATGGAATTGAATAGAAGACCCTGACATAAATCCACACACTTTTGGTTATATATTTCATCACAGCAATAGAGACTCTAACAAAGTTTAAGTTAATGAATGGATATTTCCTTCATATCTATCCTCATCTTGTTTGCTTTCTTTCCAGTGTATCTATTGGAGGCAGAAAATTATCTATCTATCTATCTATCTATCTATCTATCTATCTATCTATCTATCCACTTTACATCCTGATTGTAGCCCCTCCCTCCTCTTCTCCTGGCTCCACCCTCCATTCTTCTTCCCTCTATTCTCCATTCCTTAGTCCTCGGACACCACCCCCCACCACTACCAATACACCTCAGCACATCAAGTCACATCAGGACTGAGCACATCCTCTTCCCCTGTGGCCTGGCAAGGCAGCCCCACAGGAGGAAGTGATCAAAAAGCAGGCAACAGAGCCCATGCCAGAGTTAACCCCTGCTCATAAACCTGCATGAAGACAGAGCTGCTCATGAGCTACATCTGTGTGGGGGGCCTAGATATACTCTATGCATGATCCTTGTGCTTCAGTCTCCTCAAGCGCCCCTGGGCTCTGGTTAGTTGACTCTGTTGGTCTTCTTGTGAAGCTCTTGTCTCATTCTGGTCCTTCTATCCTTCCTCCAACTCTTCCTCAAGACTACCTGTGTTCCACTCAATGTTTGGCTGTGAGTCTCAGTGTATGTTTCAGAAAAATCATTTTTAGAAGATATATTTTTAAAAAAATTCAAATATCAGAGACAAATTTGATAAAAGATATATGTCTCTGTCCATCTGTTTGTATGGACATGAGCAGTGATCACTTGGGACATAAGAAGTCGTTGGACCTTATCAGTGGATTGGATCTTATCATTGGAATGATAGCTTGTTGTAGATGATTTTGGCCTCAAATGCACAGGAATATACCTGCCCTGGGTTTTGAGTGCAAATTAGTCAAAATAAAACATTTATAAGGCAAACTATAAATTATATATTTAATTTAAGAAAAAGTTGAAAACTGAAAAAGCCCATAACCATTTACAAAATTGAATCTAGTTATTTTTTTTCTCCTGAGGTGAACATTTGAGTCAGATAACTGTAATTTAAGAAATTCCTTAGGAAATTTTATATTGCGATGTTATGTAAACTATTTGCAATAATAGGGTAAAAAAGATCCAATCTAGGGAAGACAAATTTAAGCTGACAAAACAGAATAGATATGAGAGTTAGATTTGTAGAAGAGGAAAAGCTTAATGGAAATGCTATAAAAAGGCATTGAAAATGACAAATTGATCTTGGATTTCAATCATATGTGATATACATGAATTACCTTTGGAACACTTAAAGCTTTAAATATAAAATGAAAACAATTAGACACAGAGATAAGATTCATCTTTGTGACTTTAGAAAAATGAATTAAAGAAAGTATTTATCAAGTGGTAGTAAAACTTAAAAACTCAATAGAATTTTCAGAATTCTTCATGGAAATGCTACAAGAAAAAGCAAAGAAGCAAAGGATGATGATGATGATGATGATGATGATGATGATAGAGGATGATATTTATGAGCTATACCTAATGAAAAGTGTTCAGAACACCCTAAGAAAACCTTAAGGTAACATAAGCAACCTCAAACCGAAGAATAGGGACATGTTTTATAGATGATTGTACACATCAAGGATTGCATGAGAATGCAGAAGGATTAGAAAAGATGGATATAAGAAAAATCAATCAACAGAAGTAATTTAACTCAAAATAAATGATGAAAGAAGATAAGAACAAAAATTATAGATGAGGAAATCTAATCTAATCTAATCTCAAACTTGCTCATGCTCTTTCTCTTCCCCTCCCTCCCTCTTTTTCCTTTCCTTCTCTCCTCTCCTATAATAAAGCAGACAAAGGAAGTATGAACATACACTGCAGCAGAGTGATATAGGAGATATAATCAAATACATAATAGATGCTACAATAATTATAAAAGGATAAACATTATTTGCAGCATATGGCAAAGGTTTTAAAAGCCTTTAAAGGAGTTAAGTGCTGATAAATTCAATCAACATTAAACAGATAGTTGACTAAAAAAGAATGCACCATTCAATACAATAACAAGCAGGGCTTTATGTGTGTGTGTAAGTATGTATATATTTCTTTAAAGTATTTGTGTTCTTTGATCTATTTATTTACTTATTTATTTATTTTGAATTTATACATTTGTTTTAATTTGGCCTTTGTTTTCACTCCAGTGAGACCTAACATTGCCAGTGGGTATAGGTGATAGGAAGGGAGGTGGGACACAGAAGAATAAATAAAATTAAGTAGATTATTATATAGTACAAATATGCTGATATTATATATCCATATTAAAGCAATGTATTGTATTTAATGTAACATGATGAGCCATATATAATTTTATCCAATTCAAATGGCAGATGATTTGAGGGCAGCAACAAAAGCCAGATATCCTTATTTAGAGCTGATTCTGTCACAACAGGGTTGGTGATAAAGAAAGTAGCTCTTTCAAACTTTTCTCTCTTCCTTTTCACCTTCAATATTATACATGCTACAGAATTACAGCTCAGTATCAGAGTTAGAGTGCAGTGGTGGGTACAATTTCAGGCTTTTCACAACTCATACTCAGGCTTTTCCCAACTTCTGCAGTTCAGGAGACATCATGGAGGAGGGGCTAGAGAGCTTGTAAGAGCTGGAATACCAAGAATTCAGCTGTGAAACAGTTTCTTGTAGATTTCTGCATAAACAAGAATTGAACAATGACAATATCAACAAGCATGCTGATGTGAAAGGAGCAAAAATCTCATGGGGTCACCTTGCCTAGACTTGGAACCACAGGCTTCTGAGGGAGGGAGAATCAACTGACATCCTCCTCTTTTCTAAAACTTCTCACACTAAAGCTATTAAATGTTTTATACTTTATCTATAGGCCACACACAAAAATTACTATAAGAAGACACAAAAATTATTATAAGAATACACAAAAATAATATCAGGACCCACAGAAGCTGGAAAAACAGGAAAAAAACAAAGCTGACATAGAAAGAGGTTCTGGCCACTACTCTACAACTACACATGAGATAGCCTGGAGAAATACCTGTGTTTTGTGTACTCTGTAGTAACAAGGAAAATTAGAAGAGGAAAGAAGAGAAGGAGGAAAGACTGATAGAAAAGAAGAAAAATACAGACAAAACCATATAAACCTCTTCCAAGAAGCTACCTTCAACCAAGAAGTGCTGTGGTCTCATGGAAATTCAACAGAGAGAAAATGATGAGCAAGATTCCAAAGATAATACACCTGGATGTGGTAATAGAATGAGTGACACAGATAAAAAGAATCAGGCTTCCTGTTTAAAAATGGCAAGCTGCTTTTCCTATGTTTTAAATTGCCATTATAAAAGTAGTCAACTAACCAACTGACAAAGGAAACAAAACTAAGAGACAGGAAGGATATCTTTAAGATAAGTTTGAGACATTTGTAGGACAAAAAGAGGAAGTGTGAAGAGCAGCTGTCAAGGGATGAGAGAGATCTCAGTGATGAAGTACTTGCCTAACATTCACAAAACCCTGGATTCTATATACATCAGCAAATGACCAACCGACAAGAAACAAAAAACAAAAACAACAACAACAAAAAAAGGCCTAAGACAGGAGCGGTTGTTGAGGAGTTGGATGATGTTACAAGACCACCCAAACATCCTGAGTGTATTAATATATCCAGCTCAATCCAAATAAGCAGAAAGCATGAAAACAATAATTTAGACAGATAGAAACACAAGTAATGTATTTCTGCTGAATTGTATTGAAGAAAAGATTTAACAACAACCAAAACAACTTAAGAGAGATAAAAGGACCAGGTTGAGGGTTTGTGGTGAGCCATGAATTGGTTTAACAGTGGGACAGAGACAAAACAAATAATATAATGGAGTATAGAGGTAATAGATATCAAAAGGTAGAAATGACATAATAAAAGTATGAAACAGAAAAGCCAGAGTAGTGGAGAATACTGAAAGTGCATTGTTTTCACTGTCTCTGTTGCTGAAACCTTTGTTTTCAAAACTTGTAAATCAAGTAATAAGTAACATTCCTGGAAAATACATTCCCCGACACATGGTTAGTAGAGAAACAAAACAGAAAAAAAATTACAAAAAACAAAATATCAGTTCTGTCATTGATTATACAATGAATTAATTGTATTCTATACGTAAAATGTGGTGTTATTTGTATGTCTATGTATAAACATCTACATCCAAAATGAAATAAAATGAGTAAGCTGCTCACACAGAGCTAAAAGAAAGTAATGTTATTAAAATAACTAAATCTCATGTAGAATGGCAAACAGGATAGATACCGGAACCAGTGGAATAGAGGAACAGGATGGGAGCCTACAATAGAGGGTCCTCTGAAAGGCTCCTCCCTACAAGGAATGGAAGCAGATGCTGAGACTCACAGCCAAACTTTAGACAAAGCACAGGGAGTCTTATGGAAGAAGAGGTAGGTGGGGATAGAAGGACATGAAAGAGACAGGAGCCCCACAAGGAGACCAACAAAGGTAAAAACCCAAGCCCAGGGGGTCCAGCAGAGGCTGAAGCACCAATCAAGAACCACACATGGAGAGGACCTAGACCGCCTGCTTAGATATAGCCAATTGGCAGCTCTGTCTCCGTGTAGATTCCTGAGTAAGGGGAGCAGGGCCTGCCTCTGTCATGAACTTGATTCCCTGCTCTTTCATCACGTGCCCCTAGTGATGCGGCCTTGCCAGGCCACAGAAGAAGAGGATCCAGGCAGTCCTGATGAGACTTGACAAGCTATGGGAATGATGGAGAACTCCACCTTTCAGTGGAAGAAGGGAAGGAGACAGAGGAGAAGAGGGAGGAAGGGTGGGACTGGGAGAAGTTGAGGAGGGGGCTTCAATCAGGATATATAATGAATAAATTGTGAAAAAATAAAAATTAAAATTAAAAAAGAAATAATATAAAAGGAAGCACTTGATAAATATAAATGGGTTAAATAAACTTATACTGGAAAAGCTAGTTCAGTTACAAAGCAAAACCAGGGGGTGAAGAGATGGCTGAGGTTCTACTTTCAGAGGAACCAGTACCTATATAGAGCAGCTCATAGCCACCTGTAACTACAGCTCCAGAAGGTCCACTGCCCTCTTCTAGCCTCTGTGGGCACTGCTTTCACATGGGGTGGTGCCCACACATAGACATCCACATAACTAAAAATAAAATACAGTTTAAAAAGCAAAACAATAATACTTACAATTGAGTGGAATACATTTTAGAAAAATTTAGAAAAGTTAATACCACATGCTGGCACATACCTTTAATCCCATCACTCAGGAGGCAGGTGGATCTCTATGAGTTCGAGGCCAACCTGTTCTAAAAAGCAAGTTCAGGACAGCCTAGGCTACACACAGAAACCCTGTATCAAAAAACAAAACAAAATAAAATAAAACAAAACAAAAAAACAAAAATGTTAATAATAAAATAATAGAAAAATACATAGTAAGAAACATACTAAGTCTCTATCTTAATTTCAATATAAAATAAAATCAGTGAAGAACAGATTAAATGGGTTAAAATAGAACAGTATGTAAATATCAAGACACCAAACAATATAGCATCAATAGTCATTAGACATAAACTAGAAAGTCATAAATAAAACATTTATAATTATCATTAATGTGTTATTTTCAACTATAATGAATCAAGCAAACAAAATGTAGGACTACAAGAGGCACACCTATGTGACTCTAGTCTATGTATTATGGAAATAGATCTGTAGCCTTTTTTCCCCTTTTTATTTATTCTTCTCATATATTACATCCTGACTGCAGTTTCCTTTCCCTCCCCTTCTCTTCAGTCTTTCCTTCTCTTCCCTTGGATCTGCATCTACTTCACCTTTCCTCAGAAAAGGGCAAGCTTTCTAGGGACATCATCCAAATATGGATGCTAAAATAAGACCAGGCACATACTCTCACATCAAGGTGTGACAAGCCAACTGAGTTAGAGAAAAAGGGTCCCAAAGGTAGGCAAAAGAGTCAGAGACAGCCCCAGCTCGGCTCACACTGTTAGGAATCCATAACAACTTCGAGCTACACAACTGTAATAGATGTACAGAGAACCTAGGTCAGACCCATACAGGCTCCATGGTCTCTCCAAGCCCACTTGAATCCTGGTCAGTTGATTCTGTGTGTCATGTTTTTGTGGTGTTCTTGATTCCTCTGGCTCCTCCAATCCTTCCTCTGCAGGATTCCTGAGCTTCGACTAATGTTTCGCTCTGGGTTGCCAGGCTCTGGGCCCAGCACATCCTGTAGACATGGCAAACTGTAGGTACGAGTGCTGGTGTGCCTTGAGGCCTGGCCTGGTTACAGAGGATGGCTGGTTCGGGCTCCATATCTCCCAATTCTAGGAGCTGTAGTTTTTAAAGGATGAAAGTATAAGCAGGAAAAGGTTTTATTGTGAGTTATAAATCAGTTTGAGTGTGGAACAGAAACCAAGATGAATGACATCATGTTCATCACAAGGTAGAAATGTATGACCCAGAAGGGCAAAGTAGAGAATAATAAAAGTGCATTACTTTCATTGTCTTCTTTTTAAAATGTATGATGTTACAGGTACAGACTATCCATAAGCAAAACCTCAATAAGTCCTATGAACTAAAAATACGCATTTTAATTAAAATTCAATAAACTTACGATACTTTAAAATAATTGGAGAATCAAATCATATCTACTAGAAAATATTGAAACTATAGAGAAACAAAACCAAGAGATTGAAAAGATTTTGTAAAGAATTTAGTGAAAATGAAATCTGTGCTAAATGATTAAAAAACAAAAAGTAAAATAAAGGCCCAACATATCTATTTAGAAAAGTCATAGCAAATCCAAAGGAAACAAAAGAAAATAAATAAAAATTAAAGAGATGATAATAAATTTAGAAATAAAAAATTATTAAAAATAATGATTAAATCTCATGTGAATTCTTTGGGGGCGAAAATAGATCATAAAACTGTAAATTGTTAAAAAGAAGGAAGCAGAATGCCACTAAATAAAACATAAAAATTGTTAATGGGAAACAACAAAGACATGAAGGGAATTTAAAAATGCAAATGAGACAACTCTGCTCATATTGTGCAATTTAATTTGATGAAATACATTTCTGAAAGAATGTAAATTGCTAAAATTGCCCCCAGAAGAGAGTGAATAATAGCAGTAAGTGCTGTTTAGCCTAAGTTGGGCAGTGTTCCAAGGGCCTCACGTACCTCAACTCTTTCATTATTCACAACAAAATCCTGAGGTATTATTTTATTTTATTATCCTCATTTTCAGATGAAGAAATGGAGGCACCATCATGTCATCATCCAAAGGTCACAGCCAGCCAGGTTTAAATCTCAGATGTAGTCATGGCTGTCTGTCCAGGATCTATGAGTTCAACCAGTTTCGTGGTTCACCTGTAAGAGAGCCCAAGTAAATGGATGGCTGAAATCGAGCTACTTCTTGCAAACAGCATCAGCTTAGAGAGAGAAAAAGAAAATTATTTATATGAGAGCTATTCAACACTTTCTGACCAGCTCTAGAAGAAACAGACTCTCTCAAGACTTTATTTTAAGTAAATGAAACCTAATTTTCCTTTAGTTGATTATCCCAAGATATATACTGTAAAATGTTAACAAATCTGGGAGAGGGGAAGTCATTACATTCAGTTATGCACCTACCTGTGGACCCAACAGGACCTCATGGATAGTTTTGAACCTGCCATACCCAGATGGCTCTATTTCAATTCACTGGGTCACAATAAACAAGAACAAGAACAAAACCAAAAAACTCAAGCACAAAAAAGGCATGGATGTAGGAAAGGGAGTTGAAAGGAGGAAGAGTAGTGGAGAGGGTAGGAGGCAAATTAAAGAGGGTGGGAGGGTAATCAGAATGTATTTTATACATGTATCAAAATGTCAAACAATAAATGTGATTGATAAAAACGTCAACAAATAAAACCTGCATATGAATAGTAAACAGAAATCTAGACAAACAGAATAGTTCAGCGCATTAACAACACAATAAAGTGCATTTTATTCTAAATACAACAAGAGTATTTAGAAATAAATCTGGTTTTATATTCATGAATAAAATGTCTGTTGGGAGAGGGCATGTCAGTTTTCTTCTGCAGGGCATGGTAGATGGCCCAGGCCCCAGTGGATGGTGTCTGGGGCATTCATTCCATTATGGGTCTCACTATGTGGACTCAGTGGGTTTATAAAAGGAAAAGAGGAGGAAGAGGAAGCAGAGAAAGAGAAAAGGAAGCTGTGACGGAGGTGGTGGAGGTTTGTCTAGAAACAGCAGGAATCAGAAAATGGTGAGGCGTTGAGTGGGGAGACCCAGGATGAGAGCTTAAGAAGATGACAAGCAGTACCCGGGTACGACAGGGCTTGCATACGTTGCTAACTTATGCCAAGCGAGTTCAGTAAGAACTTCAGGAACACGAACGCTGTCTGCAGGGGGAAAACCAGGCAAGGTCAGCAGAGAGCTGAGCCAGACAGTGTTGAGAAAGAGAACCTCAGAAGCGGCTGCCTGAGGACTGGTAACACATCCCAGGGGGCCAGGCAGGTCCCTGGAAGCAGCAGCAGTGATCCTTCTTTCTTTTATTTATTAAAATTTATTCACTTTGTATCCCAGTTGTAGCCCTCTCCCTCGTCCCCTCCCAATCCTGCCCTCCCTCCCTCTTCTTCTCCCATGCCCCTCCCCAAGTCCTTGGATAGGGGAGGTCCTCCTCCCCTTCCATCTGACCCTAGCCTATCAGGTCTCATCAGGACTGGCTGCATTGTCTTCCTCAGGCAGCCATGTCTTCCTCTTCTTCTTGGCTGGCTTCACCCCGGACTGGCCTTGACAAGTCTGCTCCTGGATAAGGGCACAGAATTAAAGTTCTCTCTGTCCTTTTGTCTTAGGTTATTTGGCTTCCCTCAGAGAGGTGTCCTGGAGGCATGTGGGGTGGGGGCAGCGTGTGGATATAATCTAAACACTTTATATGCATTTGTGAAATTGCCAATGAATAAATGAAAATTAAAAAAGAAACAAATAAGAAGATATGAGAATTTTGTATCTGCGATGATATGACATGGAAAATAGAGTTAATAGGAGTTAATTTCTATGTTAATTTCTTCGTGGGCAGCAGTTTCTTACCCTGGAACAGGATATTGCTCTGTGTGCTAACTGCAATGATTGCTGCTCTGGGCCTTAGATTATGTTCCTCAGACCAGTTGCCTAATAAAGAGCTGAGAAATGGGCCTCAATATTGATAAAAATAGGCACAATGTGCCTCGGCCACATATGTGAGAGGGTGGTTATAATTAAAACGTCCAAACTATAGAATCTTGGCAAGGACATCATGTAACCACAGCTGCTTCTATGAAGCTCTTAGAACATTTATTGGAACAAATATTTTGGAAATTGGTTTTGACTATCGACTAATACTAAATGTCTGCCTATCTCCTGACCCAGAAACAAATGTATATAGTCTCATATATGTTTACTTATTACACATGTTATATAAATATATACAAATGTGGTAAAGGGAAATGTGTGCATGTTTCTACCTGAATACACATGTACCAAACATGTTTGCAACATGTGTGTGCTATGTCACAGCTTACTCATGACAACATCAAACTTGAAACAACCAGCAGCAGAATACACAGGTAAATAAGAGTGACTTTGCAAAGTGGGGAACTGGATAACTACCCAGCAGATTTGCAGCTACTTGAAGGAGTCATTTCATTGTCATGACAGTTCAGTGTTAAAACTGACCCCGAGAGACTACATTGTGTATGATTCCATTTATGAAGATGAAATATGAAATTTCCCATCTTGCTACATTCTGCTAGCTATGGGGTAAGAGGTGAGGTTTGGCGGGAGAGTGCATGAGACCACTTTCAGGTGTGCTAGGAAGAGTGTGCATTTTGTTCTTTGTGTTCCTTGCAATGGTTTAAATGTGTATAGCATTCACCACAATGTACAGTCAAAAAATCTGTACCATGGCTGGGGAGATAGCTCTGATTGCCACTTGCTGTGGAAGCCTGACAGTTTGAATTTAGATTTTCCAGCTGACCTAAAATCAGGCACAGTAGTGCATAAGTATCTGTGTTCCCCACACATCCCTCCTGGGAGATATTCTAGCTTACAGGTCAACTAGACTGTCATTCACAGAGGTGAACAAGAGAGACAGAGTCCTTCATTCAGTTTCATCAATGAAGAACATTAATGTGGAAAACCAAGAGCCATAAAATGCTGTTTTTATTTTTCCACCAGAATCAATCTTAGATGATCTCTTTCTGCTTCCCGGGGGTAGATAAGTTTAAATTCACTCCACAGCCATTCTTCAGTAAGTGCATACAGGCATACTTTATGGCTCAGCCACTCAAGATGCACTTTGTTTTGGTACATACTGAACAGGTTATATTTAGTAAGATATGTATGTATACATATATGCATGTGACAACAATTAATTCAAAGAGAGTCTATTAAGTATAAAAGAGAGAAAGGAAAGATATATGGGAGGATTTGGAGGGAGAAATGATGTAATTAGATTATAATTTCAAAATAAAATATTGTTTTATATTTTATATGAAAAGTATTCAGATTAAAGCCAAAAGTAAAACCAATAAAAATTTAAAAAATAAGAAAATCTAAAAATATGTTCTTGAGTACAAAAAAGTAGAGTTCCTACTGTGTGGGCTGTTACAGTGTCATGGGCACACGACAAAGGCAAGGTTAAGTAGAGAGGAGTTAAGATAGAATTGGAGACAGCTCATCTATATCATGAGCGTGAGGTTTCAATGCCTTTTACTTGGGCTTTGAGCCTCATACTCTACTCCCAAGAAGAAGAGTATAATCAAGGTACTGGACAGCTTTGTCAACAGGTTGTCAAGATGCGCTCTTAATAAAAGAGTGTATTTCTATACCCAGAAAGACTAGTCAGGATCGTTAGTGAAACCAAAGAACAGGAAATAACTGGGTGTGTGCCAGTAGTACTTAATTGCGTTATTGAAGATGAAGAAATACTGTGCAACAATGATCACACACAGAAGTTGAAAACACAAGATCTGGATAGACAGCAGTGTAAATTGCATTGACAAACCTTAGAGTGATAGCAGAGGCTGGAGTAACGATGATCCAACCCACGCAACCCAATGGGAGAGGAAAGCAAGGGCAGAGCAAAACTGAGTTTTAGAGAACACGATATGCAAGCATTATGGTGTCACACAATGTGTATGATAATTATCAGAAAACAACAACAAATTCGTGCATGTGCACACACATGGATGCACTCATGTGTGCCCACAGACAAACAAGCACTCACACACACACACACACACACACACACACACACACACCACACGAGACCATTATTAAAGCTAAGGTGATTAGCTAGTTTTGAAAGTCTTCAGCAATGCTCTTTTCTATCCTAATGTGTATGTGTTGTGTACATATATGGATATACATGTCCATGTGTGTTGATGCACACATGTGCGCAGGTGCATGTGTTTGTTCATGCACGTGAAGGCCTGTGGTTGATGTTGGTAGTATCCTTCAACTGCTCTGTACCGTGTGCATTCAGTGTCTCCCAGACGAGCCCAGAGCTCGTCACGGAAGCTTGTCTGGGTAGCCAGGTTGCACCAAAGATCCCCTGCCTTCACAATGCTACAGTCAAGGCTGTTGTGCCTTGACCCTCCACCCACCTCCCCAGCCCCAATATTATTCTTTTTTGCAACTTTTTATCCGTTCTTTGTGAATTTCACATTATGCACTCCAATACACTCATTTCTCCCTCCCTTTGTGCCCACCACCCTCTGTCTTTGCAACCTTCTTCCGAACAGCAAAGCTGCAGTGTGTCGTAGTGTGTCCCACAGTATACCCCTTTGTCCACACTTCTTTGCTTTGTATGACACACAGCAACAACAGGATATCAAGAGCAGTTCCAGTGAGGTTCCAGTACTGATAGCTGAAGCCAGAGGCCTTGCTCTAGACCAATAACACATCTGCTATTCAAATCTTGTAGACACATGATAAGCTGGGCATGTGCTTGGCTTATAATATTCCAAATGGCATGACTTCAGAGAAATGCGATTTCCTTATTACAGAAGTCATTTGTTTTGTTATTGTTAAAAAAGAATTATTTCAGTTCTAATTTAATGAATGACTAATTCCAGCAACTGAAATTCTACTTTCATGCTGAAAGAAAAAGGTACTCAACAAAGTTCTAAAATCACTAATACCATGCTAGCAATACTTTACAATAATTTGAGTTCAGTAACTTCAGCCATGCAGCCACCACCAAGCTCTAAAACACGGAGCTTCAGTGGAGCTACTTTTCCTTCACTCATTTTGTCAAGGAAGAGGGTCAGGATGATTTTCAAGAGGTCATTGCTCTTTTATTTTAATGAAAGTATTCAGGGATTTGTCTTGTTTTGAGACAGAGTCTCACATAGCCCAGGTTGACCACAAACTCACTATGGCGCTGAAAATGTCCTTGAACTCCTGATACTCCTACCTCTACTGGTGTTTGCTATTTGTTATGTAACAGTTCACACCCTATGCACAGTGCTGATGCGAGGATTCCATTCTTTCAATTATGCCATTTCTTTTTCACTTCGGAAGAACCAGAGAGAGGAGCTGTCTGTGACATGAAATTGAAATTCTTGTCCCCCACTGAATTAGTATCACTGCATACGGCATCTCAGCTCTAGTGTTACATCAGAATGTCTTATGGTGCCCTTCAGTTCAGTTGGCTGATACTTTAGACTTCCTGACGAAAGTCCGAGTCCAGCATATTGAGCAACATTTTCCCACCGTTTGTTGCTGCCTTAGCAGAAATGTCCCGTATGCACTCCACAACAGGACCGGGGTTGCGGGTGGTGAGCAGAAAGGCTGACATATGCCCCTAATTGTCTCCCGTCACACATGCTCAGCCGCCAACCCTTGATAACTTCCTTAGTAGCTGCCAGCTATGGATATTGGTGTCTGTCAGGGGCAAGAGGACTGTGTGTGCTACGAGGATCAAATGCTTCCGACACCTAAGGGTTAATTCACATAAGTTTTTAGGCACAGTTCATCAGTGAAGCAACCTCTATCCATGAATGATTTTTTTTTCTCATGTGTCAGATAATTTATTGCATTGGAGCAGCTCTATCCCTTACGATGTTTATGCTAATTGTGGTAATTCATGCAAATTAAGCCTTTACCAGGAATTACAAACTGTTGAGTCGACAAGATTGTATGAGATTCTATCCCCGTTTTCGTAGGTAATTCAACATTAATTTGCCAGTAAAAGAAAGAGATATTGGACTTCTCACGTATGATTTCAGTTGTGATTTTTTTTGTTTTTGTTTTTGTTTTTCTTTTCTGAAAACAAATTTTATGAGTCAGGTCTGTTTAAACCCCATCAAGGGCTCTCATAATCATCATTTAAATACCCTGTCTAGGAACAGAGTGCTATCATATCAAGATCTGATTTCAAGAAGATCATCACAAAACATGGGTGTTCTTGAAATTCCTTCTCTGGGGGAGATGTGAATGGTATCTACCTCCTCCCCCTGAGCTCCCAAGAACAAACCACAGTACAATTCCACCATAATTTATTCTGGGCTACCAACGAGTTTGTTGGTCTAACATATAAAGAAGTGGTATGTGGTTACTGAGAGGGTTGTGTGACCACAAAGCAGCCACTCCAGAAGGTCTTCCTTCAGCATGGATGATGGCTTACTCAGAATTATTTAGATGGACTCTCTCTTTAGTCTTTCTCTACTACATAACCTAGCCTCTCCCTGAGACTCTAAGGCTACTTGCAGCTCTGCTCACAAGAATTACTTACAGTTCAATGACCCTCTCCACCCCTATCCATTCTGTGAGGGGATGTCTTTAGCCAAGAAGCCCAGCTATGATGTTTGTTTGCAAGCAGACACAGCTGTGCCTATGGAGATGACAGTTATTTTGCTTGGGGATAGCACTATGTAACACTGAGGAAAACATCAAATTTTGTTAACAGGTTGTAATCATCTCCTACCTAAGTCCCTGACTGCATTAGAGCAGTCTCTGAGAACCTCTACAACCTGCCTGGTTGCACCCAAGGAAGCATTTCAACAGCCATTTGTTTCACAACGTGGGGCCCACCTATTCTTAGAATGAATTTTTGGTTTTATGAGGATGAGTTATTTTACATAAGGCAGAATCGGACCTCACCAAGCTCTTGTTTGGAAATGAAGCACAGCATAGAGAGCTGTGATTGGGTATTTGACAAAGAGTAGACTTGTGTGGGTTAGTCCTGGCTATTAACCTGACTGGGTAAAAGGAGGTCTAAAGCCTGGGAAGCACACCGCTGCCTGTCTGCGTGACTCCTTGAGAGGATGTCCATTCAGAAGAGTGACTCGAGAAAAGATCTGATGTGAATGTCAGCATTACCACTGCACAGACTGGCCACCTGTGTGAACACCAGAGAGAAGATAGGGTGCACACACATGCAAGTATCCAGGTCCTCCCTTCAGTGTGAGTGTGTCTGTGTCTCCTACTGCCATATTCTGATGCCAGATGCCGATTTCTTTAGGCTTTCAGTGTAGATGCAATACCAGTGACTTCCAGAAAACTCCCTCAGGTTTGGATATAGACTTCTGAAGCAATCAGCTTTTTGGAATGAGTGGCTACCAGGTTCTCCAGCTTGCCAGAGTGCAGTTGGCCATTGTTGGAGGCAAGTCAATCCAATAAATAACTCTTTATAATAGGGACACACTTTCCATTGGTTCTGTTTCCTTAGAGAACTCTAATGTTCCTTTAAAAAAAAAAACTACAGACAGTGGATTGGAATGCATGGACATACCATAGATATGGATAATGGGAACTGTCCATGCACAATAGACATTTCTAGTTTCAACATTTCTAGTTTCAACTGGCTTCTCCTTTGTTTGCTAAACATTTAGGAGGTAGCATGTCCCATCTTTCTCGTAGATAAGCATGATAATTGTCTAGTTCTACATACCATGATTGAAGCAAGTATGATGTATAATATTACCTCATGTATGATTTTCTAATTTTAATTTTTTTTTCTAATTTTTAATTTTTTTATCAAAACTATTAACATTCCAGATGGTCAGATACTGGTCACTCTGGATTCTTGAGTGACTATGTAGACAAAGAAAGGAACACAGTAAAAGGAAACACATCTAAATGTGAGTATGATCATAGCCTGGTAGAGGATATCGATTTTCACTCTTCAAGCATGTCTTCACAAAGTCATCAGAAAACTACAAACAAAATAAGTTGAAAGTAAATGAAGATTGCATCTGGGCTATGAAAGCTGAAAGATAGGTAGGTGACCCAATAAGAGCAGGGGCTGTCTTGAACATAAAAATGATATCTAGATGTTTATCTGATATACTAGAAGATGCTCAACCTGATTTTTTAAAAATGTGAATTAAGTGATCAATAATTACACATGTACTATAATGTCTAAATGAAACATATTGGCAATATAAAGTGTTATCAAGGCTTTGAAGGGACCTGCCAATAAATGGCTGATGGGTAGCTTGGTCTTCATGGGGGTCCCTAGAAAGGGGAGAGGGAATTATCTCTGTCATGGGCTCTACTGCCTGTTTTTTGATCACTTCCTTCTGGTGGGGAAGAAGGGATGGGGAGAGAGGGAAGGAGCCTGGAGCCAGGAGGGAAGGAGGGAGGGGCTAATCTGGATGCAAAGTGAATGAATGAATGAATGAATGAATGAATAAGTAAATAAATTAGGAAAAAATCATACTCTTTGCTTGGTGGTCTACTTCCTCGACTTTGTTTTCAAGTGCCAGTAGTTTCTCTTCTACAGGCTCCACTCTACTTGTACGGCTTGTCCTTGTGTTCTCTAGTTGAATTACTAAATTTTTCAATTCATGTTCATTTCAGCTTGTGTTATCTTTAATATCAGCATCGCTTTACTGAATTCAGTTTCCACATCCCGAATGTTTTCATCATTTTATTCAGCCATATGCTTGGGTTTTCTTGGGGATCACTGGGGTTTTTATTCTAAGGTCATCACTTTTAAGTTCATTGAGCTGTTTCTTTGCATCTTCTTTAAACTCTTTGCATTCCTTGATGAAGTTCATGATTTTTTTTCAGTTTTTTCTTTCTTTTTTTTTTATTAATTACACTTTATTCACTTTGGGTTCCCCCCATAAGTCCCTCCTTCCTCCCCTCCTGATCTCACCCTCCCTTCCCCTTCTTCACGCATGCCCCTCCCCAAGTCCACTGATAAAGGAGGTCCTCCTCTCCTTCCTTCTGATCTTAGTCTATCAGATCTTATCAGGAGTGGCTACATTGTCTTCCTCTGTGGCCTGGTAAGGCTGCTCCCCCCTCCAGGGGAGGTGATTAAAGAGCAGGCCAATCAGATTATGTCAGAGGCAGTCCCTCTTCCCATTACTATGGAACCCACTTGGACACTAATGCCATGGGCTACATCTGTGCAGGGGTTCTAGGTTATCTCTATGTGTGGTACTTGGTTGGAGTATGATTCTCTGGGAAGACCCCTTTGTTCAAATTTTCTGGTTTTGTTGTTCTTCTTGTGGAGTTCCTGTTCTCTCCAAATCTTACTATTTCCCCCTTCTTACATAAGATTCCATGCACACTGCCCAACAGTTGGCCATAAGACTCAGCGTCTGCTTGTCTGCTTTGATAGTCTGCAGGG